>NC_071979.1:16176111-16338867 GCF_026283585.1 Hylaeus volcanicus | reverse complement strand
TTTTGTTTGATGAAGTTAATCGATTTGTGCAATGAACGGCTCATATACAATGTTTTTCCAAACGTCCTGTAAGTAGTAAATAAAGTGGAAAGTTTTTATTAGACTGTATCAATGAAACCATTATCATTAATAAATAAAATCAACAGTCCACCTAATTCTATATCCGAATTGGATGCAGTGGAAAAGATCAAAGCTGTGGAAAAGATAAAGTCTGTTAATTGACATCTCAAGTCGCGGTCGTGATGCTTTCTAAGATTCAATGGGCTCGTTGATCACCATCAACAAACTATTGATCAAAACACAGTTGAAGAAACGAGCTGCAACTAATTACGCGTGGGGATCGTGTTATCGTAGGATCAATTCTGGTCATAACTGAAATAAATAAATGAACGAACCACCGAACACTGGGTCATAGTTATTGCTCGTTGAGAAGGACACCAGGGTTGGCTCTCGTCCGCCATCATTAACGGTCCATTGTAGCTTGCTTACGGAACGACACACTGCACAATAGTGCAACGGGGATATCAACATTCGTGTTAGCATCGAATCAATGCCGAGTACGGGGTTTCGATTCGATCGACGTGCAACGAGGAATTTTGAGAAGGCCTCAAGTGAAAATTACACCGCGCTTATGCTTGTCGAACGGATGTAACAGCCGTCCAGCGCCGATAGTAATTAAACAGAGTCGCGGCATAAATGCGCGACTGATTAAGCGGTTAAAGCCTGAATCGGCTCGTTAATTTGACATGCGTCGACGCGCAAAGTCGTGCGTATGTTTGTTTGTTGCGGTGTTTGTTATTTTCGAATTGGGGACAGAATGTATTGACCGCGTTAATTACTACATTTTCGTCGGGCACGTAATATTCGTCGTTAAGATCATCGCTCAAATATTCCAATTTTGGTATTTAAATATTATTATCCTTTCTTTACTACATATTCTTCTGTTCTTTCTTTTCCATTCTTTTCTATTCTTTACCCAAACCTAAAGAGTTGTTTCATTTATAGTAAGAATAATAACAAATGATTAGTCTCAGCCCTACACGTGGCGAATATCATCGACTCGATTGTTTTCCCGTCATTTACAAGCATCGGCGTCGTTCCGCTCTAACGAAACGTTTGTTCCATGATTAATCGACCTCGATCCTGTTTCAGCGATTTACGCGCGAACCGACGACGAACCACGCTCTCAGAATAATAGAATCGTTAAATGTCACGGCAAACCGGATGACGCTACTTTTCCATCGAGCCACTTTGCGTATTCGAGCGCAATTTTGCCAGCGGTCGACCCGATTGACTCGTTTCGATGACATAAGAGGCGTCGGCATCGCGCCTCGTTGTTTTTCCTCCTGCTCGAAACCGCCATTTAAAGCTATTGAACAGAAACGCGGTTGTTAGTTCTTTTTTTTTTATCGTGGATTTGGTAGTTTTCGAATAACCTTGTGTTGCCATTGATACTCTAAGCGTGCATCGGTTTTTGGTGGCCGATATCAGATGAAAAAATCTTCGCGTTATTATTGCGCAATAACGCGATGAGTGAGTATTGGACATTCCTAATCCAGGGAGGACTATTTTTATTGCGAAAAATGTTCTGATCAGAATTGGAATTTAATTGATTTCTTATTCGTCTTCGCCATGTAACAGGACATGAATTTCGGCTGTTCGAAAATAAAAAAATGTTCAATCTTAAAAATCCAAGAAAATAGAGAACGTCTTCGAGATTTATCGTTTCAATCTCATTGAATATATCTTAGAGAATATAGAATATATCTCCTCTGCCCACAAATTCTGAAACAGGTTCTAAAGAAGCCCAAAATGCGGAGGGAGTTAAATGATTTAGAAGATGCATAGATTTTAAGATTTCGGTCTCTCCGAAAACTCCTCGGGTTCTGTTCCTTTGATAAATATCGCGGTTTGAAATTTCTGTGAAATACATGCATAAGATATAAAAATTCTGCTCGACGTGAGCCACACGATAACGTAAAAACCTACCTGGTCGTTTTACGCGAATACGTACGTCGACGGTTCGAGAATGCACGGCACTCGTACCAAAAGCAGTTACGTACAACGTCTGTACGTACACACCCGAGAGAAATATTCTCCTTGTCAGGAACCTTCGACCTAGTCCTCGCGATCAACTCCTTGAAACTCTTACGGCTCGAAAGCGGATCGAATCTCCCACGAGGAATTTGAAATTTGTTTCTCATCGAATTCACTGTGACGCGGACCAGACGTGTGTAGCTCTAAGCTGCCGTAAAATACTTTGCTAAACTTATTATGTCAATGGAAAGAGAAACCTTTTACTCGCTCGTATCGATGTTGACGTCGCACAGTGGTTGAAAGGCGGGAAAAACCCTAAATTATGAAAGATATATTTTTATGAATCTATTATTACATTGTTGTATATTGACATTTCGTATTCTAATTAGATTCTGATAGATTTTCAACCGAAGTTTCGCTGTTTCTTTCATTTCTGGGGATATTTTGAAATATATGCATTACATGTTTGTAATGTATACAATCTTAGCTACACTTTCTCATTGCAAAATTTCCAAAGTTAATACTGTCATCTAACACTTCTGCAAAAATCAGCTGCACATATTTGCACTTTTCGGAGACATTGATGTTTAAAGTTTAAGACGCACGAAATTTCAGGCGAATGGTATAGGATGTTCTAATTCACATAGGAAATAATATAAAAAAAGAATTATTCAAAAATATTAAAAAATGTACAAGTTACAAGGTTTTTTCCACGTTTCCATATACAATAGATTCGATTACTGTGCGCCCTAGCAGTCATAACGTAGCAGCGATTATAATTGAATAACAAAAAGTGAATAAGAAGCAAACTGTAGCTAGTGAGCTGTTACGAAATTCAACTTTTTATTAAGTTATCAATCAAAATTTTGCCTTTCCCATCACTTTATATGATAATATCCAGGGACTGGAAATCGAGACAATAAGAGACGCCTCGCTCTTCTCAGAAAGAAAGAGTGGAAACCGCGTGTTTGACATCCCAGATTTAAGGTATCCTGGCGACACCCTCCGAATAAGAATGTTGCCGTGGAAGTGAGCTACGGGTTATACGTGTCTACTCAGGGATTCGTGAATGCGGATCTTCTACGTACAATCACGCGGCGACAACGCCACTTTATATTGAAAGCGAGATTTGCGACGATTTTCGGATTTTCCCTCACTTTTATTCGACACTCTGCACTGGGATGAAGACACGGTTCGTACGAATTGCTCGTCCTTACCTTAAATCGAAACGATGACATTATACGAGTTCATAGACCAGAGCAGAGGGTAAAATTGTATTCGAATCATGAATTATAAATGAAACAAGCGTATGGCAATGTATTTTCATTTCTTACTTAAATGAATGAATTTTGTAGTACAGCGATAACCATAATGGAGCCTAACTCATCTAGCGTAGTGGTGTTTCGTTACTATCGATGACAAGTTAATAGTGAAACAATAACGAGAAATGATAACTTAGTAAATTGAACGTATATCGATGCAGTTTCGCGTTTTTATAGCAGTTGTAAAAGGAAGTTGGATCAAAAATCGCTTTACGCGGTCATACTTCGTCGAGGGTCGCCTGGGGAGCGTTGCTCGAGCTAGAGTCCTATTTTAATGACGGCTCGAAAGAAGGTTAAAACTGAAGAGTTCTCGCAGGGGACGCGGTAAAAGTCTGCTCCGTCCCAGAAGAGGTCAAGTGCTCAATGTATTTTTCTCGCGAAATCGCGGAGAAGGTTGCAGTAGTGAAATTCAATAAAACATCGCCGACTCCCATTTCCACGAGACCTCCCTTTTGTAACGGGTGACCGAGTTTCCGAGTATCGCGATTGAACTCGTGTCTTTCGCTTCTGTCACCCTACCGCGGCTTTCTGTATCGTTACATGAGATTCATTGGTCTCGAAGGAGGGGGAGAAACACTCGGAAAAATCTGAAAAATTCCTACAGATAAAATTAAAAAACATTGATACTTCTGTTACTGCAACAATGCATTCTGTATGTGACTGGTGTAATGAAGATCCCACGAGTTAACAACGAGAAGAATATTTTCTATTTTCGGCGGGAAATTTCGAAAAGCTCTACAAGCGTGCGTTTGATAGCAGGAACGGGCGTTAATGGAACGTTCAGCGCTACGTCCAACGAAACGCTCTGGCCGCTTGGAAAATTCATTAATTAATGGGAACAGAATTCTGGCGACCACGTTAATGCTGCACACCAAATACCACGAACTGGGTTAAACGCGTGCGTTGGAGAATAAAATTTTGAAAATGGGAGGTGCCACCCTCGATACAGTTTTTTTTATCGCTGACGGTACAATTAGACGAAGATTTCACGAGTGGGTCGCGATGGCAGACGGCAGAGAGACTAATTAAAGGCGACTCCGGGGAATTGCATTATACGATAACCGGATGCTCGCGTCAACTTATCTCTGATGAGTTCAAGAAGTCTCTGTCTAACTGCAGTTTCCTGACTGGTTCTTCGTACCGAACGGTCGTTGTTCGATAAGGCAACCCTGTTTTTGGATAAAGGTGCATCCACAGTTGGCGAACGATAGCGGACGAACCAGCCTGGACGGAGATGAGCAAAGTTTTAAATGAAGAGATAATTTCTTAAGATCAAATTCCAGACCTAAACTAATCAAATCCAGTCACTTTTCACATTTTTAGGCGCTATGTTGGATCCGCCATTTCGAATTTTTTAATTTTTAATTCAGATTTAAAATCAGTGTCTCTAAAAACCACTGTTTACCAACTTTCATCCAAATCGAATCATTATTCTCATTCTGTGCCGCTATATAGAATCCGCTATTTTAAATTTCTAAATTCTAAGTTCAGATTTTAAATCGGGCCACCCAAAAAAACCCTTGTACCAAGTTTCATCCAAATCGTGTCACTTTTTGCATTCTGATCCGCTATATACGATCCGCCATTTTGAATTTCTAGATTCTTAATTCAAGTTTGAAGTCAGTACTACCAAAAACCCCTGTATACCAAGTTTCGTTCAAATCCAGTAACATTGCACAGTTTGTCACGTTATATTACATTCGCCATTTTGAATTTGTAATTTTTTAATTCAGATTTGGATTCAGCGACCCCAGAAACCCTTGAATACCAAGTTTCATCCAAATCGAATCAATTGTCGTATTTTGGTCCGCCATATTGAATCCGCCATTTTGAATATCTAAATTTAGAGTTCAGATTTGGAATCAGCGATCTTAAAAACCCCTGTATACCAAATTTCATCTAAATCAATTGTCAGGAAAAATGGATATAAATGTTTCTCTTTGAAAGAACTTTGAGGGATTTTCCAACCAGGAAATACTACAATGTTTCCTAGTATTTCTCGGAATTGGAACGGCCTTTCAAAGACGCTGTATATAGGTCACCGAATGTAGGTCACAGCGTCTGTCAGTCATTTATAAGTGTCTATAAAATAGGAAACTTTGAAATGTTATTACTCGGCGTAGAATCGTAGGATTTGATTCTACCAAAATTCAAATTAAAGTTCGAAATTTCTACTATCTAATAGATGCTTGTTATCATTGTTAGATACTCTTAAACAATTGTTTTTTTTTATAATAATATATGTGACTGTGAAGTACCAGCATGGCGTGGAATCGTCTGATTCGATTCAACCAAAATTTAAATTGATGTGGTATAATTTCTTCTACCTAATAAAAAGTTATTATCATTGCTAGATACTCTTAAATAGTTCTTTATTTATAAAATATGAATGTGACTTTAAAGTGTCGTAAGTCAGCTTGTTAGTGTCGTCCGATTCGATTCTAACAACATTAGATATTGATTAGATCCTATCTAATGGATAGTTATTATCCTTGTGGGATACTTTTGTTTGTGTTGATATTGTTCTCGCGGATAGAAGAACTATGGAAGAGTCAGAAATCCCATAAGTAATTAAGAAACTCAGTCAAAAACATTTGAAAGGATCAGTCTAAAGGTCTTCTTTAGTTTTAGAAATATCAAATTCCTTTATTCCTTTATTGATTTTTAAAAAACAACGAACTCTGTTTTTCTCTATCGTTTATAATTTATAAAAACCAGAGCGTTTATCCATCGTAAACGTCTGGAAGCGCATTCGATAGCACTGCCTTCCATATCGCAAACCGTATTTCGACCGTGCGAATATTTCCGGTGTCGCGAGTTTCAATTGGAACGTCGTTGAAACGGAAAAATGTTGATACCCCGTCATTTCATGCAGCGACAATTACGCAGGGAGGGTGGTATGGCGGGGCAACAGAGGACAAGAAATAAAATTCGTGTTTCCCGCGGACACATTTTCAGCCCTCGGTCGAGTAGAAAATTATATTTTTCCATGCTTTCCATTTACTCGACTGATGTAGTCAAAATTATAGTTTAATAACGAAACGAGCGCTGTCGCGTCGATTCTACCCTGGGTCTCTTTTCGTGCAATTTTATAATTCATATTGGAGGGTGTTGGTTAACCTTCGTCTGGCATGGAAAAATGTTCTCGACGAACGGGTCCTTTTCGAACGGGGCTTGATTTTAATCGCTGCGTTAGTTCGGGCACTTGAGCAGCGGTTAAAAATTTTCGTCGTAAAAATGGGGGTTCCAACCCTTAAATCGTAGGTGGGTAATAGACAAGAAAGATTGTGTTTGCTTGAGAGTACAAACATAGAAAAATTAAGTATTTCTATCTAATTCACTGTAGTTTGTAATAAATAATATACATAGGTGTGCTCAAACATATTAATGTTATACAGCTAATTTCAATATACCAAGAAAATCCGCCTTCAATCAAAGAATGTAACAATTAGGTGAAAATTAAAGTGTACTGCGAGGATTTTTAGGAATGTCGGAATTGAGTCAGCTGCTTGAGCGCGTGGTGAGTCTTTTGGTAGTTAAGCGCGCGTCGCGAAACGGTCGTGGTCGCTAAAAAAAAATGTTAAAGGAATCAGAAAAAAGGCAAACAAAATGGAGGAATATAAAAAGTCAAATCTCGTCCTCACGTTGATACCGCTCTGGTAATTGCGCCGCGTTTCTGCGGCTTTCTCCTTTTCCTGCGCGGCGGCCGCAGCTGGATCAAAAAGGAACGCCGGAGTACTTGGTCGCGGCGCATGCTTGACCTTTCGTACGCGTCCGTACACTCGGCTAGATAATTTGTAACGCGGTTTTGCCGGTCGGCCACGGCAAAAACCAACCCCTTGGGGAGCGAGAGAGACGTAGCACTTTTTTCCTCCGTTCGACCGGCTTTGCGCGTACGGAAAGCTGCGGCAGGTTGCTTCCACGACACGGAAAGCGCAACAGTGGTGCGCAAAGCTGGTCCAGAGACGGGCATACTTCTCTATACACAAATTTCGAAGAACGTATAAAATATAAACAGATTTTCATGCGTTGTACATTCGATAAAAATTATGATTTTAGTTATAGAAGGAAATAATCTTTTTTTTAATTAAAGGGAATGCTTAATTTTAGAATTCTCAGAATACTTTTCCCTTTTTAATTTACGTTGCAAATATTGATATATATTTGTTGGATCTCTCGACACTTGTTAATGAAGAATTATCTGATTTCTGTCCTGTATGGATAATTAAAATAAAGCCAATGAATTATGAGATTGTTTCGTAAAAATTCCAGATACCCTGTTTCCTAAAAATATAAGGAAACATAATTACCATTGTTTTGATTACTTTGCTTGGTTCCATTTAACGCTGAAAAATGTTGCGCACCACTGGCTACACCTTTATCGCCAGTTCACTTTGGTCTTGCTCGCGCAGTGTTTATCGTCGGTTTACGGGCAACCGTCCGCGGAATGCGACCAACGCAGAATATTAACGCTTCAAGTTTCGGTTTATCTTGATTTAAAAGTGGACAGTCGGCTATCACGGAATTTAACATTCTGCGAGTTCAAACGATTCGTCGATTAGGTTTACAGGTAGTTCCTTTGGCTGTTCCTTGGCTCACGTAATTCTGTGGTCACTCTACCGTGAAAATGGATTTGTGCATCTTGTAGTGCGAATGCAAGCCAAAGAGACTAATGCAGGGTGATTCTTATACCTCGTGCTTGAGTACACTTTAGGAGATTGTACTCAAGGAATCAGATATATAGTATTAAGTATTATAACTCATTAAAAAATTAATTTTGTTTTGTGAAAATAACGTCAATATCTAATGCATATAGATTTATTTGTACACTTCAATTTTATTTCAAATATACAATACACGTTACAATATAATATACAATGTACATTTCTCGGATATGTATGAACATTTCCTGTGGCACTTAAAGGGTTAATGTACAAAATAATAAATTGATCGAAAAAAGAAATTAAAACAGCAATTCATATAAAGAACATTAATATATTTATTCAGTTGAAAAATACGCAATGGGACAATATAATGAGACTATAGAGTATAATATAGAGTAAATGAATGAGAAAAGACAAAAGAAATAAAAGTAGAAAATAAAAAAATGTGTACATGAAATGACTATGAAATTAAATTAAGGCTGCATCACTGGTATTGCACTACCAGACACGTGTAATATCCAGGTAGCAATACCAGAGGAACATAGAAAATACTTGGATGTAGGAAATTAGATTGCTAGGGTGAACGAGGAAGGTGATTAGCACGCACATAACAGTCTCCATAACAGGAGTCATACCAGTAAAATTACAAGAAAGCCTCGAGCTACTGAAGCTAAATAAGAGTATGCACCTGGGAGGGCAAGAAGCTGCAATCTCGAACGAGTCTTCGAATTTAGAGACAAGTCAAAAATAAGCAGCATCGAGTATTTAGAATTTGACATGCTCAAAACGAAGAACCTTCTTTCCCTGTCGATCTATTCGATGCAAAGGCGCGAAAATATGGTGCGTGAAATTGTCGATACTCGTTCGAATTCGTCGCAGCCTGGAGTGATTCGAAAACAACGTGAACGGCGAATATAGAGTCAGCAGTTTGGTGATCGATAGAAGCCAGGTCGATGCATTTTGAGTTTCCATAAACGCCCGAGGCGGTTTCGATTTTACGAGTATCCGTAAGAAAAATAGACTATTGTTTCGTCGACGCGCGATTTATGGAATTTCTATTTCTCGATATGTGCGTGAACGTGAAATAGTTTCGGGAACGATATTGCGTTATCTATCTCAGTGCTTGTCAATCTTCTTCTATATCATTTTATTTATGCTAACATTTAAAACTTTTGAAGTTAGACACAATTGTTCGAATCGTAGTAACTGAAAATATTCGGAACGAATATGAAACAATGTAGAGATGCTCCAAAAATTATTATTTTATCCAGATGCTCGCAATTCAGTATGCGGGAAAGAAGGTGGCAAAACAGTAAGACAAAAGTATGGTTTATGTTACGGCGAAAGGAAGCGTGTCCTGGGTCGGTCATAAACCGGAAAAAATGTGAAAAACCCAACTTATTGTTCAGTGTGTCCTTTGAAATTCCCAGCTCGTGTTGCGGATTATTATACAGGCTCACGTAAAGCGGTTTCAGTCATGAGTTATTCCGAATTTAGAAAATCTAGACGATTAGTTTCATGTTTTAGTACCTCTGGTATTATTCATCCAACAATTTCGAATATTTTTATTTCCCATATCGCGTGCATTCTCCTTTCCAAGAATTCTGGTTTTGCAGAATCTAGCATATTATTTTCGAAGCCCAACGAGATTTTTTCCGCTCCGAGAAAACCCGTCACGCCACCTTGTCATCATGCAACGCGCTCGTTGAGCTTCTTTCAGAACTAATTTACGTGACTTCATTCTGCGAATCCCTTGGTACATTCCATTCGAACCTTTAAATTCCAGTAATCTACGAACCCCGTATTCAAAACACAATCTCCCGTTCGAGAAGAAATAGAACATATTGTAGTATCGCGGCCCCGAATACCCAAAAATAAAGCGTCAAACACGAACGCGAATCGAAGGGTGCGGGAATGATGTGTAGGAAAAGCAGTCGACTGTGGATCCGAGGATCGTGGGTTTGAATCTCCGTGCCTTACTTTTCGTAGAAACATCTACAATACACAGGGTGTCTCGTAACTGATGGTACAAGCCAGTAGGGGATGATTCTACATGAAAAACCGAACCGAAAACGTAGAATAAAATTTTTTCACATGACACTTTATTTTCAAAAGAAAATAAGTTTGAAAATTTGTGTACTTGATTTAGTTTCAACATAATGATATCTCTTTCATCGATTTTATTTTTTTCTTATGCTTATTGAGCCGGACCGAAATAGTTTAGTTTCCGAAATACTGTGCACAACAACACATTAGAAAACGTTCGATGCAATTTAATAAGAAGAGCACAGTTATGCTTGCAACAACGTGTATATCATTTCCAACAGTTCATAAATTAAACGAATTCTGGAAATCTGTTCATCGATCCATTGACAACGTTTACGAACTAGAATGGAGGTGATTTACAATGAAATCCACTGAGCTAAAGCTGGTCTAAGTGCACGCGTACATGACAAATTTCCAAACATATTTTTTTTTTTAAATAAAGTGTCATATGACAAAATTTTTTTCTACATTTTCGATACAATTTTTCACGTAGAATCACCCCCTACTCGCTTGTACCACCAGTTACGGAACAGCCTGTATAATTCCATTAAAGTGTAATTAATGACAAAAAAATATACTCCACAAGATGCTCCATCTTCTTCAGAGTCTACCCTGGAATTTTCTCTCATAATCAACGATCGTTGAAGAATGTCTCGCTAATTGGGACATCTACCTCATACCCGAAACGCTCCAAAGCAATTCGGCGCGAGCAAAGGTCATGAAACCGGCGCGTTCCACGAGTCAGCTCCGTCGATGAAAAATTAACATGAGCCCCGAGCGGGGAGGAGAAGCAAATCGGTTTGGGTTCGCGTTCCTCGTGACTGGACATTTCTGCCAGGGGTATCCTGTGAGCTGACCGCGAAGACGATATTGAAATTATGCGCGCAATGCCTGGGGCGGCACCGCACAAAAGGCGCCGGACTCCTCGGGCATAAATCGCCAGGTCAAAATTCCTGAGGGCAGCAGCCGCTCGGCGATACACGCCTCGGAGTCCTGGAAACGCGCGGACTCAGGCGGATCGCCGCTTTCACGAGCTCGCGAGGAGCGAGAGGAAGCGAGACGGAGCGAGGATGCGAGGAATCGCGAACGAGAAGGTCAGCCGAATCAAGATTACAAATTTATGGGGGAGCCTCTTAACGCGGCTTGCCCCTCGTTCCTTCGCCTCTGCTTGAATCGGTTATGGTCGAACGCTGACGTTGCGCCGTTACCATTCGGCGAAAACAGCTGCCGAAGATCCCGATCGACATCTGCCAGGCGCTTTTCTGGATAGAACAATAAACGCCCTCGGGTCGCGATTCTTTTATCTCTCGGCTGACCTAATGGCAGAGAAAATTGACGCTCTTGAGCGGTGAATGGCACCGTTTCGCGAGTGTTGCGGGCGTATTGTACCTATGGCCGACACCTATTGTGTATCGATGGAATGATGGATGTGTGATGGTAATTTTGTTAAACGTTGTTCCACTGAAAGTCTGTTTTACGACCGTTGCCATCCGCGTTTGCTAACAGATGGCTCAGCGTTTGGTCTCGTGATCGCGTGCTTTGTAGATTGTGTCCGAGTTAACACTAAACCTATTCATTTGTCACTATTTCTACTGTGATGGGACAAATGACATCTTTTCATTGCAATGTAAATCTATTTTATGTGGAATTAAATTGAATAATGCATGAAACAATGACTAAAGTAGAACCTCCATACTGTACAAACTGTAATAAAAAAATCATAGTAAAACACATGCTAGAAGAATATCCAATGTATAATATTATAAGAGAAATACTATACAATTATTGTTAGATTCAAGAATTAGTTATTCTAACCATAAGTTATTCCGTATTTATTTTAATTATGACTCAGATAAGTATATAAATGTTGAGCATGTAACTCATAGTGGTCGCTAATGGCGTACAAGCTGATGCGACGATAAATAAATAAAAAAGAAAATTGTATATAATTCATATATTGTATATGAGAACTGTATACAAAAGTGTGAAAACGGTAATCCGATCAGTCGTGGTAGCTTTAGTTTTAATACTGTGTACCTACGAATGAGTAGTTGCATCGCTCGTAAGTTATATTACCCGCGTCTATAAAAAGTATAAACAAGCCCAAGTACCGTTAGTGTAATATCTTGTAATCCGTCTATCGATCACAATTTCAGGAAGCGACGCGTTACTCCGAAACGATAAAAATCTCTTAAATCATTGCTACACGTGAGAACTAATGGACGACCAGCGGTTCCAGCGTAATGGCACCGTGTCGTCGTACCTGGTACATATTGCGTTGGCCCGAGAAACGTCTATTTTTCAGCGAAATCGTGCGCACGTGTTCCTCCTCGTTTCTATTTGTTGGCAGTTGACTGGAATCCAAAACTGGTACCAATTAAAACAGTTCCCCGCGTCACGCGAAGTTTCACTGTCACGGTGGCAGCGAAACGATGCCCGCGCGCGTCCAGGTTCCCTCTATTTACATAGCGCTCGCAACACCGGGAATCCGTGAACAATTACACCCGTTAACGTTCGCGGTCCGTGGACACGATAAGTCCTGGAGCAAATGCACTCGATGTAAAGTGAAATAAGACCGGTGATTTTGATAGGCTATCTCGCCGCGTGGTGATTTATGAACACACCTTTGCTCCGCGATTAAAATTTATTACCGTCCCACGAAAATATAAGATTGTTTCACCGGAGCGCCACGGCGCGCATTTCTTCGCGATCCTCGGAGTTAGTAACGTGTAGTAGTTGTTTGTTCGTTAAATAAACTATAAAATATTTTCACCAATAATATCACGAAATACGTCTGCTTTTACCATTATCTTTCATTCGCACTCGGAAACAGTCACACAACATCCATAAATTCACGATGCTACTCGTAAAAAGGATGTTACACAAAATTCGTAACTGCATCTGTCTACGTTTTGATAGAAAGTACACGTTTTCTTTTATTAACAGAAAATTTACAACTTACTTTTGGAGTCAACAAGGAAATTTGATAAATGTTGGTATCGCGTGTGTGGAATTAAAATTTATCATTTACATTTATAAATCATTTGGCTCCCATCTCTTTAGTCTTCTCGTCTTTGGTGCTTGGTTTAGCATCTTAGCTAATTCGTTGGGATAATTTGGACGTGGTAGGATAGGATAATTTTATTTTAATATGTAGTTGGAAATTTGTTGCCGTGCTCGTTCACATACTGTATCCCTAATTCTTTATGGCGGATATCACCACTGACATACCATTGTGCAACAGTTATGGTCATTAGTACTTTGTTTTGGAATCTCTGATAGAAAGTAAATAACAGCTATCTCTTAGCCATTTAATTTTGTGACCAACCATAATTGGCGAAACACGTAAAAAGGCTTCAGCAAACGACCTCAAACACTTCCATGCCTGTCGCACGATATCACGAGTTTCCCCGATCGATTCTGTCGCTCCAATTCGAAGAGACGGTGGCCAGAGTCCGGCTGTGCGGGTTATACGAACGCAAACCCCCGAAGGAATAAGGAAAGCCGATAAAGAGCGAAACCTTAGACCGCTACGTCACCGGAGAACGGAATCCATATTGAATTTGAAGGAAGCCGGGCGTCGGCGTCGTGTCCGTGTCCGGGCCGCATAGGATAGAGTTACTCTGGAAACAGTGGCTCTGTAACGATAATAAAGCTCCCATGAATAATTCATCATTTTTCACCATCCCCGTGGTAAAGTCTCGAGAGAGGGGAGAAGCAGCGGGTCGCTTTCAAAAATTCATATACCAGTTCCCGTGGTGCCCAGGATCTGTTTTTGATGCACTTGCATTCACCCTCGAATCGGTAAACACAACTGCGCTGGTTCTCGTGGATTCGAGACTTCCCTCGAATCCTGGATCCGTGGATTTTGATTAATCTGAGGAAACTGGGGCTGCAAATTCAATGAAATGGCGAGGGAATCAATTCGACGAGGACGCTTGCATGGTATAGAACGGGGGAAGTATTTAGCTCGTTATTTTATTATTTATACAGTTGGTAATAGCATCGAGGGAATATACTGCGTGATTGCTGATTAAAAATACATAACTTGGTATCTGGAATAGCACGAGTTCATTATCGACGTTAAATGGATTTGTGAATGATATAATCGATGTTTCCAGTGCTGTATGTATTCGTTACCTATGGTTGCTACAATGCTTGGGCTGCAAGGAAACCTGCTCTGTCTTCATTGTCCACGTCCCTTCCACTTATCAACACAGGCAACGAACAAGGCCCCGAAGCAATGGAGGTTGCATTTTTCGAGGTACCAGTACGCAGCGTCGAAGCACACGTTGAGTTTGCCTTTCGTGAATCGACGGACGTGCGCAGACCCATTCTGTGTGCTTACTCACTTCGTTACACACCGCTCCTGTCACGAGGATTCTTTTCTGTTTGCTTTATCTTTGACCCCGGTGGCAGGCTAACAAGACCCCGACCCCGGTGTACAAGACAGCGGAGGATTCTGCGGACGTCGATTCGCCCAGTCATTACAACTATTACAACGGGACCTTTAATTTGACCCCTCGAGTAGATTAACGACTTCATCTTCGCTGACGGGAACTCTCTGTCGCATACACGTTCGCCTCGTTCGTCGTGCCCACCAGTGCGATTGTTCGTTGATTCGTCCATGGGTTTGTGCTGTCATGGGCCACGTAACACTTTTACAGCCGAGAAATTCTGTATAGAGGCGACCAGTCGCGATTTGTCGGAGAGGGAGTGATTTATTTTGCGTGACGCCATCGCTCGTGAAAATTCATATGCATGGGAGTTTAGTTAATCTCGGTAAAGAGTAGATGATAAGTGTTAGATGGACGTTTCGGCAATGTTTTTAGAACCGTGCCGCGCTGTTTATTCGAAGTGAAACAAACGTGTAATACGAATGTCAGTTTGAACGTAACAACATTGCGCTGTAAATTTTCGAGGAATATCGGGATTCGTTTTATCGGAACGCAACAACCAAACACGACGTCGACATTCGCTAAAACGCGCGAAACGGAATGAACATTTATTCAAACTGCATTCGACGGCTACGACAAAGAAAAAACGCGCCACTCTCCGTTGCAAAGGTATAGTTTATATTTATCGCCGCGGACGTAATTCAAAATTTTACTGAAAAATAAAATAACTGATAATTCTAGAGGTTTTCGGGAAACCTAAAAATTACTATCGTTTTGTCATGGACTGTACGGCTAACGCCGAGGAATGTAAAAATGATAGCGGAGTGTTTCGCAAGCGATAAATCATACTTTTCGATATAAACGCGCCGTCCACGTTGCCCGTGGAGCCACGTAACTCGGGTTTGCGCTGAAAAATTGCTCGCTCTTAATTCCCGTCGACATTTAAAGGAACAGCACTTAATTTTTCGTAATGGGCAATCATCGTTATTTATATGCACGTTTATGCGCGAACCTTCCGACGGAGGAGTCATAAATGATCCTCGTGTAGCCCCGACGAACGCATAACGTACGAAATTTTCATCCCGTCGACCGTGTTCTCCTCGCTCGATCGATAGTTAATATAAATGCATCGTAATGAATAAAACTGGCTTCCCAGCGGGAGGGTTGCGGAGGGGCGGAGTCGCTCAATCACCGTGAGTAATTAACCATTTTGGCGTAGGCACGGCCCGATGAAAATGCAAGGAGCGTAATTAAGCATCGGCGCTGTGTCTCGGAAGATCGTCGTTCTCCGCAGTGACGAGATGGTCGGCTTGTCCCATCGTTTAATCGAAACGATTAAATTAACTAAAAATAAAAAGGAGTTCTATCGAATAGGGTTGCGTCGATAGAGAATTTTTTTCAATATTTATTTATTTATTTATTTATTTATTTATTTATTTCAATATATACGGGCATAGCCCATTATGAAATTAATACAATGTAGCAATTATAAACATATGTAGCAAATATTAAGTCGGATGCAGGAGGTCGAATTTAGTTATCGTCCCAAGTACACGGATATTAAGAGCAATGAGAAATGGAATTGACAGGAATCCATGGCGGCGCGTGCCACATCATTTATCATACAGTCACGCGAATTAGGCTGATGAAAAATGAAATGCCGCAAAATATGCACCGCTGCCGCTTAATTCTTGGCCACCATAGCGACCATAATCCCGTTAACCGGGAGCGTAACGCGCACGTTTCTCGTTTCTGTTCAATTTCCATTTTTCATGTCGCGACGTAGATCGTGGACTGCAAGGAACGAGCAAGAGAGAGACAGGACCCGGGGGAAGAGATTCGATATCGACGGCGCTGTTTGGTAATCAAAGAACGGTACTCGTACGGGTTCAGGGGTCAGCGGTAAGTGGCACTGCGCCAAGACAGAAAAACGAGCCGAATATGTAATTGTCGGCATCCTGGATACGTAGTCTGCCATAAATAAAAAAGTTCAAGTTATTCGTGGTACTTTCAAATACTCAGTTTCTGAAAACCTTCCTGACTTTATTGTTTCGCCCCCACCCCCCTCCCCCAATGATTATACATAATACATGAATAGTATTTGGCGCTACCATCGATTCGATTTTGGCTGAGTCTGCCACGAACCATACTAATCTTCTGGTTCATACGAAATGTTATATAACTATGCGATTTTCAGAATGATCATACACATATCCAAACGGATGTGATGAAAATAAATCAAAAAAACTTAGAACCTCGCAAAGTTTGCACGACTCTGAGGGCTGTATTTTTATTTTGATCGTAAACAGTCGTTTTCATTGTAAAGCTTGTACCATTTTCACATAGAAAGCTTTAAAATTCTTCTTCACGCGATGCGCACAGGAAACCTTCCTGACATATTTCCCAAGCACTAAACTGATAGCATCAGAAAGTCAGCTCCACGTTTTTGCCCCTGAAAAATGCGATATATGTCGTTCCTCGTACGCGCTCTTCTGCATTCTTGTCACTCATAATAGCAGGCCCATGTAACAAGAGAGGAAGTGGAGGAAAAATTTCGATAGGTTTATGCATGTAACTTTCCCAGACATTTCGTTCGGTAGTGTTCGCAGTAAAAGATCATAGATAAACTTTAAACTGATACTAAATTCTTAAAGTAGACTCAATTTTCCCTTTTTATAAAATTAAAGGTGCCTTCAAGCCATTTTGCATTCCATTAGATCCACACAATTTAAGACATCGATCACTAAAATAATTTCCAAGTCTTCGACTTGTAAAGAGTTACGTGGACCTCCGTGTACCTAATTTATTTATCCGACCATAGCGATTTGATCACCCATCCTGGGTCGAGAAGGCGTTATCGTACGATACGACTGGCCTTTCACTAACGGAAAAAAGTGGCCATAGAATCGCATGGCTCCTGATTTAAATTCTGAGAATAATCACCTCCTAAGTTGGCCAGCAGCCTAGGTGTCGAGATATTCCCATCGGTGGTCCCGTGGCCAATTATTATCTCCCCCTGGGCCGGATGCCAGCCGAAAGAAAACCACTTACGTGACACGCTAATAATAGGTCCTCGTGCACCGGATTACGCGGAGCTTTTGTTCATTAGCGTACCATTTCGGTTTAATTGACACCTCTGACCCGACCAGCGGCACCATGGACGAGTAATGGATATCCTCATCACTTTGTGGACGCCGGCAACGGCGGTCTGCACCAAAACCGATCAACCGGATGTGATTTTCCTTCTCAGACCGCGAATATCGTGCTTTCAGCCCTTTTTTTTTTATCCTCCCTCTTTCGTCAGAGTAGATGTCAAAGGCCTGCGGAGGTTCGTTATCGGCGATTAAAAGTCGTTAGGTGACAGAAATCCATCGATTTTGGGTGTTCGGGCAGGAGTTGAAAATCAGTCTCGTTTCGATGGAATGGATAAGCTGAGTGTGCTGTATTCGCTTAAATTGGAGGATTATTATTTTCGCGTTGAAATGGTAAATGGCGAATGTAGTACAATTTGTTTGAGCGTAGTCTATAAAGAAATCGTACTTGATTTTAAATTAAATCGTTGCGGAAGATATCGATCGAGTCTTTAGCATTTTTGTCTTGGACTTTTTCTGTCAACGATCGATCAATGAAACCAGGATGGAGCTAGGTACACCTCTGTAACCGCAAAAAGTAGATTACTACGATACAATGGAACAGATACGAGAGAATTTTATGAACGGTGAGAACCATTGTGTTCCCATCGAAACAATTGAAAGTTAACTTATTCATGACGTGACTAATGATAGATAGGAGTACTGAACTGAATCGTTACTTATTACGTTAGTTAGAAAGGACAACAGGGTGTGTGTAAGACAGTTTAAACTTGCTTTGTTAAGTGAAGGTTAATGCCACTCGTGTAATAAAAATTAGAAACCGATTTGAAGTATGACAAATTATACAAAATTTCTACGACATATTCGGTATACTAATAATATTTTTTGTTTTGTTGCAGGTGAGTGTGGACTTCTAAAATCAAACTTATGGGTAAGCTCTGGTTGAAAATTCTAGAATTTGATGTTTTATTAGTTAGGATATTTAGAGCAATAGGGATTGAAATAAATATAAAGTTGGGAGCTCTTGAAATAAAAAATGTCAACACAGAGGAAAAAGAATAACAGCATCGATAGGGAACTCGGGTTACTGAGATATCAAACGAGAAATTATTACGTCCACATGGATTACCATCGAGTCCAGCACACTTCTCCTTTTAACTTCGATGCAACATTACGGTTCAATTCCGCACCAGCCCACCGATGAAAAGTTAACGGATCGAAGTAATAAACGAAAAATTATCACAGCTCGAGATCGCCGGCTGACCAACGGGGAGACAACCAATCTCGAATCAATAACACCGCAAGTATCCTCCGAGGAGTTGTTTCGCCACTCCGTTCGATCCATTAACGAATTAATACAGCGAAATCCGTTAATATATTCGCGAGTTGGTGTCGATTTTCTCATCGTCGACTGGTTCCTTTGTGAGCTCCTTTCAACCGAGATCGCACACCACTCCGCTTAATCACAGTAATCGCCGGCCCAGGATTATTAACCCCCTCGAGAAAGAAGCACATTACCGGCATGCGGCAAAAAGCAGTCTACTTTCTCGTCCACCTTTTCATCTGTGGCTCTCTGTACGTGGAAACCGATCGATTCGGCCCTCGCACGCGAAACTGATTGTACCGTGCGATTCTCGACGAGTCACCGCGTCCTTTTTTCGTCGTTGGAAAAAATAATGAGCCAATTTTTGTATCCGCCCGGTCCCGGACCGCTGACGCAACGGGACCGTTTCATCTCGAGCCGAATTTTAATCGCTTTCACTCTTTCTCGACCGTGTCCCAGTTTTTTCTCAACCTCCCCGCTGTGAAAGTCTAGCGGGAAATAATAACGGGGGACAAAAGGTACAGCTGGAGAAAATGAGAAATCCCGTTTAACGAAATTGCACGCCACTCGCAACGTTGTTGCGTTTTATGCTGAGATTACACACGGAGCCATCCTGAAATACCTGCCACGTGGAAACGAGTAAATTTCCGGGCGAAAAATAAGACAAGTTAGGATTACGTTTTCATCGTAAGTTCGCTTTGGAGGTTGGTTGAGTTGCGGTTTGATTCAATTTGACAAACGTCGTAGTCTTCGTTCTGTTGTGCTGAACTGCAACCAACCCTATTTACCGTAACTCACACGCCTTTTCGTCAATTCGTCCAAAACTGATTACATAGGGTCTTAGACTTTCTAGTTCATAGTTGCAGAAACTTGCAGAAACTCTAACTTCCACTTCATCCATCGTTGCCAAGGGCTAAGATAATTCTATCCTCAACGCTACCAGAACACAATATGTATATATAGGACTAAACGAAAAAAGCGTGTTTGTAAGTGCCTGGAATGCTTACATGAATCTGTATTTTGCCAACATCGAAAGATTGAGTGATTCGCGTATAATACACACAGAATAATACAGCAAAGTATAGTATAATACAAAATATTCCAGCATAATACAGCAGAATACTGCAAAATACAGTATATCCCAGCGTCATCCAGGACTATACATATTCTAATAGCATAATGCAGTAAGATACACCGTAATAGTGGATTCTCTTCTTTCTACGGCATAACAGTTCGAATTACTGTTACAAATCGGTTCCGTCTAGGCTGTACATGTGCACAGAGATTTATATACAGCATCCACGCAATTCTGATAACTATAAGCTTTCGATTCTCCAACGTTGCATCTGAAGCTGTGCAAGCCACTCGCGAAACAAAGAGTGAAATCGCGCGGAATGAATCGCTTGGGGTCGCGCCGATCGTCGAGCCAAACACTTTGCGGAACGTCGAGGGGATAGGTTCACGCGGGAATTGGGATAACTCGCCTTTATTACCGTGACTCGCGTCGAGCACGATTCTTTTGTTTCGCTCGGCGAAATTGGCTTGGCGTACGTGTGCAACTGCAGGGCAACGCGCATTCGGCCAATCTGAACGCGATATTCCGCTGCCACGGGATGCGACACGCGACCATCTCGGCGATTCGTCTTCGTACTGATGAGAAAACGTCCTTTCCCGTGGACGAGGTTATCTCTCCGTTCCCAGAACCACTTTCCAGAAGCGAAATAACCTCGCCCCGTTGGCCCTCAAAGCGACGTCGCACCGAGACGAGACGATGCATTCCAAAACAAGTTGCACGAGAATCCCGCGGCGTTGTACCGTGTCTGCAAAGATTCGTAAACGATACCCAGAGACCTGCATTGCGATTTTAAGGGCTCCTGGGCTACGTGCAAGACCTCCAATAGTGCTTCAGAGGGAAAGAAAATGGTTCTGTTCTAGGGACCACTTATGCACCATTTCGTTAGTGGCTAAAGTGCAACAGACTTTATTATTTAATTTGGAAAGCTGCACGTTAATCGTAATCATGTAGATATAAATCGCCAGCACCTTTCTGCAACTTCTTGGTCACCTGACAAGGTTGTGGCAACATCGTATCGAGTGCAATATAACATGTTCATGCGAGGGTATTAATCTTCTTTGCATATCGGACGGGTATTATCGAAGGGCTGATCGTTATAGGCTGTATCAAGGCATATATGAAGATTTAATGCCACGTTACGCGAGGATACTTCAACTTAATGTCTTTCGCGAGAATGTAACTCAATCAACCCGCTTATAAACGGAGAAGCTTAAAAGCTTGAGTATTATTTTATTGAAGTTTTGAATATTTAAAGTAGCTGACTTTGCTTTCACATTTCTTGCAGCAGAGTTTCTTTGCTTCTCGATTGAATGAAAAATTGGATTATCAGTCACGATTCGCGGTTCGCGCCAGTGTCTGTGACGACGCCATTAAAGATTCGCACTCTCAGTGATCATTGGCCAACGGGGTGGCGTTTCCAAAATGAAATTACGCATTCATCGTATTTACATAAAGGCGATTAGCATGCATATAGTCTGGATAATTGACGTGACCATAGCACTAATAAACGGCCAAACTTGATCTAATTCTCTGCCGTCGCAACGTATTGACATATGCACCGAAATGCGCGCACGGGGGCGCTAATTTCAATTCTCCACGCTGACGCGTAATTGCATCTATTTGCTTATGCTCGATTGCCCCGCAGTGTTCGTCACAATCGTTCGTTCTGTCCTCAAAGCGCGTGAAATCGAATCGAACGTCCCCGTGTGTACCATTGATAATCCAGACATCATTTTCCCACGCCCCCCCTTCTCATTGCTCGTCCGTGACTATCCGATTCGATGTGAACAACCTGTGTGGTAATTCTCTACATTTAAATTTTGTATGAATTTAGTTATGAATGCTCAGCTGTCAGGAATTTCTTATTTATTTTCTAATAATGTTATGATTAAAGATACAGTTAAAGCGGCGGTGATCTTAGGTTAGATAGACATCTGTGTACATATTAAATAAATTTTCTGCGCAAAGACCCTCTCCATTTCTCCGACGAGTTGTCTCTAAATATTTCACGAACAGGAAAGAGAAATCCTTGCAGAGAGATTTCCTCGGTCCGGGGGCTCGTTCAAAAATGCAAAAGAAGCGAGTCGCATCGAGAAGTTTCAGAACCGCCTAATGCTCTAGCGTTCCACAAACAACATGCTGCGTGAAATTTTAATAATTCTACGATGCGCTCAAAGAGCAAAAATGGGGCAAAGTTATATTCGCGTTATAAACCTGGAATAAAAATAATCTATAACGCATCATTCTCTTTTGTATCGTTTCAAAAGTAGATTTGTGTCGGAAAACAAGATTCGAAACAGGAACTTCACTTATCCTTATCAGGAAAGATGCAAAACCAATACCTTCAAAGCTTACCTGACGATGACTTCAATCATGTGTATTTTATTTAAAATATACCAATTGAACATATTCCAGTATACAATATTAC
Organism: Hylaeus volcanicus; assembly: GCF_026283585.1. Classification (NCBI taxonomy): domain Eukaryota; kingdom Metazoa; phylum Arthropoda; class Insecta; order Hymenoptera; family Colletidae; genus Hylaeus; species Hylaeus volcanicus. The sequence continues at coordinate 16,316,482 of NC_071979.1, read as the reverse complement.
AACATATACAGTCAGTCCCATAAATATTCGTATCCTCTATATTTATCGAAGAAATTTGTTTAAATTAAATGGTAGGGTTGATGTTTCCAAGTGTATATTTGTATAAATATGTTAATGTATATATGTACAATATTGAATATATTAAAGAACAAAATTTTGAAGACTCTTTTGAAAAATCGTTTATGTTTACAGTGGCATCAACGCTTCAAAAAAGCGATATGAATTTATAATCAAATCTAATAATATCAAAAAAGACACGTTTCCAAAGTTAGACTATTTTATGTAATGCGATTCCTGTTCACACATTTTGCAACGAAATGACGCAGAGTGCAAAGGGTCAAAATAACTGAAAAGATAAAACTAATATTGTAAACTCCATGGTAAAAACTACTGATGACTGATGGATGACTGGACTATCCCATGGTTCAGGATCTCCATGACGTTTCCAGGAACGGTTACGTTCGCGAAAATTACGATCACATCGACTTGCCATCGTCCTATTCGACCGAGGTTCCTCAAAGCCACGTAGAACACGATAACGCCAGGCTGCAGCCACCATCGCGCGGAAAGTGTCTTGTTGGCGGCTTTATGTATCACCCGGTAACTGCGCCGCCAAGAGGGCCATTCCCGGCTGCATTACTTTTTGAAACTACGCCATTTTTCCCGCGATGGCGTGAAAAGCTCGTTCGGTGCGGTGTTCTTCAGCCAAGATGTTATCGTTGTGTACGTCCTGCCCTTATTATCGTCTTGGTCTATCGACCAGATACTTGTAAGAGTGCAAAGTCGACTTCACCTGTCCTCGCCATTTCCTGTCGTCCTAACGCGACCATTGTTAACGATTTAACGAGCTCGCGAACCTTTTAAAATTGAAAATCTTTTATTTTCGGGTGACATAATGAAAAAATTGTCACGAAATTTGAAACGGAAATTTGTCACGGAAGTGAAAGAGATTGAGTAGTGGGTGTATGTTAGATAGTTGATAGTAGGTATGGGGATAAACTCGGGAAATAGTCACGGCATGATACTGATGGCAGGTCGCATTGTTGAAACAATGGTAGGTGGACTGATCTATATAGGTACGAGGATCAATTCAGAAAACTGTCACGGTGTGACACTCATTTCTTTGTGTATGTTTAATTGTATGTATTCTGAGACCAACGAACAAAAATGAAAAAGCTTTAAAAAGATACCGCTTGAAATGATTTTCAATCTCCTTACTCTTGCGTTCTTGCAAAGTCTGTAAATTTTTTTATGTAAACTTTTGTGTATCCTGCGCAAGCGTCTCGTTTATGCTGACGAATTTATTAAATAAGGTGCTCCAGTCGATCCACCTAACATCCATCGTCAGACGCACAGGTAATTTACTTATTCAACGAAAACTGTTCCTGCGTTCATTTTGCCAGCCGTCTTTGGATTTCTGCTGTCATAAGATTTCTGACATTAACGAATTCGTGCGCTCCAGGGAGTCTGACGAAGCAACGCCCGCGACGCGATCCGGACCGCGTTTCCTGCGGGTGAAATTGGGCGATTCACGGGCGAGAAACAACGTTAATTACCTATGCCCCTCCAGAAAATGCAATCAGCGTTTAATGTTACGCGGCCTTGTCAGCGGAACGGCGGGCTCAGCAGGTGGCAAAACAAACGAACGTTCCTCGGTCATGTTCGCGGCAAGAACGTGCGCAACGTAGGGTTAAATTAGCAGTATAATCGAACCAAATCGGATGAGCAATTAGAACGTTCGTCATGTGGGAGAATGAGACGAGGGTTGGGTCAGGTTCGCGACGAAAATACTTAAGCTAAATTAATCAAGTTAGGAACTCTTTTATATCTACGGATTATAAATAAAGTAAACAACTTTGAATCAAGAGATGTTAGCTTTATATTTTCCCGCGTGCAGCATGGAATGATATGGTGGAAATCGCTCCATAAACTACCCCTTCTTTCGTTTACTTTCTTCTTTGGCCCTGGTAATTGCGCCAGTATCCGAGAGAGATTTATTTACTCGAGCAAATTTCGAGTCGGACGGCTGGAAATATTTACCGAAGCGCATACTGTATGAGAGGAAATAACAGGATACAACGTTTGCGAAGGCTTACGGAATTAAAATCGCGAAATTGGATCACGGATTGCCGCAAAGGATAAATTTACGGAAGAGGGAGGTCTGCGATCGACGTGATTCTCGTCGGTTACAGGCGAGTTATGTTTATTCAATTATTTTTTCCGAGATTGCTCTCCCCATAGACCACCGTGGAAATGTAAAGATTCCAAAGTGAAATTCTGCGCAGATTAAATTTCAACAGAATGTATGATAATCTATGTTTATATATTTTTCTTTGTGTATCACAATTTTGTGGGATTAAACTTTAGGTGGTGCAAGATACGGAGAAAATAATTCGTGAAACATTAATATTACAGAAAAGTCATATTCTCGGCCAACGTTTAAACAATTATTGTTAATAATTAATTTAACTATTGTCATAAATTAATATTTAGTTGATGCAATCAATAGATATTAAAATATTCACAGGTTTCTCACGATTAATGTGACGAATGAATACTTATTCTGAACCGTAATTGTTATTAATGTTTAATCGAACATTGAATAATACTGTATGTATCATAAATGTTTAATTATGTGGGAGATATTAAGTTTTAATTGTTCTAATCAATAGATATTAAAATATAGAAAAATATCTCACGATTACTTATTTATATTTTATATATACATATAACGGGACATAAATTTCGGCTGTTCGAAACTAAAAAGATTTTTAAACTTAAACAAAAATTATAATAAATGGACTCCATGATACATAAAAAGCAGTACGGCTAATCCTGTAATAAAGTATAATTGGAAGGCAACTGTACCATGCAAGAAACAGTAATAATGGTCATTCGTCCACTGAAGGTAAGCCGCATCGAGGAAACTCTTACAATTAGTTTGGTTAGAGTAACCACTCTCGTCTGCGTTAGGCTAGAGTGCCCACTTTAGACTGGATTAGGTTAGAGACGCAGCAATCTAAGTTGGATGACCGTCTAAGAAGTCCTGTGTGCTGTTGTTGGTTATCGGTGGTCGGGGCCCCACCTAAAACTGTACATCCTCTGCTAATGAACAGTAGTTCTCGATACCCGTTAACACTCGGAGACAAATTTGGAGATTTAGACGAAACACCCAACCAGTAGCGTTGGTTCCGATCAAACAATGGAATCTTTGACGTTACAGTTCTCGACGCCAAAAGCAAATTTAAATCCCTTGCAATTTAAACTTTGTGTCAATTTAAATGTGGGTGTGTTCAAACGTTTGCTCCTGTCTCAAGTTACTTCTTGGACAATCGATGCTAATACTGTAAAAAGCATTCATTTCTTTGCTCATGAAATGTGTTCCCAACAATGTCGTTAATTCTTTTAGACCTGAAATTTTTTTTCTCGTACTAGTGTATTGGGTTGTCCAGAAAGTTCGTGTCGGTAATTTTTAAATATTATCTCCTCAATTTTGGACGCCAGGTATGAAAGGGTTTAACCATCACTTAACGTAATATGAAATCCACCCCAATAACGAAATAACCCTTTCGAATAGGAATTTCATCCGGGTGCAATCTCTTCCGTTCCACGTTTATGCATTTGCGGAAAAATTTTTATCCGTTTCTCGGAATGTCCCGTAGTGGTCGATAGCTCGCAACTCGATTACTAGGCTACACACAGAACACCGATAAAAAGCGCGGATCCGCCGGGCGCTCGTTGGCCCGTGGAAGCGAGCACGTTTCGCGACCAATCCAGACACTAGACCACAAAAATACACTCTTGCTCGACGTACGCCAGAATGCAATACAACCGAAAGAAGATTTAATTGAAACTACCCGGGTTACGTTGAACGCCGCGACGGATATCGATTGACCGTGCACGGCCAGCGCTGGGCCTGTGTCGGAGGTCAACTTTTTTAATTAGTTTTCTGTAGCGAGAAGCACAGGCAGGAAGGGACCATACCTCGTCACCCTTCGTCGTTGTCCCCGCAGATTCCAAGCGATACCCGAATCCATGCCCCAATCACGTCCGCTAATTACTCGCTAATCGGGGACCACGGCTACGATCGCTCCATTAGATTAAGCAAGATAATTCGGTGACGGGACGTCATCGAAAGCCCGGTAATTAAATTCGTTCGCGAGTCGAACACTCATTTTTTCCTCGTCAACGATGCGTGCTTCATCGGCGCAGAGCAATTAGAGCCTCTTCGAACCTTAGCGCGGAGCGTATCTAGGTCATCGAGGGCAGTCTCTTGATCGAATGCTGAGATTGTGTATAAGACAAAGTTCTAAATCAACTTTTGATAGCCGCATTGTCTATTCTATTTTGTATTCGTATCTGCTATAATGGATGGGTTTCCCACGAAATTCAATACTTCAACGTTCTACTTCTGACAAGTGGGTGTCGCATTCTTTCCAAAGTTAACCCTTTGCACCCCTAAGGCCACCTGTACTGCCCATGCACTTGAAGGCGTTCTACTTTTATGGCCAGTGTCACTGCCCACAATTTATCATTAAGTTTTAATAAGTGATAGGTGTCTAAATTCAATTAGTTATAAAATCAATATTCTTAAGAAATAGCGTTAAAAAATACGTTAGTTTTCCATTATTTGTTTCAAACAACTTCATATAAATAATCAAACGAAGGACAATATTTCCATTAAACTATTATTATTTGTGTATGATTATGTTTGGTTAATAAAAATGTAAAATTCTAAAAAAAATCATATAATGTAACAAACTGTAAAGAGTTTTTCGTGGCCATTTCATAACTCAGAAATCTAAGAAAAATGGTCTTGGAGTTGAGTCAAATTGCTTGGCGTGCAAAGGGTTAAACACCTGAGCTCCAGGTTGATGCATTTGGTAAGAAACAGTGATTATTCGATTCGATTTGGGAGACTAGGTTTCATTTCACCCCCGTGCCCAGTTTCGTTCAACCGCTTCGAGCAAGGTGTTTTTCATGTCCGATAGAACGTGGAGTTTACTCTTTCGCGAGGCAGAAAAAGCTCTATCGGTTTTGTCTTCCCTCGCCTCGACGACTCGTTGCTCTCTCGAGAGATCGTAAACACTCCTAAATGTTTTTTCCCGTTGCCGCGAAAGTGTCGCAGCCGAGCGATAAGAAGACTAGCACCATTCGAGATAGCGTCGCGTCATTTGTCATCTTCGAGTTGGTACTCCATCGATGGCTGATGTATCTTTCCATCGATGATTCCTGCGATCGATTAACGATATTCGTCAACTTTTTGCGCTCTTATCATGTCGACGTGGATTGGTCTGGAAGTTCCAACCTCTCGCAAGAAATTAACGACGTTTACCCTGTGCCCAGAAGAAAAACACAAGGGAGATCGAGCGGTTTCCAAATTGGGACGTCGTTTCTTTTTGGTGTTACTTTCACGGGATCGGTAAATAATGGGATGACCCGCATCTACCAATGGATACGATGTTCTCGTCTGTTATATAGTGTGCGAGAAAAAAGACACGGTACAAAGGTAGTTTGAACGATTCCTCGAGGGTAAGAGGAGGTTTTCGATCAGCTTTAGTAGCTTCTTCCTACTTTGTCTTCGCTTCCACTGTAATGGACGGATGCTTCGCCAAACTTAACACGTTCTGAATAATTTCAGGAGGTGGACTTGATACTGTAACAAGGCTACAAGAAAACATTCGTGTAAACTGTAGTGGGAAATGAACTGACAACACGCGGAACTAAATAAAACAATATATATGTATATATTTATAAAAGGAATAGATATAAAAAATGAATACAAATGAATATACAATGTAACACAACGCTTGACCGCACCTCGCAGGTCAAAATGCAGCACAATACCCTCAACTATTAACTTGACTGCAACTCGCAGGCCGATGATCGACTACGTACGCCTCTTTTTTAATTGATTTGACTACGTTAAAAGAAAAAGGGATCAAGCTCGCACTCTGCAGACACATATACAATTCCTTAAAACTAAACAGTCTAACGCTGTATCTTAATCTAAACCGGTCGACGGAGTGCCGTTTTCGTCGCAACAGTTGACATAGTCTTTTGTACCCGACTTTTGACACCACACAACTAAATGATTTCCCTTCGACGCAAAATATAAAGTATCACAGGATATACTTAAAAGAACTGTTCGTTGTAGTTGTGATGTATTCCCCTCGCCACATGGTGTTCCCCGAAACCATAATTTTCGTTCCCCAATCGCACAGAGACCGAATAAACCTCCGTAGAATTTTTCCATTCGCGCAAACGTCGGGTGAGTTTTGCATTGCAACCAATGTCCATTAAATTCAAACAACACGGCGGCCGAGTGCCAACGTATCCCCGTAATCGTTTCAGCATTCATTTGCACCGAAACGCGACGCTCGTAAACGTTTTAAAATGAAAGAGGCGTGCCAGCGATGCCCTATCGAGAGGAAGTCAAAGGCTTTTGTCACGTGCTCCAAATAAATTCGTCGCATTCGAACAACTCCTATGCAAAAATAAACCTGTGGTGACCAGTCGTTATTAGGACATTTTCTCCTGAGTCATTTTTGCTACCAGTGTCCAACGCGACTCTTCCCAAGGGAAACCCTGAGTCTTACCAACAGTTGCGTTACTTGAACGTCGCCAGCACGAGTGAGCCCTTGGCCTCGTTCCAAGTGAAAAACGGTGAATACCATTGGAAAGGTAACGCCAGGCGTTTCGTGTCACGATGTCACGGGTGCAATCAAACTCCCGAATAGGGCGTGTGGGTACGCGTGCAGTTTTTGTCCGCGTGGTTATCGATTCACGTGAGCGGGGTTTGACGCGTAGCGAGGGCTGAATGCGAGCGTAATGAGAATACGCGGAGTCGGGGTGTGCAGGGGAGGGGGGTGGGGGGGGGGGGGAGAGAAAAAGGCATTCGGTGTCGTCTTTCAACCGTTATGGATCACTTTTGCTGCGTCGATTTTCCGCAATATAATAGAAGGGACACGGCCGCGCGCGTCCATGATTGAATGCCACCGACGAAAAATAAACCAGGTCGACGAGCATGAAACTGTGCAACGTGACACCATTGTTCGCCGAATAGAGGCGAGCATCGTTCCGCAGCCGTCTCTCCGCGCAGAGGGTGTCGCCCCCGCGTGAAAAATGCCCCGCATCGACGCAAATAAACTTCCTCAACGGGGTAATGGATACACCCGCGCCACGTTTCTCTTCGTGTCGACCAAAATAACGACCGCCTCGTCCTGGCTGCAAGCGTTTTCGTCTTCCGGTCTACCTGCAGACGTACCGCTCCTTGTTAATGCGTCGTCTGTCGCGTCATCCAAACGTATCGTCCCGTGTTACTTACTCAATTAGGAGTGAATTTACCATGTCATAAACAGCCAAATATTTATTCGATAGAAGTGGTAACATCATGGCTTGCATAATAGTTTATATTTACACTCGACGCTTAAATACTCGCGAGGTTGCTTCACAGATCGCATTAGAAGAAATTAAGATTCAATTACCAGGTGTCGAGTACACGTAGTGGTGATCACTGCCGAATGCAGTCGATCGGTTTGTTCAATGGATCAAACGTGCGCAGCATTCAGAAAACCGTGACCTGGTGGAAGTCTCGTGCGAATTTAATGCAGTAGTCAACATGTTAATGGCGTGACGTCTCGCCGCATTTACACCCCGAAGCGTCGCTATGTTTTACGGTCTTTAACCATCCAAGTGGAAAATCTGAAATTAGCGGTTGCGATGTGTCAGCGAGACCACGGTGTATAATTGGACTTCGTTAGGTAAACCTTCCTTATCCTCTTTTCTATCTTCAAAACTGTTTAATCCGAGTACTCAATCCTAATTCCATCAAGTGCAGAGTAATCATCTAACAAAGAACGTTCACGAACCAATGCTAGGATAAAAAACTCCGAGTATTAGCCGCAGCAGTAATCGATATCGGTTAAATAATGGAGAAACGAAAGACAGATCAACGTGTAATACCCTCCATGTTCAGAAAACAAGGAAGGATTTGCCGTAGCCTTCGGGGTTGCCAGCTTCTGGTGACTTTGCTCGAACAGAAGAAGCAGTTCGCTGACGAGTTTCTCAATCTTGGAACTCTGCCATAAACTCGACTTGGCGAACCTCGTTTCCAGTTTCAAGGGATATCGGTAAATCACCTGCCTGAGAAAATCATTCATTCGCGAATATCTCGATTCTTGGATCTCCCTTTCTAAAGTCGATCACCGTGCTCTGCGTCGTGTCCCATAAACTTCGCATAAAACCTCCGCCGATTACCCAAGCCCCCGGTCAATTTCTGCTCGTTCAGCGATCGTGCATTTTAATACGAATCGACAATCGCCGATGAAAAGTCCCTCGCAGCTCGGAATGGATCGCGCGGGTTCACCTTTAAGCTCGTGGCGTAAGCAGGAAAATTATATTCAAAACCTCTCTGTATCCTGTCAGACGTCGAAACGGTATACCTGCGCGTTGAACTTTAGTGCCACGGGAACTAGTTTGGTCTATACGTAACTGGACTGGCGGTTTACAGAATGAGAGAACGATTGTATTGGATAAATCGTTTTTTTTTTAACACGTTCAGCACCACGGCTCGCCAGGATTGTACATGTGGAATGTGTGAAGAAGTATGGAACATGCATGGAATTTATATGGGATGCGTGAGATTCCAAAACTAGGGAATTTTTTAATCGCATCTTTTTATAAAGAATATTCCTTCCGTTCCTCACATGGTGCACTAATTCACATTAATTCTATGCGTCAAATACGTGGAAAAGTGTAATAAATATGTAAAAAAAAATCGAAAAAGAAAATCAGGGATCTACGACATTCGATATTTTCCAGGCGATTGAAAGTGCTCATTTAATATCGTTAAGGAGTGTATCCTCAACCGACTAGTAACAAGATGGTGTTAGGTTGGCGATACAATGTTTCCAATATTCTCTGCTTTATACGGGCGACAGTAACGGCGTCGTAAAGTCAAATCGAATTTGCATCGTACGAAAACGGAGGACGAAATCAACGATGGTTTCCAGTGTTGATTTCCACTTGGTGTTGTTAACAGGACGCATTGTGATGGCAAGCCTGCCAGCAATTGGGATGCCTCCACGGGGGTCTGATTTATGCGTCGACGTTTATGGTTTGTATAATTTGATTGTTCGGCTTCGTGATAAACGCGATGGATGCAAGAAACTCGGTGTTGAATTATTCTTACGTGATCTCGCGCTGTATTTAATACGAGTCTCGTTTGACGTTACCACGGTCTTCGTAGACTTCGTCTTTAGTCACGAAAGGTGTTTTGCCTTTGGTTTTGCTCCTCGGAGAAAGTCCCGGTAATGAGTTCTTCGTGCACTTACCCGTGAAGTGAATTCTCACAACGTTAACTGTAGTTTAATTTAGAACCTCCTTTCGTATTATTGTTTCAGTTTGAAATTTAACTTAGTCTGGTTTTATTTCCAGGTTTAATACGTTGATCACCGTTGAGCACGTACAGTGAGTCCCATAAGTGTTCGTATCCTCTATGTCTATCGAAGGCCTAAATTAAGTGACAGGTTTGATCTTTCCAAATAAATATTTCATTATAAATATGTATATGAATAAACTTTACATATGTATACATATACATTTAATAAAAAATTTATTCGGAAACATCAAACCTATAATTTAATTAAGGCAAATTTCTTTAACAGATATTGAAGGTTTGAATATTTACGAGACTGATTGTAGGTGACAGTGCTTTTCACTGATAAACTAAAAATATTAATTCCGAATGCCACAGAAAACAAATTTGAATGAAATACTTGAACTTCGGTAAAGTTACAAGAATAAACAGCACAATAAATATTTGATTATGTAGTTACCAATAGTTTGTAAGCAAAATTTAATCACAATAGAAATATGTAAGTATACTAGACTAACAGTCAAAATGTTAATAAAAATGGTGTTATGTCTTTTTTAAGTACCTTGTGTACGTTGTTAATCACTTTGGAAGGACATCGGTCTTAACTATTCGCTAGGTTTAGGTAAGTTGTACCTTGGCACTCGCAAAAGCCAAAGTTTCTCGACAAATCAATCCTGGAATCCGTAGACGGGAGTATTGAGATCCTTCGAGGAACGCGACGTTAATTGCATCACCGTAGTGTCCCGAAGCAGGGGAATGAAAGAACGGAGAATGGAGGCGGGCAAACCATCGGTCTGAGGAATTTTTTTACGAGCTCTGAATAAAGCTCAGGCGCGAACACGTTGGCCGATTTGCGAGCGGCCAAGATCCGGGGCTGGCAGTAAATAAAGCGCGCAAAGTGTCGGCTTTGCTCGTCGCTTTTCGTCCTGTTCGCTCTTTCCCCTGTTTCTCCGTTGACCCACAATGAATCCCGTTGCTGGGGTTGCACCGGCGGGGGGGATGAAAAGAGAAATGGGGATGAGAAAAAATACGACGGGTCCCAAGTTCGTTTAACGGCGCCGAGGAACTTCATCCGCCTGGCCGTCTTTCCTGTCTCGTTCCGTCCTGCTTCTTCTGCTTCTTCTTCGGTTTCTTATTACGTCTAGCTACCGGTATCTGCCCGTGTCTCCGCACCTATTTCGCTGGTTCTGCCTCTGGAAGAGCGCCGTCTAATTTCCGCCCGATTCCTTTTCCACTCGACGCTGAGGATTTACAGCAGCGTGTAACCACGCGAGAACTGTCCTCGTGGACGTAAATCCTCGACGGTGGAACCGGTGGCGCGGCTCTCTTGTTGTTCCGTCTGGGAATCTTATTGTTTGGTCGATTATTTGCGCGCGGAGGAATCAGGGAACGGTTTAACGGGAGGTTTAAGGGCTGCTGGCTCTTGTGTACATAGGAATAAAATATTCGAGCGATTCGAAAAATTTCATTGAGAATTGGAGGCTAAGAAAAATAATTACAATTCTTGCATCTCGATCTTTTTTTTTTAATGATTTAAGGTCGCATCAACATCTAGATTATTAGGGACCACATTTGGCAAAGCAACTAGTTGTTTACGTAAATTTAATCCACATATTTGGACCAGTAAATCGTGTCTGTCCAATGCTTTGGCAAATTTATAGAACACGCCCGTATCATTTAGTATTATATCCTTGAGATATGTAGATTCCTTCTGTCTTTCTGCAGTTCCTCGCATTCTTCAATTAAGTGTTGCACGATAAGGGGCTTGTTACAGTGATTGCATTTTGATGGTTTCAATTTTGTAATTGAATATTTATGTGTCAGGCTAGTGTGTCCGATTGTTAATCTTCAGAATGTGGTTTAATGTTTTCTTGTTGGAGGTAATGAAATAGTTTCTCCTGTTGACTTACGTATGCGATGCAGTTTCGTTGTAATTATACTGGTCCACTGCTGGTTCCACCTTTCTTTGGTATCCTTTTTAATAAGATTTTTCATTTCATTCAGTGCGCGTGGAACCTCAATCTTCTTTTGAAACCACTCGTATTCGGCTGCAAACACCTTCTGACGCGTTCATCGGGAAATAAGATAATTATTGTTCTACGTCCAGTTAATCACTTTGCATAATTAATTCCAATAAAACGTGTAAACACAACATTAGCGGTGTATCGGCTGAAAAGCACGTAATTGTAATTGCAGGCGTACATTTAAAAGAAAAAGATGACGGTAAGGGATAGCCGAGACTTGGACTCGTGCACGCGTCCTTGACAGCTGACGGATTAAAGACCAGGAACGCCACGAAGAAGGGTCGGAAACTCATTGAACAAACTGCGCGCCAGTGTGAATGACCTTGCCGTTTATTGCTCGCCAGTCTCAACGGGTTGACAGCGGATATGCAAATCCCCGCCTCATAGCCTGTCAGAGCCTGTCCTTCCGTCCTGCTTCGTCTCCCTACTTTTCTTGTCCACCCTAGTCACCGTTTGTCGCTCGAAACCCGTTTCTTCGGTCACTCGTTCCGCGAAAACGGGATTCCAGCACAATGGCATCGTCGAGAAACCGAATCGTATCTTACTTGCCTCGCCGTTTATCTGCACGAACGATCTTCGGGGCGTTAGATCGAGACACGACGAAGATACGGGGACGATTTCGCGAAAGAAGAAATCGAGTCGCGGGAAAATGCCTCAGAGATCTGGAACGAAGTTGTTCAGCGCTCGCGAGAAGTTTGTTTGCTCTTAATCAGAGTGGCGTATTATACCTTTGTGGAGCCTTAGACAGTATGGAACTTGGGGTGTCATATATCAAGAAAGCAATAGAGGAACACCTTTACAGTTCGATCTCATTTTGTGTGTTAAGTAATAGTTGTTTGTTAAATAGAAAATGTGTGAGTTGTTAGTTCTCTAGGTAATCTCACTAATGACTCCAAGTACAGACAATGTCTACAAACTCTTTCTTTTGTATTATCCCCTATTGTCATCCTTGCGGTGTTTACAAATGACTTCCCCCATGTCATTATCTATTTCTCCTTGTTATCGCGATTCTTTGTCCTCCTACGCCAATAATTAATTCAATTCTGCCTATAAATCCTGATTGAATTAACTGCGTACACAACGTATACTCAAATCTTTCCCTAACAGAAGCTTCTTAAAGAAAATGGATCCCTCGTATCTTTCCTCTTTCGCCATAATCCTTTCAGCAAAATATTTTTACTCCTCAAACCTAAAAAAGATTCGAAAGGGAGCAGCTATCAATTAATTTTATCTCCGAACAAGCCAGACTCGTCGCGTTCGTCGTCCCCCTCTCGCATATGAAGGATTAGTTACCAGACGACTGAGATTTCTCTCGGGCCTCGTACAAATTCTCTCCGAAATAGAACCTGAACGCGACGACGAGTAATTCCGTCGGAAAATAACCGACGGAGAGAAGTCATCGGTCGGACGGTTCGGTGACGCATCCCCAGAAGGTTATCCAACAATAAAACGGCGCGTTCCAAGCGGAACGAGATCCCCGCTAAGACGGGAGAAAATGAAATACTCGTCACACAGGGACATTCCGCTGTTTCATTCGCGGACTCGAAACCGAAGGCAAGCAACGAGACACTCGAGTGTCAAGAGACCTGCACGTACACCGCGAATCTACGCAGGCGCGTTTTCATTCACGCGCGAAGGTCCCCGTGAATGAGCGCGAGGAAACGTGGGCGGACTTCCGTAGTCTGGGCGCGCGGCTCTCTCGAACAAGCTTCTTTTCCATGAATGAATTTACGCCGCGTACGTCGCTTCTTCCTCCGCCCTTCGTCCCACGACCCTCGTCATTCCACGTTTTACTTTTATCTCGACGCAGTTTCGTTCCTCTCTCATCGCTCCTTTGTGCACTGTCGCTGTTCAGGATTGATAAAACGTCTAGAGTTGAAATTATGATACGACTCCCTTGCTTTCTTTTTTAATTACAGTGATTTCTTCCAAGTTTACCAAGCTTCTAGGATAGACGGTTATGCATTTATCCTCTTCTTCTTTTTCTACATTCACCGAGGACGCGTTTCTCATGTCTCAGACGGTTCTGATACTCCTGATACTCCTGAAAACAATGAGAGGAATCTAGGAACTCTAGATTCGGTTACGTCTTCTAATTTCAATCGGAAAATCCAAGCATCGGCGTTTAGCTACGTGTTGAAACTCGACAACGAGGAGAATACTTTCGCAGAGAATCCTCCGCCTTCGCCCTCTTACGCCTTCCTTCTCCACGCGTTCGAATCTCCCGCCCCACCGTTCTCGCGTTACATCCGTATGGTACTGTGACGCTCGATTCAGCTCGATACCTCGATATCGGAGACAGGAAATAGGGTATCACTTAGTATTATTCAATTGAAGACCGACGTTCACGGAAAACAGTCCTTCACTATAAATTAGCTACGCCTCGCGGTTTCAACCATGTGGAATATTATTCCTGTTCTAAATAAATGCGTAGGTACAATGATTATTGGAGTGCTCTGAAAGGAGGACGCCACAGACGATTGGTTACAGTAAAGATTTGGAATGAGCCAGGAATGAGTAAGGAAAAATATATACTATGAATGTATAACACTACGATTCTAAGGGGCGTCGATGGTTTCCCTGCCAAAGAGTAACTTGGGCTTGGTTTATCGACTTTACGCAACCACGTCGACGAGTAATGACGAACTGCTCCGTTGAGGAATACTTAGCTGGAAGATCAACATGCCTACCCTCCTCTCGAGACCCCGACTCCGTGGGATGGGTAATGTTTCCACGTGCACGTCTCGAGGGAGGCCTGATGTAGGCTGCTGGGAAAGGGTAGCTGCTCGATCGCTGTTTCCCGGTTAAAGAGGTCGTGCCGTCGTCATCGTCGCACAATGTCCTGTTTGTACTGGTAAACCAGCCATGTAATGAATCCTCGGGGGCACTCGGCCCGACGTACGTAACCCAACGTTGGATTAGAACGGTAGAGCGGGGAGCGTTGTCACGGCACACGTGTCAAAGCGTAATTGCAATTTGCAGTTTAGTTCGGCACACTCGGAGACTTTGGTAATTAAGGGTGGCCTACTGGTTCGGAATGGGGAGGGGAAGAAGGTGAGTTTCGTTCATCGAAAGAGCAGGAGGGTGAAATGAATCGTTTCGCTGCGACACGGAGGAACGAAGACGCGCTTAATCCTCGAACGAGTTCAGCTCGCGATAAACAGTGCCGGACTACTCGTCTCTGACGTCGAATTGTGGTGTGCAATGCTCTTGGCTTAGAAAAAGCGCAATAAAGGCTGTGCATGCTGGGCTATTCTCTTCTTCTTGAGGTCTAGGAAAGAGCTGTGAAGATTAATTGACAGATAGTTACTTGAAGTTCCTCAATTCTAAATTCTAGGAAGTAATCCATTAACACGAACGGCTTCCAGAAGAGGTTAAGCCGGCGTGCGTAGATTTTCCATTGGAAACAATTAGTGGGCACCTTTAACCCTTTGAGTGCCAGAGGATATTTTCATACATATCCGAGAAACGCAAGAAAAACATGTTAGATTTCCTGTGTTACTAAAACAATAAAAGTAAAACGTTATAGGTTTAACGAAAAATAAATTTGTATAAAGAAAATATATTCACAAAACCTTGAACTTGAATTTTGTTTGTAAATAAACATAATTTATTGTCTGTTAAGATGAATCTTTTCTGTTATTTTTTCTTTATTCTTTTTGCAAGTGTATGGAGGAGCGATATACCGTTCCTTGGTATTCAAAGGGTTAAATCTTGCTGCTTATTATTATCTTGCAGCTTTTAAGATATTTTTACATTACTCGATTGTAATAGATTTCTTCAATTTTGTTCCAAGCACGTATGCTCCAAAGCGTGACTAATTCTTGCTGAATAGCACGGGGTAAGTGCTTCTCTACCTTCCTAAGGTCGAAAGGAAAAGCAAAATAGTTATGAATTAGGAAAACAAAGAAATAGATGGCTGTTTGACAATTCCAGTCTAATGAGCTTCGACAACTCTCGCGACCTCTTGTATATGCAGCCCCCAAAAAATTCGTACCACGGGCATCTAGGGTGGAGGTGGACGTTCTTATCGTTCGCCGCGAAGCGAGAACGCGGGCGTGGAAAACGAGGTTCGCCGTGTAGACTGCGGTCAACCGTGTGGCGGAGAACTATTTCGCCGACTGTTTGCCGCGGTTGCTCGACTCGTTTCTCATGTTTTTCCTGACCGTTTTTTGTGCCCTCCTAGGACAGGCTCGCGGCGAGATTCTATCCACCGCGGAATACACGATCCCTGGCCGAGAGCGCTGCCAACGCGCCCGACCAACCTCTTATTTTACACGGGCACATTTTCCGCTTGGGACCGACATGCCTTGGACCTTTCCCGTGTCAGATATACGGAAAATAATATCTGGAACGTTCCATTTTTTTGTTTCTTACGTTTCGCTTTTGCCCCCGATTCATTGGGTCACTTTATTCTGGACAATTTGGACATTTCCTTCAAAACGAGCCCACGCGAGTCGGGAAACGAACACTTAAATGAAAAATGACGTTCTCATCGTAGCTCGATCGTGCACGGTTAGCTCGATCGGTTTTAATTATCCTCTTTAATCCTCTTCTCTCATCCTTCAGTTTCACGGTACCATTGCCACGCGTTAGTCTTGACAGTTACATTCGCTTAGGGAACCAATTACTTGCAAATTATCCGCAGCTCGTTTCCCACATTTTCGATCGTGAGAGACGTTGTGACACTAAACCGCTTACGGGATTCCACCTCTGTTTTGCCACTTCATCCGCGCGGACGTTTAACGCGCGTAACCTCTTACGGAAGCTCTTGGTATCGACGCGAAATTCGAGCACGTCACGTGTCGCTTGGCTTTCCGATTCTCTGCCAACGGATTCCCTCCTGTCGACGGACGGAATCGAGATACTCTCGTGAGTCGCGCTCGGAAACGTATCGCTTCCGGTGAATTGGTCTCAATCGACCAAACGTTTCGACAATGGCGCGAGACAGTTGCCCTGGCACACGACGAGGAGCGCTGCATCAGGATTATCTGCTCGGATTTCTCGACAGGTGAATTTTGTTTCGAAGACGTGGACCAATAGGAAACCCTCGATTTTTATTGAATTTATTTCGAACTGTATTTAACTTTTATCTTGTCATGTAGATAAGGTTATAAACAATTTTGAAATATTTGCTTGGTGTATTAACGATATACCTATTTTCTAATCAATGTACAGATTCATATAATCATATAAGTCGAAGTAAAAACCTATCTCCCTGTCAAAAATTGCATTCGTAATTGGAAGATTTATTTCGTGACGATTTTCGTGTTCGTCTGTCGTCTTAATTTAGGACGCGATAAATTTTTCGTGCACTGGAATCGTCTTGATTGAAATTCCCGTTTAACCAGGAAGCTGTAAACGCGACGTCAACGGGACGGGACGCGGAGTAGACGAGGGAACTGCATTTTCCAGTGCTATTCAGCGCGTTCGAGGCTCACCTAATGCCAACCGTGTTCCCAACTTGATTGTCAATGCCCCTAAATCAACGTAGTTTCCCGCTCGTCGGATTAGCCATCAGACGCTGTGATGAGATGACGCTCCTAGCGGAAGCATCCGCCTTTCTCGTCTCCAGTTTCGCTGCTAATTCATCCAGGACCTCCGTGAATCCCTGAAAGGTGCTGGAAAATTCAACAGCTCGCCCTAAAATTCGCCGTTTCAGAAATTAACGCCTATTAAGTTGAGACGGATTCGTTAGACAGTATCTGAAACGCGTTCATTCCGTTGCAGTGCCTTTTACATTTCGATGCAGGCGATCTTAAATAGAATCACCTCATGTTTTGTGTCTAGTGTCGAAAAATGGGGAGTATATACGAAATTAAGGTTTGGAATGTTTTTGACCCTTCCACCTTGAGAAATAAAATTATAATAATTAATTTATTACCTAACGATGGTTTAAAAATTCCATTTAAAAGGACGAAAACTTGATTTATGAGCTTTACGAAAGATGTTTGTTTATTCTCTTTTTTTTTCTTTTTCCCAACCAATTGCGAGCTAAACGACTTCATTCTTCCGTCGACAAGAAATTCAGCCACTCTCGACTCTCTTTCGTAATCTTGTTGCCGATAGCTGTTGATTTTCCGGCGTTTAACGAATGCATAATGGAGAACGCGTAGTTTTGCAAGCGCACGGGCAGCGGGTAGATATGCACTTACCGTGGCGAAATTAAGGGCATCATCGTTTTAATTAAAATCCTCTGGCTCCGAACCGCCATCAGTTTATGCAAATCTTGCTGATAAATGGGCACCCGTGATGTACGATGAAGTTACCTCGCCGGTTATCGCGATTTCCGTGACTGGGTCGGTCACACTTTTCAACATTGTTACATTTTACAGCTTACTCCGTTTCATCGACTACGGGTGCGTCAATTTTTATTTACGAAGTATCGTTATTTTTGTATTACAGCAAGCAACAGACTTTTCCTACGTTTTCCTCGTACGATTCGCGAAAAACCTCTTTCACTCTCGTGAATTAGTTGCACGGTTGGTTACATGTTGGAAACATGTACGACATACGAATATTATTTTACGTTATTTTCGATTTCATAACTTTTCGCGGATCTTTCCGTCGATTATTAACGCGCTCTGTGAGAAAATTAATTCCAAGTATTTTCTTATAGCCTATAATTGCCTATTCATTTTTACTTTCTTTTCCGCTTCGGCCAAGTTGTTTCATTCGTTAAAGTTAAATATACCACTTGCGTTACTGGCACAGGGAATCGTATATTACCGCGACACGATTAATTCACCAACCTTTGCTAGTTGGGCTTCTTTATATATGTTTTTGCGAGTACTGTATATTTTTTAATTATCAGCCATTTCTTTAGATTACTCTGCACTGTTGCGCGCAGAGCTCATTACTTTAAGCACGTTGCTTTCGTCTGATAATAAAGATAAATAGACGAGCGTCCGCATAGGCGTACCTATACACTGACTACAGGGTGAGTTACGTGATGAGATACGTAATACTTAAGTAAAGATTTAAGTAAAGGACTGCAACATACTCGAATTTGCACAAAATCTGAGATGCTCCATTCAGTGTTTGATTTCGCGGAATGACCCTGATAGTATTCAAAGAACAATATCTTTTACTTATAATCTTTCTTATAATCTTATACGTATCTAAAGTTATTACTATATCGCAGGCGATTAGCTCGCTACTACTCGCGACGAATAATCCTTCGTCGCGAACAATACTGATTGCCAGGTCTTACCACGAGGAGGTTGCTGCGAATGGAGACTGGTGAGAGAGATACAGGGTGATCCGCTCGCTAGTAGACACAATGGACAACCACAACAATAGTTGACCGCCATTGTAGACTTTATGACGGTGGCTCCCGCGGCGGAAGCGGATGTATGGGTGAAAATCAAACCTATCATTTAATTTAGACAAATTTCTTTAATAAACCTAGAGAGTACGAGTACTTATGGGATTGGCTGTATTCACACAATTGCAAAAATTGAACGTATTTGTAAAATTTCCAATTTTTCAAAAGAAAGTGTAATTGGAATAGATAATACAACGTTGCAACTGATTATTTCATTAATGTGATATTCGTTTGAGTGCTACGCGCGTTTATAAGCTTCTACAGCGAACGTTAGACGCCCACCAACGTAAAACCGATTCCACGCGAAAGGAAGACCGCGCAAACTTTTCGCGGAACACTTGTGACAGGTTCACGGAACATCGTTTAAAACTTCCCACTGCGCAGCGATGAAGCCATCGGTTTGAAATACACCGATGTAAAGTCTCCGTGGCAGTTTGCAACAACAATGAATCTGGAGAAGCAGCGGAGAACATCGGGTAACAAATGATGCGAACCGTCGAAGAGCCACTTTCACTTCGTCACTTGGGCATTTCTATATCGAGATTCAAACTCTGATAAAGTATCGGTCCGTTTCTCTACCGAAGTTGAAACTCAAGTAGAGTACCAGTTCACTTCTATACCGATATTCAAGCTGATTGATATCCAGGTCATTTCCATTTCGAGAGTCAACCTGTGATTAATAACAATTCGTTTGCAAACAGGCAGTGAAACTCTGGCATAGTACCAGTTTGTTTTTGTCTTGACGTTGAAACTACATATGTTACAGCGCCAGGTAATTTCAATGTCCACGATAAAACTTTGGTGGAGCTCCATGCTCAATTTCTATATCGACACTAGAACTTTAGTGCCTGGTCTTTTCTACATAGTGATTGAAACTGGAGTAGAACGCTCCTTTAAACTCTAATCACTCGTCTAAAATTAAATGGTACCTATCGGACAGTACCAGCTCTTCCAGGAGCTTCGAAAAACGAACGTCGAAAAATTCTCCAACATCACGTCGCCATGATAAATCATTCTACTTGCGGTACACGATCAACCGCGGCATCCAGAGCGAATCTTATACATTACGTTTATCGGCTGGTCGATCGAGCCAGGGAAAAAAATGTTTTCTACATGACAAATTGTAGCTTGCACAAGACGGACGAGCGATCGTGCAGCGGCCAGACAGCTTTAAGAGGCTACACGAGCGTGCCCGCATTTTCCACGGTTAGGGAAACGATGTACGTCGAGGAAATGGAGGCCAGAAAAGGGAGGCACGCGTTGGGAAACAAAAAAGGGAAAAAGAGAGACGGCTGGAATGGGATGCGAACGGTCAGGGGTTCCAGACTGAATTACGCGGCACTTAAACCTCGCCAGGAACACGAGATCTGCATACCAGGATGACGTCGCGACGTACGCGAGCTGGAACTGCAAGAGCAGCTTCGATAGGCCTATCAGAAACTTACGTTCACAGACGTGCGCTTTTAGTTGCCGCATTTACGTTATCGCCTAGCCACGAACGGTACCTTATCCTTTTTCGACTCCGTGGTACTCTATTATTGTTCCAGTGTCAGTGCAGAAGTGAAATTCGTACTCTGTTAATGCTTGACTTTCCGTGTGGAAATAAAATGGCACTTTCTCACAGTTTAACTCTCTATGGGCTCGCGTAACTATCACATTACATACTAATATATCGATATTTTACCAAATAATTATAGTTTTCATCCAAGATGACGTATACTTCTGAATTGTGAAATATAATGTCTCTGATAACACATTAAAAATATTGATGATGGTTGGCAGCACCATCAACTTTAAATATCAAATTAAATGTTCCACGTAATTGTTCCATTTTCAACCATACGAATTTTGAGACTATCAATAAGGAAAGACTCGCATTTGTCTAAAAAATGTCGACGACACTCTGTATATTCGCGGAGCTTTCAATCTAAAATATCGTTTCACTATTCCAGCCGTTACATTCGAAACCATTCGTCGTAACCCCTTCTCCACCACGGTTATTGATTTATTATCTTCTTGTACACAAGTTATCGTTAAGAAATATCACATTCGCAGTGGACGTGACTCGATGACAAGTGCATCAGCGTGACGCCAAAGTTCGTCGATACTAATCCCCGAAAACCGATCCGGTTATCGACGTGTATAATTTCGAATGGAAAACGCGCATTGAAAAAACTGGTTTCCACGCGTTCAGTAACGCGGTTGCACGTGTAATTGCATGCACGAGGTATCGCGCTCACGGTAGCAAAGGCTCGTTATCGGTGTGTTTGACTTTTATACACCGAGCCCGGGTAATTGTCGTGTTGCGTTGCCCACTTTCGTAACGCCTGCTTCAACGGTGCTGTACGAGGCGATTTTTCGCTGGCGAGCTAGGCCTGTCGAGCCTCGCGATAAATTAAGTAGCACCGTCAGACAGACACCCAGTCAACGTTATCGATCATTAACGATTCGAGCCAGCGCATCGGGGGCGAAAAAATTACTCTTTATTAAAAAAGCAATCTCGCGACGACGTTGTTCTTCGTTTTGAGGCCGTGTAAGACGCCTCGCGTTGAGATGCAAAGGACAACCGTGTTCCTGGACGGCTTTGAATTATTCATGGGATTTAATATAAAAGCGCTATCGTTTCGTCGATTTCCATTAAACTGCGATGCTTTCGTTTCGTTAACCGCTCGAACCGTTCAACGCAGGCGGGCCACGGTTTCTTGTGGTTCCGATCGTCCCAGATACGTCTCCTAACTTCCTGTAATTGAGAAATTTCTTATTGAACGGGGCACGGACCACGTCCGCGCTTTCCTGTGGTCCGCCACGAAATTGAACGTGCCACGGAGTCTGCGGTGCAGCAGAAATACGCTGCCCGTGGTTGTGGTTTTATTTATCGATAGGGAAAAATCGCCAGTGAAGTGTCCTTCCAACGTTTTGTTTCTTCGGTTAATCGTTTACTGGCGTGTGGATCATCCGAGTGTTGTAGTTTTCAGTAAAGATTTATTCTTCCTTGTTGTTACGAGGGAGGAATAAATATTTCAACGTAATTTGTCAATATTATTGCTACGAAGAATAAAATAGTGTTGCTGCAAGTCTTACATGGCTATTTCTGGTTGAGAGATCAAGTCAATGCGTCTAACACGGCCGGTTTCTATTCATGAATTTGCTACCCGATCTTGTCCTGAGTGATTATTCAGGTAGTCCTTAGATTGTTTTTAATTGATAGCGAACAGCGGAGGGAGCGTGGAAATTATTTTTAGTCTTATCACAGATGTCGAGCTGTTTATTATTGCAAGATTGGTTATTAATTTTATGAATGTATCCACCGGTTTTCTTTTCTCAATGCTAATACGAGGTGGTATCCGAACGATATCAGTAGATCGCTCATTTCATATGTTAAGTAGTGCACGTCATGTCATTTAAAAATAATATCGCTATCGATTAATTTTCAATAGGTAATATTGCACTTTTAGAACTGCATGTATACATTTCTTTCTTCAAAAATCATTCGCTATGAGATTAAACTTTATTTCTTGATCTTTCACCTCATCGTTTCGTAGGTCTAATGCCTTTGAATGGACCTATCTAATGAAAAAGAAAGAAGATCGTATGAAATTTTGTCACTGTTTCGGTGTCTCCAATCTAACATTTGAAATGGGTTGCAGATGTTTAGATAGACCCAGTATATAATAAAAATAGAGCATATGAACTGTTTTTACGTTCTAAAATGCAGACTACAAATATCAACTTGAAAATAATGATTCGTCTCTAAACAGATTGCTGGAATCTCGTGTGTCCAAACAGCGCGCGCCAGAAACGTTACGAGTTTCTACCGCTCACTGAAAAACGTCATTACGTTCGACGTAACGCGACCCAGTCTCGAACAGAGAAACGTTCGATTTTTGCTGCTCGTTGGCGAACTGACGCGTTAACCGACGGCAGGTTCAGCTTACCACGTTTCAAAGACGAAGACTCGGTGTACGTTGCGTGCAGCTTGTAATGCGAGCACAGCCCTGAAAGATCATCCGATTAAGAGTAGCGAGCTACGATCGGAGACCGTGATACTTCACGTGCAGGATACGGGATGTGGGCACACATGGGCGCAACACACACCGATCGAGCACTGGTCGACGGTGTCAGGTATATTCCCGTCCCGCGGATTAACGATCGGCTGACAAATAAAATTTACTGCGAGATTCCGTTTGACTCGCGTGATGCTCAAAGAAGGCAAATGAGCGCGAAGGATTCCGCCATTGCCTCGCTTCCCCTCGATACGCTCGAATTAATGCGACCGTCCACGAACAACGCAACGTAATCAGGAACTCAAATCGGCATTTCCAGTGAATCGTGTTTATATCGTATTTATACCGCGGTGGTCGCGGAAACTCCGTGGAATATCTCGAAATCGACTCCTCGATCGGTTATTACGCAAAGAAATACACGGGAACACAATGATGCACGATTACATAGCAACGCATCGGTTTTCGAAACCTCTAGTCCTCTTTTCACATTGTTCGTCATTGTGCGCCCCGTCTTCCTTTCAAGACAGACCTCGACTTCTTATTATGTACGTTGAGGCCCCGCGCGAGAGCGGCTTTATCTCAAAAAGCCACGCTTGAATAAAGCTTTTCACGATACGTCGAATTCGATTCGCGAGGCTCAATAATGCGAGGTTTAGAACTTGACGACGGGGCTGCGATCCTTCGCGAACACTCATCGAGGAAGGTAACGTTCTATCGAGTGTGGAAATCAACTTGCTCGCGTTGGGTCAACCATGATTGATACGTCTTCCCCGTATCGACCCATCTGTATTATCCTTCCTCGCCACGCGTGAATCGCTCTTGGCATTGTTGTTTTCTTCTTTTGATATTCTCTTCCATCTCAAGGTTCAGGGATTCCTTCTTCGCGATGCTCTTCGTGTCTTTGCTTTTAAACGTAAATTGTTATGACATTATAGTTAGATACTAGGTAGACTGGAAAATAACGTCGTTTTTACGAAACTCAATATTTATTTGCCATTCATCAGCATATTGATTTTTATCGAACTTGAATTGAAAATTTGCACATTTGATGACAAAGGGCTGTTGATAACGAGGGTGATTACATAATTGCTTAAAAAGCAGCAAAATAGTAAAATATAAACTCGTTAAGAATGAATTCGTTTGAATTTAATGTAAAAAAAATTACGTCGTTATTCCATGCGGGTGAAACCGCGGGATGCAGCTAGTTGTACCACATTTTGATTTGATATCTTGTGTCATTTCAACGGAAAACGTCAGCGAAACATGCCCTTCTCAAAAATATGCGCTGAGATAAGTTGATTTCGAGGTATCACTAATAAACTTTAATGTCTCCTCAGACGGGCCATTCGAGTGATATGCTAGAACTACGACGTCCTCTAAAAGGAGACAGAGTGCAAAGGGTTAGATACTGTACAACTGACCGCTAATGGCTCTATGCAAAAGTAATGCGTGCTGCAATTCGGCTATAAAAGAACAGTGCGTTTTTCATTTAAAAAATGCAAGCGCCTGATGACTGTATGCAAAAGTAATGTGGACTACCGATTCGGATGTGAAAATATACATGTTTCAGTGTAAAAAAAAAACAAAGGGCGGTGTACAATCTGTGAAGGCCTCCGCCTGAACTTATTGAACGATTTCTCAATTTTACGCAATGTTCCAAAATTAAGGTTTATCATCTTATTTCGTTCCATTTTTATTATTTTGAAAGCTTTACTTTACATGTATACGAAAGATCATTTCAGCACGCGTATTCCTCAATTTTCGCCATAGAAGAAGATACCAACATCAAAAGCACTTAATAACGTATTCAATTTACTCCCATTCTCTAAGATGAACCACTCGCGTTTACCCAAAAGTCACGTTTTAAAAATCAAAAACAGAAATTGTATGTGAATTCAGCAAACACGGGTAATTCAATTACGTGGTGAGTTCCAGACGACGATCTTATAAAGACCTTCCTTAACGAAGGCGTAAGAAAAAGTCACAGTGCATCGCTACACGGACGTACGCGCGCAACTTTGGCGCAAAAATATTGCAATCACATCACACGACAGGAACGAACGCGATAGAGTTTCGCAGCATCTTGCCCCGATGCGAATAACAGGCCACCCTTTTCTTTGCCCGGTAGCGCCGAGGATGAAAGAGAGATTAATTACATCTCCTTGTGTATCGTAAGCAAACGTGGCGCGCTTCGCCCGTCTGAAAAGCCAGCCAGCTCTCTTTCTTTCGCTCTCGCTTTGCTTGCCTAAAGAATTGCTAATTAGCCGAGGGATGCCCTTTTTCGTTCGCCTCTGTCCCGCGTACGCATTATTCTCGTCGTCACGGACCCTCTTCCTCGCTTTGACTCTGATTTCGCCTCTTTTCCCGCTACTCCGCCGCGGTGGCCGCACCTTTGCTTACTTTCACGCAGACCTTTCACGACACCCCTTCGGTTGAGCGACTTTTTTTTTAAAAACAGCAACGACGAAACTGGCGAAGAAAACATGTTTGCGTGCAAGGTAGTTCCGATGACAAACTTTTTTAACGTCTTTCACGGGTCTTTTTAAACCAACGGGTATGTACATATACTAGTGGAAGGAACAAGCTGTTCATGAATTGTTCGTGTAAATAGATTGATAAGTCATTTGACCGGTTCACTGCACAAATCGGAGATTAACTCCACTTTTTGAAAGATCTTAAATTTCAGTGTCAAAGCACTTGGTACAGTCATATCTTTTTATATTTATAATAACTTTCCTGACTGTGAGAGATTAACACCATTAAACGACAAACATTATTGTATCGCATTATTATTATTTGTGTCCCATTTTGTCTCATTTATCGTGTGTCCTGTGACAATGTTCCTTAAGAGCATTAAGCTAAATTACAGTCAGTGCCACAAAGGTAATCAGAAGCTATTTGTTTCACGGTTAGCACACTAGTGCTTTAACAGTTCTCATTCTGGAGACCTAGATGGTCTTTCCCTGCACACGGATCTCGTTCGAAAGTGGTAATATCCCTGTTCTCGCGAGCTGGAGAACAAAGAAAACATCAGTTACGAGGATTCCTTTTCGCTGAAAGGCGGTCAGTGACTCACGGAGGTCGGTCGTGACGAAATCGAGGTCTGGATTTAACCACGGACCGATTGCGTGAAATACGCATTTGCGGGACTTGATTAAATAGCGCCCAAGCATCCGTGAAGAATCTCATTCCACGCGCTTTCACTGCGATAATATCGATGATTTCTCCGGTAGGTGGTTATTTCATGGGTAGGCGCAATCTGTCTTCCATCTTCCACCGATTAACCGGGGGAACGTGGTTTTCCGCGGTTGGGAATGCTGCTAAGACCTTTGTGTTTTACTAGACTTCCGGCTCGAACCGCGAAGTTGAAGCGAGTAAATCGATTGCATTAGGAGATTGCACAGGGGAGCGACGAAGGGGGTGACCCTTAATAGCGATGATGGAGTAGAAAGAGTCCCACGAAGATATCGAACGTTTGCGAAAGAGAACTTTTCTCGCTGTGAAGAGCTGGGAATTGATGAGACAGTCTAGGTAAATGTGTGTTTCTGATCGAATAAGAAATTGGCACGAGTGTAGCTCGACGCATCCCTTCCGTAGAGATCACCTTTCTCAAGTGTTGAATATTTAGCTAAATAAAACACACAGGATATAGTCTTCCTTGGTTCAATATATTTAAGAAACAAAATGAAATACAGGTGTTTTACAGAAAAGGTGCGAGTGACACGGTCTACTCGGATCGTTCGGGCCGTACGCTACGAAGACTAATAATGCACAGGGTCATACTATTGTTTCATTGCGGACCCCTTTTCAGGGGTCCCATAAATATTTGTACCCTCTATGTCTATTGAAGAAGTTTGACTAACTTAAATAATTGTTTTGATATTACCAAAATGAATTTTTCATTGTAACTTTGTATATGAATAAGCTTATACATGTATACATTTATGTATACATCAACATATTCATACAAACATACACTTGGAAACATGAAACCTACCATTTACTTTAAACAAATTTCCGCAACAGACATAGGGTCACTGTAGGCGCAATAGAATAGACGGTCACTATTGACCTGAAGGTCTCGAACCAGACAAAATCAAACTTTCATATTATAATCTGACGGTTTTTTTTTCGCAGAAATCCAACATCATGTTTCACATGGTTTATCATCGAATCTAATTTAAATTAAACGTTTCAAGAAGATGAGGGAAGGTTTAACAATCCCTAAACAGAGTAGGATGAAAAGTTTCGCAGCAGCGAAATATAGAGGGCAAGTTTCGGGAGCTCAAAGGGTCAGGCAGCCGTTAGGAATAAACCGCGAGATTTATGCGGTGGACGGTGACGCGACGGATTAACGATCACCGAGGCAGCGTAAAGGAAGTTTTAATTTATAACGAGACGGGCCGTCCCGCGCAGAGGAGTCTTTCCATTGCCATATCGCTGCCGAGTTCACCCATCCTCCATCTAGATGTGGGACTATTGTCCTTCGAGCTTCGTCGTGTGCTCTCCTTTATATCTCCGGGCAAACGATGTGGAAACTGAGATACCGTTTCTATCGAGCATTCTTCTTCCCATCCAGCCGAATATAGTCGATCGCTGCTGCACCTCTGGTGCCCTGAGAAGCCACGAGTTTCTCTGATTTCTAAACTGTTTTTGAACACACGGCAGGTCCAAGGATGTGTTTTTAAGACATTGAAGGATACTAAAGTGTCCACATAGAATTGTAAGTTTGTATCTTATACACGAAAGAAAGTACAGGAAGAAGTGTAAATATGGATTGACTTTGCTCGGTCAAATTGATAGGACGCATGTAATATGTTCAGTTATTATGTACTCTGGCAGTTACTCTGAAAAACAATTAGACAAAAGTGCTGGAAATATAGCTTTTCGGTTGGAAGGAATTTATTTGCAAGTGTGTAAGAATTGAACATTGCGCATCTTATGGCAAGGGAATCTGAACTGTAGAGCGTAGTTTGTTGCGCTATGATGAAGTAGCTTCTGAGCGTGTGCGATACAATTCAGAACTATGATAAGAGAACTAAAATTCTTCTCATTTCGTCGCTTCGAAAGTTGAGTTTCATTGAAGCGAAACAAAACCAGTGAGTCAAGAAAGTTCCTACCAGAGTGTCGACAGAGTCATCAAGACCAACACATAATTACCCCCAACTTTCATCCTCTAAATTCATGAAACATCGCTCTTCGCAATTCTTAATCATCGTTTCCATCGATCTAGCTGTCCTCGAGGCTTGCAGCTTCATCCTCGCCCGGGGCAGCGATTTTTTACTCGAAACGTTGACGAAAAAATCCGGTACAAAAAAAAGGGGGGGAGGCAACGAGGGCGAACCGTGGCGAACGATTAGACGGTAAAGCGACGCTGCGTTCGGCCGTGTCTCATATAAATCTCGCTCCGCACGCTGAGAAATTTATGGTACGCCCTTCCGACCGGCTAAGTAATACATTTTCTCCAGGCCCCGTAGATACGATGCTCGATTAACAAACCCAGAGACCACGCCCACGCCACCGAGTTACGATATTAACAACGCTGGAATACGATTCATTTACGCCCACCGTCCGTTTATGAATGAACCGTTTAAGATCGAACCGAGTAGGACGCCGAGGTCAATGAGATCCAGTCCCGGTAGCCCTCACGTTGACGCTATCTGCACCTCTACCCTCCTGCTGTTGAAATATTGCTCATTCTGATGCGATGCGAATACATTACGATACTCTATGAATCGCTGGCGCACGGCTCGGAATATAGGAGTCAATCGAAAAGAGCTAATGATCGATACGCAGACCGCCGATGGTTCATTATTCAAACGAGTAACGCACCTTTACAAACCACTTGTGCTTCTTACCGCTTTGGTAGGTATGTCAAAAGGTGCACTTTCCACGCATACGTCTTGGAAATTGTTTTCATGCGAAGGTAGAAACTACTGATTGCACTGGAATATAAACGCGGATAATTACCCTTTGACATTCTCAGTGTGAAATTTTCGTACACCTCTTAAAAGGTCTATCAAGACTGTTAATTACATTGTTTATGAGCTACCAACCTGGAAAATGAATTTTGCATCTCGCGCTAAGGTGTCAAGAATTCCAGAACCTGAACTGCAGCCCAAGTATACCCCCGCTTTAGGTTATGAAGATCTATTAGAGCTTGAGGACAGCCCCGATTCTAGCACTAATTTTTAATGACAGAGTTCTGACGTCATTAACCTACTTTCGCAGTAATTGAGCGCCGTGGAGTACGTTGAAAACCCCGGTGGAAAATAGTGTGTACATTTTAACAAGTTGATCACCCTGATTTATGAATTGTTATGAAGAATTGTAACTTAACTCTAGGGAGTATAAATCCTCTGTGTGAAATACCTATTGTTTCCTAGAACTTAAACAGATGTGCGAAAACTACAGTGTATACAGCTAGAAATTCTTTCTACCTTTTCCTTATAACGTTTCTCTGTTAGTCTTGACCAGCTCCTCATACAGCAAAGAGCATAGCTTACTCGTGACATTTTAATAATAAAAGCAAATCTTTTAATTAATAAATTTAGTATTTTATTATTTCGTTATACCCCATTTCCAATAATTTCAGGCAAACATTAACTTTGTGTTCATACTTGTATAACTAATTCAAACTTTCTTTTCTGTTACAGGTAAGTGCATTTGGATTTGCAAGTATTCTGGGGTAATGTATTATCACGTTCCTTCGAAATCACCCTGTACAATGAGTTAGAAAGTTATAGGAATGAATTGGGAGATGTAAGTTTGATGCACTCCTCTACTCTCCAGTGTACATTCTTTTGCTAGGTCGTAGACGTTCTGAAAACGACATAGCAAACGCGTAGCGATGCTCGAGGAGCGGCTACGCAACGGTGACACGAGGCGCAAGACCTGCTGTCACACTGACAGATCAAAAGGTGCGTGCAATGGCACATGCCTCTCACTATTACGAAAGTTATTCGGTGCACGAGCAATTGCCAGATATATGAAAAGTTTTGTCGAAGCAGATGATTCACCGCATAGAAACGTCTCATTGCATTCCTGCTCGTGTTTGCTAATTTGGAAATCATTGCAACATAAATGAATTTTCAATATACTGGCCAATGTCGATAAATCTTTCTGCCCCCCACAAAAAATAAAACTTTTGTTGTGTTCCTATCGAAACTCAATCGATCTCTTACAAATCTCCGAAGGACATCAGAGCATTAGGTGTCGATGGAGGCCGCGACAAATTACGCTTTTTCCCAGCTGGCGGGAGATAAAGTAACCGAGACACATCAGTGGATAAGACAAATAGAGGACAGCTCTGTCGGGCCTCCCGGTAACGCCGACCGAACACTAATGAACTCGACGAAGTCTCTCGGAATGGTATCGGACGGGGGACTCCGCCGCGACTGGTGATTAGTCGTTAATGCTTATCATTAACCCTGGGGGTTAATTCCCGCATTAATTACTCGGCGTCGCCCGCTGGAAACTATCTCGACTCACCGTCCACGCATGCACGACACCACAGGTGCGCTCCAGGTTTCGCCACCGTGAAAACCGGACTGGTGGATCCGTCGCGAGGCGGGAAAAGCTCGAATCGTTCGTCTGCGTTATCGTTTCGCAGGACGATTTATTCCCATCGATCTCCCGATGCTCGAACCCGCATCGCTTCAAGCACCTACCTCTATTTACTTCCGTTCTCGGTTCGAGACTCTCTGCTTGTTTTTCTCTGCGTTTCGCACTTTCCGCTGTTTGTTTTCCTACCGCGGGCTTTGGAAGGGTTCCTCCGAGTTCATTTTATTTTTTCGAAAGAGATTTACCCTCCGACGGGGGTCGCTCTCGGAACGGACGTCGGGTAATCGCTGCGCGTAATTACGCCAATTCGCTCGGAAGCCACAAATCACGACACGCTCGGATGAACTTTGGAATTCGACGATGCGATTCTTTTGGATATTCTACACATATACGTATAAATTACAAAGAAGTTGAGACTAAGAGAGGTAACTAAAAGAGTTGTATTTTGGACTTGAACCTATACTACCGCTCAAAAGTACAAAAACAAAATGGAACTTCTAGGCAGGAATTTTATTTCTGCATACTTATTATGCATATAATTTGTACATCAAAATTGTGTCGTAAGTTAAACCATGTTTTATAGAACAGAAGCAAGTGTCCGGATACTTTTGAGCGGTAGTGTATACCTGGAGAGTGAATAGCATCAAGATGATTTGCATTGCATGCGACTCAGGGTAAATAGGAGGTTGGTATCTGACGAAATTTGGGGGAACAGATATAACGGGTGGCATTTCGCGTAACAGTTCGACGAAAGCCCAGGGCGCTGCGACATAATGCCCCTGTCGCGAGGTATCGGATATCCGTCGCAATAACTTCGGCTCACGGGGCAAGTTTATGAGGTACGGAAACTGTCATGCAATAAAGATGTACAGTTCGGTAAATGGCATTTGAAATTCAAGTCGGTGCGCACTGAAAACATAATACACTTGTAACCGCCATGCGGGGCCAATAAAACTCCACCCTGTCTCCTATCTCAGCTTCTGCGACGTCGAGAAATCAAGGCACGAAGATGAATCAATCCTATAGACTAGATGAAAATTCCAAGCGGAAGGGCCAGGGCTCGTTTTTATCATTCATTTCTTCGCGCTCAAAACAGCACCTTGGTATCAAGAAAAAATATTACAGGGTGAGGGACTGTTTTTTTAAACAGAATGATATAGTTTCTTATACCTATTTTGATAGAGCGTTTCAAGACGAGTACAATGACCTATAGTTGAGGGTTATCCATGGATGTACAGGCGGACTGTAATAGAAGATAAATGTATATCTTTGAATAACTCTCAACTATAGGTCATTGTATTGGTCTTGAAACGCTCTATCAAAAAATGTATAAGAAACTATATCATTCTGTTTAAAAAAACAAAGTCGACCCTCATATCTCT
Source organism: Hylaeus volcanicus (assembly GCF_026283585.1). Lineage (NCBI taxonomy): Eukaryota > Metazoa > Arthropoda > Insecta > Hymenoptera > Colletidae > Hylaeus > Hylaeus volcanicus. The sequence goes on along the minus strand of NC_071979.1, from coordinate 16,284,803 downwards.
TCTACACTTTCACCAATAAAAAAGTTATCGACACCACGTGCCCCTCCAAATCAAACAACTCTTGTTCGACACTTTTTCTTCTATTGCTAAAAGTAAGCGAATTATTCAGGTGGCCTGCTTTAAGTGTCGCACCCTGTAGATAGGGGATGAACCCCTATAGTACAAAAGGTGACTTTTACCATAGGTCTAAGAACGTCGGATATCTTTGATCTTGGGTGAAAACAAACGAACCGCCAACCCCGTAACTCTGCGAAGAGAGATTTAATCGTTCGCGGCTGACCGAAAATATATACCCCCTCGCCACGGATGAAAATTTCCTTAACCGACGAAATTGCCTCGACCCCGATGAAACCAGGCACGCCCGTGCCTCGTCGTATATCCGAGCATTAAACCGCCCTCTCCACCCTCGAACGAGGGAGGAGAGGCCTGCTGGATAGACGTTGCCAAGCCAGCTGGGGCGACTTGAAGTATGCACTTGACGCATGCAACCTCGACTCAGCCGTGCATTTTCGAGCAGACCAACCCCGTGGTAGCCTATCTTTTTCTTCGTTCCTCGACGAACCCGTTCGGGAATCCTTTTCCTCGCTTCGCTTTCCACGTTGCTGTATAGCTACAGCCCAGGTACGCGAGCTCCCCCGAAGGGTGTCCACGATACGACAATACGCGTCGAGCACACCGCCCGCTGGAATTTATTTGAACTTTCAAAGTCGTTGTTCACCCCTGTTCTTGCTACTCTGTTTGCTATGGGCCCACCCCTTCGAGACTGTCTGCACGCGATTTTTTCTTTTAGAAAATTGTGTATGCGTGTGTTTGAACAAATTCGCGAAGGAGGTTTATTAGTGGATATTGTAGAAAGCGGGGCTTTGGTATTTATTCATACCCCTAATCCTCTTGTGGGGCATGAGTTATTGGAGATGGGTGATTCAGGGTGATCAGAAATTGGTCAAGTGGACTAACTTTGCTTCACTCGCACAGTTTACAGAAAAAGATAGTCAATCTTCTAGCAATCCCAATCAGGACAACATTACAGGCCCATGAAATCCAGAACGTACTCTATTATCCGATTGTTGAGGAAGAAGTAAACAAATTAAATACATATGTATATTGGACAGATCCGTTACCGTTCCAATGTTTCTTTTCGTGCTAAGAAACAGAGAAGTAAGAGACGAATGTCGAGGTAATGGGTTGAAGCATACGCTAATTTAAACGCGGCATTTAAATTTAGATATTTCCGAAACACAAACTTATTACTGCAATCATAATCTGGCAAAAACTATAGATCAGTTCAGACTATGAACAAGAAAATATAAAAGGAAAACTATGATCCAGGAATCCTTTTCGCCACTTCGCTCTTTTCACGCCGCTACCTTCAGACCAGATACACGAGCAGCATCTTGTGGAAAGTGTTCGCGACACGACAATTCGCGCGGTGCACGCCACTCGATGGAATTTATTTGAACTTTCAAAGTCTTCGTTCCTGTTTCTTCGTTCGCTATTATCCCGCTCCTTCGAGGTGCACGTTCCACGCGGATCTTCGACACGTTGCTCCGTCTTTCTTCGCAACCCCAGGACACCTCGAGCAAAAGTTGCGCTCGGACAAGTTGTTTCCCAAGTCGTTTCCACGTCGAAATGCCGCCCGCGTCGGATTTTCTGGATGGTTCGACGATAGCGGAGCAAATTGCGGCAAGTTCCGTTGAACTTTGTCCACTTTCTTACGGGCGTTAACTGATACACGGGAGATTTACAAGACGAAAGCATGAAAAAAAATCGATATAATATCGCACCGCGGTGATTCTGAATAATGAGCGCGATATCTATAATTGTCTATCAAACCCATTCGCATCGGGGCGATGCTTAATTGCTTCGTACATTGGAAGAAATGAAATGAGAGCAACGGATCCCCGTGCATTGCGTGAATGAGTAACTCTCTCTCACGATCGTGTGGGTTAATCATGTAGGTGATCCGTCTCGAAAAATTTTACCGATTAGGTTCCTTCTCTTGGAGAAAGTATCGTTGAATTTTGTGGGAAAAGTTGGGAATTTCTTTATTATATTCGAAGAAAAATGTTGTCTTTCAAATAACATCTCAAATAAGAGGCTTAACATTATAGTATGTTTGCAGCCAAGGATGCTTATTCAAACACCCAAGACAATCTGTGCTCCAACACTCAAGACTCCAACCACAGCAATAAAAATACCATCAAAACAGTAAATCTCATAACCTTATCCAAGTTTGGGAATCGAAGACAAACCACATAAGTTGTAACAGAAGAAGAATTTTGTCGTGTTTTCTGAAGTCCCTGAAATTCCTCATTTCTATTGCTATCGTAGTGAATATTTAGTATTTTAAATGCAAACTTCTGAGTTGTCTCATTGTGGAATTACACGTGTGATCCGTTTAAGGCTCTCCAGAGGCCGTCTCCGAAAAGAGGCGAAACAAACGGCGCTACGAACGCAGAGCAGCGAGCTCGTAAAACGTCTGGAAACTTGCGTGGGAGGAAACGTCAAAGTTAGTGAATGGCCCATTCAATGCACTGTCGCGTCCGGTCAAACCGGTCCGCGATCTCTCGCCGCGTTTATTTGGCACGCTCTCGTGGCGGAGAAACACACAGACTCGAGGAGGAAGGGAGAAGTACTAGAGACTCGCGAAGAAAGTGCAACGATACAGAGGAATAACGAAAATAAAAAAAAAACTGCCTTTTATCACAATATTCGGCACTAAATCCCTCGAAAACTCTATTGTACGTTATGACCCAAGAGGACTCGAGTTGCATCGACTTGTATCGACTTAAGGGGGCCACTACACATTCTTAGAAAAAAAATGGATTTTTGAACACTTCGAATTTTTTCTTTAGAACAATCTAAAGAAAAGTTTGGTACGAGCGGGTAAGGCATAGCTGAGAAAAATTGTGTCGTTTAATGGTGTTAATCTTCATTATTCGGGAAAATTATTATAAACATAAAAAGTTATGTGTATACCAAGTGCTTTGACACTTCGTCATAATTCTAATATCTAATATCTTTAATTCTAATTCTGTTACAACTTATGTGGTTTGTCTTCGATTCCCAAACTTGGATAAGGTTATGGGATTTACTGTTTTGATGGTAGTATTTTTTATTGCTGTGGTTGGAGTCTTGAGTGTTGGAGCACAGATTGTCTTGGGTGTTTGAATAACCATCCTTGGCTGCAAACATACTATAATGTTAAGCCTCTTACTTGAGATATTATTTGAGAGACAACATTTTTCTTCGAATATAATAAAGAAATTCTAATTCAATTCTAATTCTAATGTCTTCATTAAGAGCCGCGACAAACAAGTCAATATCCCGAAGTAAACACCAAGAAAAAGACGAAGAGGTCATCAGTATAAGAACAACAACGATTAACCTCGGCGATAGCGTGCCGGAAGTCGATAAGATAGAGGCATGAAAGCGTCTCCCCTAGTTGGACAGCTTACAAATGCCTCGCGGAATGCCACAGAACGTGGGAGAAAAAGAATGAGCGAAAAGACAAGCATTCTAGCGCGTACATCTCGCGAAGTGACGACTTTCTTCATTCGCATCGATCTGTCTCGACAGGAAGAGACACCGACCAATGGACTGCGGGAAGTCTCCCGGCGTTCCTTGTCGCCTCGAATCAAAGCGAAAAGACCAACTTCCTTGCGGAGTCGGCGACTCCAACGAAAACAATGCGGTATCCGTGGCTCGTCTTGACGGACTCAGGATGTCTTCCTGGCGTCTGGACACGGAACGGAACAGAATTGATCTATTCGCGAGAGTTGGCGACTACGGTGATTCACTGTGTCGTTTCCCCAGACCCTATATGTTTCGTTGTTGCTCTTATTAGAAACAAAGTAGAAACGCGAAAATGGCCCGACGAAGACCAATGTGGCTGCCTTGGTCTTGTCACACGTGTGATTCTTTCAGGAGGAAAAATTGGAGAAACTTATGTGTTAACCCTTTCAGACCTGGCGTCCATAGTTAAAGGCACGAAATTACCACACACAAAACCGACACTATCGTTTAGGGCGAATGTCCTTATTTGTGCACATAAAGAAAGATCAGATTTCCTTCAAAACTATACTATTACGATTTTTTTTAATTTTTTTCATACTAATTTTAGGCCAAGTTAATCCTAAAAATTAAATTATATTAGTACGAGAAAAAAAATAATCGAAGTCTGAAAGGTTTAAACGTTTCTATCCTGCGTAGACGTTTCAACTCGCTTTTGGATATTTTCGAAGCGAAATAAAGTTCCACGGATATCCAGCAATTGAAAGTCACTAGTTCATTTCGTTCTTTCAGCAACACAAATATGGACTCGCGCATATTCTCGGCCGAAATACCATCGACGTTACCCGTTTCGCTCTAAATGTACATATATACATCAGTCCGAGTTATGGTTCCTGAACGGGGCACAGCGTGCCGGGAGTAATTGTTATTCTCGCATAATTTAATGCCTTGATCAACAATTCAAATCGGGGCTCGCGCATAAAATGCAAGATCGACGACAGCAGCAATCCCCGCGGGGGAATATTTCTTGCTGCTAAAAAACTGACTTCTTGCTGGCTATTGTTTATTTACGAAAGCCCAGGGAATAATCAATTATGGATGAAGTCTGAGAAAAAGGAGGGACAAGGAACGTTCGAATATCCGTTCTGCAACGGATTATTATATTAATATAATATAAACGCTTCAAAAAAGCTATACAAATTTATAATGAAGTCTAATAATATCAAAAAAGACACGTTTCCAAAGTTAGAATATTTTATGTAATGCGATTTCTGTTCGCACATTTCGCAACGAGGTGGCGAAAGTTGCAAAATGTTATACCTGTTTTTCCCATTGAACATACCATAAACCATAAATCAATTAATTTTGTCTTCCTAACTCGTCTACTCATTACTTCTGCCAAGGAAAAGTTCATTCCACTGGAATATCAGATACAGAAAAGAGAAAAAATAACGCAGTGAAATAGTTCCAACGACCCTGACTACGATTGCTTCTTTGCGTCCATAAAATCCGGGGCGCATCGGGCCAACAGAGAGAGAGAAAAAAAAGCAAATCGAAGGAGACGAGGGAGGAGGACCATCGAGAGCGCAAATGGTGCAATTGTCGTTCTCAAAAGCCACTTGTATTTACCGTAGTCCCCGCTTTTCGAGCGACATCGATTTCGATTTATAAGCGCCGGACGCGTTAAGTGCGACGCTTATTGGTCGATATTGATTTCCTCAGAACAATGGAATAACTGAAATAACCGTGACTTTCTAGTCGGCCCGATTGTCCGTGGCACGCGCCATTCGCGCTATATAGTTGCCAAGACTAGACACATTCTGCATTGGACTCTCGTAGTGAATTCAATATTGGAAGACTCGTGAGCTACGGCTGAAACTATTGAAATAATTTAACCCTTTGCACACAAGGCCTTTTTTTCTGATATCTACCAGCAACTCGAGATGCTTTCTTAGCCACGAATGCTAAGCTTAGATTCACTTTGTAGATGTTGCCCGATTTGTGATCGCAAACTTATTTGAGATTTGAGAATCGAGTCATCTTCACTTCACCGACAATCATTTTGTTTATGAAACTTCAAGTTCTAAAGAAATGAAACCTAAATAAACATTATTGCTGGTTGATTTACTGCGTCTTGAGTTACTGTATTACGTTGAGATGTGACTGAGAGTCACCTCTCGAGTACAAAGGGTTAATATTCGAATATTTTACAGATATGCAAATATTATAAATTGTGTATGATTCTACGAATATTTCATACGCACTCTTATTGATTTATGTCAAGAACCAACTATGAGTCTTGTTTTTCATATTAAAATCCGCTCGTTGGAGTTGAAATTCAATTTATTTCCATTTTTGCGCGAGCGTTGTATGGCCAAATATTTATTTCCACCGAATCGCGGGCGATGGTACGCGGATACAGACGTCACCAGAACACGGGGCTCGATAAAACGCTATGCGTGTCGCGTTTATTATGCACAACGATGCGTTGTCGCGGAATTAGTGCCAGCGCTCAGCTCGCCGCGTTGGATGCGATTCCCTCGTTCGCACGTCTCGCGTGCCGGGAAATCGGACCAGCCGCGCGTTTTAATGAGGCTAATTAACCGACGATCAGAATCGCTGGTCCGAACGAGATTTCGTGTTCTGGTGCTCGAGTGAATGCGGTTGCAACTCGTTCTTTGTATGGAGTGGTAGGGACTATATGGTGCCATCGAATCCGTTCGGAGTACAAGTTTCTAGATTACTGGAATTCTACTTGTTGGCGCGCTTTAACCTTTCATTATACCTTATACCGTTCTTTAACCTTGTATAATATAACTGACCAAGCACTCGAGGAGAATATTTTCTGTAGAATTCGGTGAGGAAACAGTAATGTTCGAAAATATTTATTTTGGTGATAAAGAGCGTGATTTATCTTTGAGGACACTCTACTTTCGAAGTGACAATTTAGAAAATCATTTAAGAACTCTGTAGAAAGTCTAACTCAAGAGCCAAAGCGATCGAAGACACATGTGCTTGAATCGTGACGAACGATGACACACGTGGACCCAATCACGCGTGCCTTCGGTTGCCTTGGCTCCTTAGTCTACACCCGTCTTAAGATGCGCTTGCACGCAGTAGTAATGAAATTCTTATATAACACATATGTTTAGACTTAATGGTAATGTTTAAGCTCCGATAATTGAACTCGCCAATATCGTTTTATGTTCCGAATTGAAAATGCATACCTGCCTACGCACGTAGTCGCCGCGTGGGCGGGTGCGCGAGCTTCGAGCTGGTTTATCTCGAAAGCACCTCATCTTGGATCGAACGACATTCAACCGGTCGTTACAACGCCGATAGTATCAGCGGGCGTCGCAGCAGCCGTTATTGCACGGATATACGCATACACGTCATGCACGCAATGTTATGGAGACTCTGCACAAACTTCCATCATGAAGCGACCGGCATCGAAGCAATTCCGTCTCGCAATGTCACGTCTAGACGAATCGAGCGATGATTTTGACGCGCCGTGCTGGATACTGCGGCCAGGTTGCGGGAAAACTTCGATTAGCTATGGGAGGTGTAGTAAGGGTGTATAGGTGCGAGGTATTGTGGTTGAAATCTGAGAAAAGGCATTTAGTAGAGATTTAACAGAGTTGGAGAACGATGAAGAACCACTACCTATGGGATATTTTGAAAGAGATTGACGTGTTCATGTTTTGATAATATCGCCTTTTGACCGCAGCAATGTCATAGCGTTGCAACATATTCCTGATCATACAGTCAGTCCCATAAGTATTCGTACCCTCTATGACTATTGAAGAAAAATTGATTTGGAAACATCACATCTATCATTTAATTTAGACAAGCTTCTTCAATGAATATAGACGGTACGAATACTTATGGGATTTACTGTATTCACACAATTGCAAAAATTGACCTTATTTGTAAAATCTCAAATTTTTCAAAAGGAAGTGTAGATGGAAAAGATAATGTAACGTGCAAGTGATTAATTCACTAATGTGCTATTCGTTCAAGTGCTAATCGCGTTTACAGGCGCTTACAGCTAACGTTAGTCGAGCACCAACGTAATTCCAAAAAACAAGCATTTCCAAGCTCACAATCCTACGTTATCTTTTCAACACGAAAGCCACCAATTAGTTATAATAATTTTCAAAAGTTTTACTACCTGGACGAGTTCGACTCATTCACGAATGTCACCTGCCATGGTCACACCTCGACAGCCGCGACTTCGCGTATCCATTGCCCGCCTCTGCTTTGCTTTCTCTTCTGCCTGGACCACGTCCTCCGTCCGACAATAATTAATTTCAGTCGTAACGAATCCGTGGGGTTTCACGTAGCGTTCGATTCGCCGCGAGCCGTGTGAAAAAATAATTTACGGGCTTGCGATCCGTCGGGGCAAATTGCGCTCGGTGAAAGTCGTCAATTAATTTCATGACTGACACGAGGTCCCCACCGATCGATCTCGAAAAGGCCAAATAATTCGCGTCCGAAGCGCCATCGGCGCTCTCGCATCGCGACGAATTAACGAGTTCCCCCCTTGGGGCGCGTAACGGAGCAAAAGCGCTCGTCCGATTCGCAAATAAATAATTTACAATGCGGGGATAATTACTGAACACTCCTGGGGCAACGGATTAAACGCATCCTCTATACTTAGCCGTAATTTAATCATAAATATCCTGACCGTAAGAATGTTAACAATCCGTGCCTTCTTCCGCAGAATCGTTAAGACGTGTAATTAAAGTTTTACAAGTCGACTATAATAGTTAATTATCCCAGAGATAAATGCGCAAAACGCGTATGTCTACAGGCAGTGAAAGTCGAGTGGATAGAATTCTGTTTATTTCATTATTTCGAGTGAAATTGATAAAGCAAAATTGAACATTATGTAAATTATGTATATAATAATATTAAATAATGAGCGTCGAGATCTAGTCCAAACCTAATATAATCTTATAGCGTCTTAAAAACTCCAGTTCCCTCGACGCCACAGGAATACTGAATGAATCGATAAAAGCGAATCGCGTGGGCTGTGATCGCGCTCGCCGACACCGTACTACGCGCTGTCGTTTTCCGTCGTTTTTCTCTTTATTATCCGGTTTTACCCTCCTGTATTTGGAATCCCCGGGCAGGACTGGTTTGTGTGCAAGATGCTCATGTCCTCAGCCACTACGTCCCCTCTACTTTCGCTGCTGTTGAATATTATCGGACGGCAAGTACGAGTAAAAATTTGCTCTGAATTCAAAACTACGAAAAGAAATCTCAAACATAATACAAGATATCCACGCCGAATTAACAATACTTCAAATAGAAAAAAATGTCCAACCTGAATATGTTTGAATTTCATCACATTAAGGAATCGTGGGCAACGATAGAGCAGACGAAGCTGCAAAAAGGCCATTACGTTGGAAGAACATTATATTCAAATGTCACATAGATTGAATGAAACAAAAAATTTAATTAAGAAAACAGCAAGAGAAATCCGGAACCAGGAATGGATCAACATGTCACCAACGAATCTACACCAAATCCGAAAATCAACCAGCGATACAATTCCAATCCTACCCAATGGAAAACCGCAAGTGATACTATCAAGAAAATTGGCCATACAAATCTGACTCATTGCTACAAAATAAATAAATCACAGCCACCATTATGCTGTGACTATTTTGTGACGAGCCTCTTACAGTAAAACATTTAATTGAAGAATGTCAGGAAATACAACACCATCGAGTAGAGTTTAAACTGTCAAAGAGTATGCAGACAATCCTTAATAACAGAAACAAATTTCTCGAATCAGTCAAGATATTTATTAAATATAACATGTTAAATAAATTATAATTAAATTGTAATCATTGTAATAATTGTAACTAATCAAAAAAGGAAATCAGTTCTAGAATTCCCTATTTATACAAAACGATTCGACGTTCAACTTATCATCAGAAAAGTTCTGCAACAAAGCGTCCAATTTTGCTCCTCGTGTCGCCAAGTCCCTCTTCACCTTCTAACCTAAATAAAAGCAGCGATTCCCAAGCGATGAGGGGGAGATTGTTTCAATAATTGATCGCTGGGGATCACGACCATTACTCGAATCGTTAGTCAGCATCTCAGACGCCCAGCGGTCGTAGGATAATTAACTAGGAGCCTCGGTTCCGAGGAATCCCCGGCTTAGTTACTTGACAAAGCCTCGGTGCTCGTACTCGGAGGCTCGACGAATGTCCGCTTGGCAGGAGTGGCAATTACCAGCGAGCTTAATCGTACTCGCTGATTTATGATCGATATAATTATTCGATTATGGCGCAGCCCGAACGGAACCCAATCGTTTTATTGCGACTGGGTCGAGAGCACCGGCGATAGGCGTAATTAGGCTAGCGGTGTGGCGATTTTAATTGCTGCTGGGACACGATGTCGCGAGCCCACTCGTAACGGCACTCGCACGAATCATAAAATACCTTTACGCCACCCTGTGTATACGACGTGTTAATGACACTTGGAGGCGATATTTGGGCTGGTACGGGCCTGGTTAGGTACGTGTACGACGTTTCATTGCTGGTCGTTAAGACGCCTCGTTAGGTGCGCCGTCTATGTATTGTTTGATCCCAATTAGCGACGAGTTTGTTGCGATCGTAGCACTTGTTAAGGCTGCTCGGAGAACGATTGGGATATTGGATGCGCTCCGACTTGCTTTCTATATATGTTCGATGCCTTATTTATCGACCGACTTTCACATTATGCTTCTTTGTCTCGACGACTACAAAGAAAACTCCGAGAGAGCTGAAGCGATACTTTCAGTCATGATTCTTCGCAGGGTCGATGTAACTTTGTCTTCATGAGAGATCAACGCGGCCTTCTCCAACACCATTGAAACAACCGGTAGAACAATCGTTTTGTTTCCAAGGACGCTTACACAAAGAAGTAATCTAAATTATTGCTACCTAAAACACATACGACCAATACGTTATTAGCCATCACGACCTTATTTATAGACCGACTCTCGCGTTAAATTTTTTACATCCCGAATATAAGATCGCGGGAGAGGGAATGAGGTAAAATTGATATCTTTCGCCCATGATTGTTGGGAGGGTCGTAAAGTAAGATAGGAATTTACGATCTTTCAAGATTTTGTTTCGTATCGCGATTACTTCTCTCCATGCCTCCTCTCGAGATCCCCAACGTCGAGTTCATGTTCGCTGGGCGCATTCTCATTCAAATATTCGCTTGACCGTATTTTCGATTGCCATCCACGAAATTAATGCACGCGAAAACGTGCAAACTTTCAGCTGTGGCATCTTTCGTAGTCGCCTCTTTATCGTCCCGCAGGATAATGTACCCTCGCGCTCAACATCTTTATTCGCTAATAAACGCTTTAGCCGCGCTTTATTTATAACCGCGGGTGCCCTCGAGCCCCCCTCCGTGAATAATAAATTCCGACGAGCGACCCAGAGACCCAGAACACAGGGACGGTCTTTAAGATCACCCGGTTTATGGGCAGTCGGGATCAGACGTGTACAACGCCGAGTGGGCCGTATTCGCGAGTCACGTTAGCGATAAGCGGATGAAAAAATAAGATAACCGGTGAAGTGCGAGCACGAATCGCTGCGAGATCATCTCCACCCCTCTGTTCGCTGGATTGCAGCTACGTGGTACCTGATAGACTGCACATCCGGCTGACTAGCCTGACTCGTAGTTTCAACATTTTTGAAGCATCAGATGCTCAAGACTCGACCTACTATTATTATCTTTCAGTGATTTATGCAAGTAACTGTACAGCGCATTATTCAGCTACACATAGACAGCCGCTGCAAAGGGTGGGGCGACCAAGCGATAAAGGCTAGAAAGCAATTCGCCAGAGTCGCGGAGGACAATGTTTTTGTAGTTGCGATTTCGTTAAGGACTTGGAGATCGTATTGTGAACGAACAATGTACGTTGAGTTGGTAACTCATGTCTCCATCGACGTTCTTAGGATCCTCTTCACTCATCATATGAACAAACAATGTACGTTGAGTTGGTTTAAAAACAAAAACATTTATGACGAAATATTACAAAATAAATAAGATAATATTACTTTGGATACAACGAAGAAATTGATAGTATCCAAGTTTGGTAAAAGAAATTTTAAAAACACACAGCAGATACATTAATAAAAAGAAATGTGATTTAAAATAAAAAACTATTAATAAAATATATTTGTTAATGCAACATAAACATATCGAAACATAAATGATATAATTGATTATGATAGATTCGCAACTTTTATTACATATTTATTTCTATTAAGGAATTAATAGAAATAAATATCTAATAAACGTATGTGGTATGACACTTCCGTGTTTATGTACTTCTGAGCGATGGTGTACATGCCAAATATTATACAGGATACAAACCCATTGTAATTTTATTAAGGTTTACATAATCTTTGGTAGCTATTCCAAGACTTTGAAGCTGTAGTACACCGTTATACGAAGGTAGCGTGCTCGAGGATCGTCGAAAAGCCCGCGGACTGAATCGTTCACGGCTTTCAATGGCGCCTCGCGAAATCGACGGCACGAAGGCATTCGCAACAAGAAAGGAATAGCTTCGCGGCGAAATGTAACACAGTGAAGACTGAGTTCGAAGGACTCGCCGTTTATAAGAAAAGGGAATCGGTGCGAGTGTCGTCCCACAACTACGCCCACAAGCGGGACAACGGCCGCGTCGCATACGAGACGCGTCAGACAGCCTTGCCATATACGTCGCGCGGCTGCATTTCCACGCTTGTAACCTGCAACACGGCCCTTTGCATCTGTTCTCGTCTCCGCGGTTATAATGGGACCACCTCGGCGCGTTTCTCAGCGAACACGTGCGCTGACAATCAGTCCTGTCGCTGGAACGATGATCCAAAAGGAAAAAAAAGCAATGTTGTTCCAAGAACAACACCAGTGTTACTTTAGAGCAATCATTGCTTTAGAGCCTATCAAGTTCCCTCGCCTTTAACAGTAAAAGCACCTTAATCCATCGTTCTTAAGATTTTTTAATTCAAACAGCACTCACTTTAGCTAGGAGAACGTCCTTACAAGGAAACACTGGTGACTGGTACACCTCGATTTACTTTTGTCCGAGCCGCCCCGTTTACTTATGCGCTTACAACTCAAAATGATAAGAGATATCGAAAAAATGTTCAAATACATATTGAACTGTTTTTAGAGAGCTATAAATCTGTATTAAAGAATTTCTGAAAAAAGCTTTTTTCAAAAATCCTGTGCCTTTTTCCAGATCAGCAAACGCGTTTTTTTATTCTGAATTCAACGGTGTGTATTAGTTTATAATTATCATAATGGAAAATGATGTAATATTGTAAAATTGTCATTCTAGTAGTCGATATTTCGAATAATTTAGGAATGTTTTGTCATTAAATAATCGAGGTTGCTCCTAAATGTTATTTAACAAAATATGCTTCATTTTGGCGGAAGATGTGAAAAATAATTTTTATAGACTTTTATAGACTTTTTTTATAGATTTTATAGATTTTTTTATCTTAAAAAAGCTTTCTTTCATTTAAAAAAAATTGGATTTTCACTTTAAACACAATCAAGTTTCCTCACTTTTAACAGTCAAAGCATCTTAACCTATCGTTCTTTGAATATTTTAATTCAACACTCACTTTAGCTAGGAGAACGTCTTCAGAGTCCTAGTGCTCGTTAGCACATTTTTCGTATCGCACGACCACAGATAATTCCAAACCGCAACGAGGAATACAACTGCCATCGAAGCAATTACCAGAGGCTAATCTCTTCAATTTCGTAACGAACCACAATCAGTCTCCAATTTACGAAACCTGGTCGTTTCTCTTTCCTCGTCCCCTATTTTCTAGCTGCGGTTCGCAATAGAAATTCGCACTAGGTTGTTCACTCGCGGAATTCTTGGAAAGCGGCACCGACAGCGCAATCGAATTTTCTTTCAACACCGGTTCACTCTCGCGATTGCACTTGGTTACTTGTCCGTCCATTGTCTTGTTGTAACGACATTATCGCGCGGCAACCACTCAGCCGTCAGGGAAGCGGTTCATTTTCACGCGACAAAGGGGAGTATACGCGTGATCCATTGTTCCACCTTTCCAGCTTTTTCCATTCTCGACTTCTTTCGAGCGACGGTCCCTGCTACCTGCGAGACAAAGGGACTTCCGCATGGTCTGTTAACTGCGGACCGTCCAAATTCTCGCTTTCTTGCTATCCTCTGGAGGGAGATCCGCTGGGAACCAATTCGATCACAGAGAACAAAAATTGGGGATCAGTTGTGAATCAAGGTCGATTCGTTTACCGTTTCCTTCTCTGATTTAAGGTCTCGCACGTCGATCCTGAGGGGCGAGGAGATGATTCAATTCGAGAGACTTCAGGGTACGAAATGAGATGTAAATTAAAGGTGGCACTGGGTTAGCGGACGAAAGATATGGGTATATCGTACTTACGAACGTGTTCGCTGGCAATATGCTCGTTGGTAGGCACCCAGGAGAGTCACGTTGATCTTGCAGATATCACGTAGACGTTACAGGATGGAAAGGTCAATCTGTTTCTCTCTCTTCATTCAATTTCGTTCTTCGGCGTATAAATTTCCGTCGACGTTGTCATAGGAGCACGTAACTTCGATGTTAGTTCTCGCACTTATCGCAAGATCTGATCCTTCGGAACTTTTCATGATGCTTCCGTCGTTCCACGAAGAGACTTTATTATAAAATAGAAGCAGCCTGTTAGGACAAAGAATATTGCATGTTATAGATGCAAGTGGTAAGGTACATGACTGACGCGGCACTTGTTTGCTCGTAAATTCAGTGAAAATCCTGCAATAAATGATTATAATATTGTAGGATTTAATTAGATAATGGCAATGGATGGTATTGTTGCTACAATGGTAGTGCAGGATGATAGTTAAACTATTGTCGGTATAGGTATGAACTAAAAACACTCTTCTTTCACGTCTCAGGTTCTCGTCATTCATGCATTCGTCGAACTCATTCTCATACTCTACACCAAACCACCCTTATTTGGCATTCGACCTCGATTGTCACCAAAATCATACTCTACAATATCATATCATCAAACTCAGAATTTCATTGAAAATTTCTTATCAAAAATTTTAAATACATTGCTGAGTCTAGCACCTCAAAAGGTTCTCTTGTGAGCGTCGATGCGTATTATGTATGTCTCGCGTCGGCGTCGATGGAGTACACAGGGTTAATCGCGTACAATAAACGCTTTTCTCTCCGACGAGAGGTGGATTCACGTTGACTTGTTCGTTCGACGAAGACCAAAGAGAGAAATCGATAGAGTCGGTGCTTCATTATTATCAGATCGTAAAACCGTTTCGTAAATCAGTTGAAATTTATCGGCTCGTTTAACGATTACGACGCCTCTGTTTCTTCTGTGGCCGCGGCATACCCCGACGCAGAGACGTATTCGCTTTACGATGTGGTCATTAACGAAATGTAAACGTCGCTAAATGGAAACGAGACTCGCCATGGTCCGTTCATTCCCTTGACTTGTCGAATCGAGCAGCGAACGTCGGATCAGTTGGCCAGCAAAAAATTGATTCATCGACGTTACATTCGTTTTCTCGATTAAACTGCCAAGGTAAATCTGATTTATTACAGTAATATCTTCGACGTTGCGAATTGCTAGTAAAATTGAACTTCTTTTTTTTTGCTCTCTCAATTAAGCACTGTAGATTTTTACTAGGAAAATGTGGTGCAGTAGAACCTTCATTACTCGACGTTCTACCATTCGAACAGAAATGATTTTTATGGAAAGCTTCTTAAATTAGAGAACAGTTTTTCTGAAGATTTGAAGGTCATAAAGAGTCACTCCATGGCAGTAACAGTGAATTTAGAAATTTAAAATGAACTTTAATAACCCACCACTTATTTCTATTCGTCCGAGGGAGTTCCACCGCATCATAAATGATTGCATTAAAAATCCTTCTACCAAGGAGGCACTCAAACTATTAAAAATATTAGTACTGCAATAAAATGGATGTTCTTGAACCGCGTAACCGTCGTGGAAAAAATTGTTTTCCTTAACTTTCATGGTTTCAGAAATACTTTGCCGACGAAAGTTTCTGGCCTCGTAATACGTCCTGCATGAAGTGGTGAAACAGAATTTCCAATGTCCTTGTCGAGAAAAATGAGAAACTAAAAAATATTAAAATCGCATTTACGAAGTACTGTAGAATGTTAGTTACGTTTACATTTCACATGATTGTTCCGCACGTTTGGGCTTTCCGTTTGTTACTAATTATACAACTAGTTTCAACTACACGGCGCGGCGTTCCTGTAACTGCAACACACGATTGAAAGCATTCGAAACATATCAGTAATTTTCTGAATCATAAAGCGATATTGTGCACTGTATGTAAAACAGCATTATACTTGCACGTATTTCTATCGAAAGGGCATTGCCATATTTACCATTGTTACGAGAGGGATGAATATCATATTTCCATAGCGTTCTCTCGACTATTGTTAAACATCGGGACAATCAATATACGTGCGTCGAATATAATATTGATATTAATGGTATCACGTACTTTCGACTCTCGCCACGTTTAGAATCTAATTAGTTGCGATCGAAGTGACCTGGTAAGCGTACAGTGTATTGTTGATGTGATACTGTTTCCGCATCCAGATACTTTCTTTTTTTAATAAGATAGTGTTTTACATTGCAAATGTGATTCGAGAGTTTCTCTTAAACGATTAATTCCATAAAGCTAGTATCTCTTAGTATTTTACGGTCAACAAATCGAGTATCATGTAACTGATACCATAAATGGGAATGCCTAATGATTGTACATACAAAACTGAATGAAGAACATAGAATAATGTATGTTATGCGAGACTTTGCTCTGAAAAAAGCATAGCTTTCAAAATGGACTTTCAAGAATGACTTACGCTAACGTGTCTGACCATTACGCGTCAAACGCAAGTAGAAATGTCGAGTAATGGTCAGACGCGCTGTCTAAATGGTATTGAATCGAGCTAAAAATACTCAGAGTCGATTTAGTTCACAATTTTCTTCTTGTTTGAGTGAAAAATGATTCAATACCAATTGTATCCCGTACATTAAAGTCTCATGCAATGAGGAAGTCTCAAATTACTGGACCGATGTTGGTATCGAGGTTGCGAGCGTTGAGTTTACGTTTTCTTGATATTTCTGGCCCGATTTCTGATAACCCACGATCAACGCCCGTTACGAATTGCTAATCGTCACTCGAGTGATAAAGATATCGATGCTGAGACCCGTTGGAAATATTTGAGTCACGGAACAACGGTCCCAATCGACGATGCAGAGGGCGATACAAATATCGAACACACCGCTGGCCATTAATCTAATGTCCCGTAGCCCGATCGCGATGTTTAACGGTTGCTATCGACGCCGTGTCCAACCACCGACGTCTTCCTTTCTCCGTCGATCAACGTGGCCCTCGCTCGCCACCTGCCGCTACACCTGAGTCTCTTAAAACGGTAGATTCTGGTATGTGTTTTTTCATCGTCGCGACGCTGTCACCGCTGCCTGGAGAATTTATCGACGCGACAGCGCCGTTGAACGACGAACATCGATATCAAATATTCCTGTCGATGCTGACCCGATGACCCCTTAATCAGCTTGCGTGGGTGGTTGATGATTTTTGTAGTTCCTGGACGAGACATTATTTTGGAGAACTTGCGCGTAATTGCGTGAAGTTTCGTTTTGTTGTGTTGTTTTCACTTTGAATTAAATTGTTACTTGCATATAGAAAATTGTATTATTATTAGCTATCAATTGACAGTCTGTCATAATGGCATTCCGTTGAAGAAACACTTCTAATTACTTTCAAATAAAGCAGTTGAACTTTTCTTTATTTCGGGTAACATAGAACCGATTGAATTGTCGAATACAGATGCACCTGTTTTCCCACAATGTACCACCATGGCAGAATAAAGAGCCGTAATTTCACGTTAATTGCAAAGCTGGCTCCCGAGAACACGTGCTTTCGGCAAACGAATCCATTTTAAATCATACATAGTGTTTAATTACAGTTCTGCCAGTGGATATGCAGCGGCTGTTAGTGGGAATTTGTTGGGAAAACAATAATTCATGTTTAATTTGTTCTATATTAATTATTGTAGAATCCGTATGTTCTGATCCATATTTTTAGAATCACGATCACACTAACGGAGCTGAAGTGCAAAAGGGATGAAAACGAAATCGTTGTCATTAAATTCTTATGAAAAAGGTAAAATGAAAAAAGTTCTTGATTAATTTGTCCCGTGCATTCTCCTGGAAGTTCAATCCGGCGTTTTCCAGTGAAATATTCAGCGTGCGCATCGAGTTACATCGAAAACGATCGTTCCTGTCTATTTCCGTCGCGAGTAGGTGCGGCAAGGTGCATTTGCATCGATAACGGGGGCCCTCACGTGTGCGTGTCTTCGAGGCGAAGAGTTATTTATTGCTAAGCCTCTCACCCTGCCTCGACGCGAGAAGAATATCATAAATCTTCCCGCGCATGCAGTGAGCCATCGTGCGTGCCACAGCCACGACGTCCCAGTCGAAACAAAACGACGTATCTCGTAACACTTTCGTTGAATAACCTGCGCAACTGTCGATGAACTTCCCTAGCGTAGATTACCACCGAGCCAGCAAATCCGTGTGCGTGAGTATTATTTGATGATACGAGAAATCTCACAGTGAGAGGGTGAAGAAAAACTTTGGGAAATGCAGCTAGGAAAGGAAGGCGTTATTTGGTGTTACTTGAAAGGAACTATAAGTTTCATATAGCGTTACCACGATGCGCTCATTTTTCTCGAGAGAATCCGAAATCGTTGAAGCATATAAAAGCATAATAACGATGTACGGCAGAGGGAATAATCCAATATTAAAATTTCGATACTTTGATAATATTCAGAGCAGAATGCAGTGGGATTATCGGATGTTCCAGACTATCGTAGAGTATTACGTAATATTTTCTGCTCTTCCATTTACGCTCATAGTGTATTCGTTTCGTCGATATCAGGAACTGGTAGGAACTATTATTATGCCGTTTCCGTGGTCGCCCAGTGCGCACGTTTCGGTGCAGATACATACCAAGTTACGATCATTCTCTCTCCGTAGAAATTTACTTGTGGTATGTAGCATGAATCTGTATATTCGAAATAAGGGTTGATGAGTATTTTAATCATGTAGTATTCATTTTTTATTGAAAAATGAAAGACTTTTGCTTTTTAACATGTATATTTTATAATACTTTGAAGAGAACTTGTCTGAAATACTATTACGTATTTTACATTTCTCAAACTTCAGCGATTACAAATTTTTCTTTTTCACGTTTTGTATCTATTTATCGATTTCCATTCGTAGTTTGACCCAATAAAAGGTTCGAGAACGTTCAATGAAAATGCTCGTAGCAACCAATAACGTTACATTTGCTTTCCAATCCTGTTCAACGGATGTAGGACCGGCCCACAATTCCACGTATCCATCAACATCCTCGCGAAAGGTGATTAAAAGGGACGACCGTCGGACTACTATCGACGATTCTAATTGCCCGGTGGTCCCTTCTAATTTTTCAGACGCAATACTCGCTGACGTAAGTCCCGGTTGAACTGTCGTCGCGGCGGACGCCCACGGCGGCGGTCATAATTCCGCCTAATTGCCTCGTTTATTAACTCCTCGAGGCATCCGGCTATTTATAGGGAACGACGGATCCTCGCAATTATCCACGACTACGGTCAGGTCTAGTTCTCAAGTTGTGGAATGATTTGTTGAAGTTCAATGATCGATACAGGGAAATAGAACGCGCCTTAACTCTTTGGAAGACGAAGACACAGGAGAATTAACAAGTGGGGCGACGAAAAATAATTTGTCGCGTTTAGTATCAAACTCTCCGTTCCCTCGAGCCGCGGTCGTGATCGATTAACTTCTAATTGACCCTTTTCAGAGGCTCGATGAGCTTTCGAGTCCCCTGGATTCCTTGTTTCGCCACGTCCCGACTGGCTCCGTCCGAAATCTAGTTAAGACCGTGTCCGATTGGTTCTGCAGCGGCTGGCGTTCCTCAATGACGCTTCCTTCTAATTGGATTCTTTTTCCTCCGGGGTGTTCCTTTTCTGGCTCGCTCCCGTCCTTCGTTCCCAAAGCGGGCTAGGCTCTGCTCTGCCTCCTGTTGCGAGATGGTCCGTTGTTCCTGGCACCCCGTTGAGTTCGTATACTTGAAACGTGGCCCGTCCACGGAAGTACGTGCTCCCCACCGGTAGCTGTCGCGCGACCGATTGCACTTTTTTCCTCTTACTCCCAGCTGTCGCGGAGTGGAACAATATTGGTGGTCGTGAACCTAGGGTTTGGGTATGTAACGAGGATTCTGTTGGGGATGATGATTTCGTCGTATTAAGGTCGTGGCTGCAATACTTTGTTTACGTATTGTTAGTCTGTAATGAGATTTCTGACAGGAGAAAGTGGGATTTGAAAAAAACGAATTTTTACAATGGGTACTTTCCTTTTGACCATTTTTTTTTTAAATTCATGAATTTTAACGAAATTACAAAATAAATACCACAATAAATGTTCGATTATATAGTCTCCAATAATTGAAATAATATTAAATCCTAGTAGAAATTTTCAATACTGTTATATTGTTAATATTGTTATATTATAATGTATATTCCTTGTGAGTTTCATATTCACTAATTGAATAATTTGAATAAGAAGTTAAAAATACAGATGCCCGTTTTAGATTTACGATGATAGTTCTACTGGTAATAAAATTATTTATTGAATATTTCTCTTCCGTGGTTTTCGTTGAAACGGATCATTTATTTTTATCGCGCTGTAACTGAATTTCACTCAGCCTTTTCTGTAACCTGTTTGGCGATAACGCTTCCGCTGCTGTCTGAGCGATGCGTTCGGTAATCCCCGCTTTTCGCGGATATTCGTGAACCGTCCAGCGATTCGCAAGAAACTTGGCTGCGGTCCAGACCGGGGACCAGACACCGAGGCCAGTTTTCGGCGTTTAGCGCGATCAGGACGATTGGACGCGTAATCCTGCATGCCAAATTCCGCATCCTTTCAGCGCGAGTGGCGTTGTTGAACTTTCCTGCCCGCTCGATTAATGTTCCGATTGAAATACGACGGTCGTTTGGCGAATCAATTGCACGATGCCTCAGCTCAAAGTTCGATGAAGATTGTTTTATGAAAATTCGAAAGTTTTGGTGGCTATCAGAAATAAAATTGAAATTATTTGAATATATTTCCATGATGAAATAATCTAGTAAACTTTTGCATATTAAATTGTTTTGGTTGCAAGCCTTTTATTCAACCGCTGCTAATCATTTAGAAATTTCAGAAAAATAATTTTGTATATTCTTAATGATGAGCCTATTACTCTTGGTTTACGTTTTTCGTACTCTTTTTCGAAGTTGTTTTCTCGTATTGTACTGTTTTTCATATATTATAATGTAAATGTATATATGTACCGATAATATGCACAGCTCTGTGCATGCTGCTAATAATCCCGTAGAGGATTTAATAGCTTTAATAAAAAAAAAAAAATTGTATTGATTCCTACTCGTATCATTACCATAAGAAATTTGTACATGTTTGTCGAGCACATAGTTCTGTCTGTGCGTTACGTTCTCAGGATAACGAGTATCTCTGTCGCCAGCGACCCCTAAAACGTCGTATTCCCGTACGTCTCGCATTCGAAAGTTCTCACATCGGTTCGCGAAAAGTTGACGTCTAACGCGACGCTTGCTGTGTAGATCCGAAGAATATCGTGCATCCACCGCTTCCTGGAAATTTAAATAAGAATGTACACATATTCGAGGATCCCCCGGCGCAGATACTTCGAATACGTTTCGATATAAACATCCGGTTACAATTTGCAAAAGCGACGCCGTTCGAATACGTATTTCTCCAATATATTCTGATTTCACACTCCATAAATAAAGTGTGTAAACGATGCATCAGCGAAGAGATATAAATTGGAGATTGTCTGTAGTTGGATATAGTAGAAATCCTGAAGTTCAGTGGAAATGAAAAATTAGGAACCCGATAGATGGTCTCCTAGATTTCAGTGGTCTGCTAGACATATGTTTTATTGAATTTCAAATCATCTAGTGATGGTATATCGAGTCTTTTATTGAAACTATATAGAACAATACATACAGAAACAGTTTACAATTGGTGCTTCTTAAAAGAACGCTGCACAAACCAAAGAGTTATTGTACTTCAAGTAATTCATCTTTAAAGGAAGAAACCTCAAGAAATTGAACATTGATAATAATCAAATAGCGCGATTAAGCCTTTACGATTCGCGATGAATGGTAAAGAGTACCTTCGCAAGAGATTTCATGCAACGGTTCCGACTTTCTTAAGTACACGCTCAATAGCAGGAGCTGATTCGCCGGTGATTCGCCGTCTCGATGCTCGAAGAGCCAGTCGATTCACGAATGATTTATCTCGGAACCGAACCGTCCCTTTTTCGCTGAAAAGCGTCGTTCGTGGAAAGGAGCCAGGTCCCAGTGTTTCCCTGGTATTCCGTCTCTCTCATGGCACTGGACTTTTCAATGTGCACCTCGAGAGTCCCTCCGAAAGACGGCCTCATTAAGGGAATTGGGTCGCCACGCGACAATGAGCTGACGAACGGACCGTGACGAAAATCCAAGCGCTCCCGAAAAAACATCTTCAACTAAAATGCGTCACCTTTCCATGACCCACGGTCATTTGTAGCAATAAACGCGAACACCGTCTGGGGATCCAACCTTGTCCGATTCCTGAGAAGCGATGATCGAGAAGTAACCTTCTCAGGTGAACGCTGAGTCAACCTTAACACGTTGATTGCCGGACTGATTTACATGGAAAGGTCTGCAGGACTAAAATTTTGTCTCGAGACAATTAGAAACTATAGAACCTAACATTTGTCATATTACTTATTTTTGTATTTTCATCCAAATTTACGAATTCTCTCCAAATTTATTCCCATTAACATTTAGCTCTTAAAATTAATTGTTGACCGCTTTTCCTACACTACCAATCCTGCACCCTACGATTCGTGTTCTTGTTTGACTCCTTATTTTTGGATATGGGGAGTGCGATACTACACTTGTAATTTAAAGACAAAAGTAGACGAAAGAAGATTTAGACGAGCGATAAACCATCGTTTTCTTGATAGCAATGCTGTAAACCTACGCAAATTGTATCCTGTAGCTCGCATATTTTCAAACCTGCGCTCCCCGAGGGCAGACCATCGTAAAGGAAAATTTAGTTCTACATTTTCGATTTATACCGAATCTCCTAATCCATGAGTCCACCTTTAAAAAAAAACCGTGAGAAACGACGCAGTTTTGCTCCAGTTGGTAGAATTCGATCCTCGAATTAATCACGCTGCTCCGATGTTCGCGTTAGGAATTACTGTTCCGCCGCGGATGATTCATACGACGTTATTTCCCTTTATTCCTAGCCGCGAGAATCGGAGTTTTACTTTTACTTCAATTTATAGCGATGGTAATTTTCCAGATAGCCGTAAAATTTCCATGGTAATGCGCCTCGTCGAAAGTGAACTGAATATTCATTTGGCAGAACGTTACGCGGAAACGAAGGAAGACCTGGCTTCATTGGGCTATCGTAAATCGATATTCCTCCGAAAGTGTCCCAACAAGAAACGCGGAGGCAACGTTTACGAGCATCGACACCGCGAAGGAAGAAGAAAAAAAGACGCATTGCCAAACGGAAGTCTTCGAGCGTATTTTAAATCCAGGTGGAATACGTCGAAGAATAACGTTCACAACGATTCGACGAGGCTAGGAGAGGAAATTGCTACGCACTTTAACGTGGCGTAAAAGTCGCAGTAATATTCAGTCGTTTGAATGGCTAGGTGATAAAGTAGAACTCCCTCCCCTTTATGAAACGGAGAAGCACATACACCGAGCGATTCGTCGAGCAAAGCGTAACGAGGCGGACGCTGAAGCTCATGAGCGTCACCGTTGCATAATGGTTAATATCAGTTGAACAGTTTTACGCTCGTGCAAATAACGACCGTACACCGTGTTCGCGTTGGAAATATCGCTCTGGGACAGCTGGAAGATAAAATCGATGAGGGCATGAGTATTTCATCGCACTGTGGATGGAAATTGAATCTTTTTAGGCTAATTCGTTACAGGCTTTGTCTAATTCTTTGGTTAAGAAGATTGCCTGTTTTTTATCCCTTTATAAAGTCATGTAATTTTCAAATCACATTCTAATATGTCGACATTTTAACACATTGTTGACCGGCAATTTTTCACAGAAGCGACTTCATGTCACCGGCCATTATTTCGTAATTTAATGTGAAATTAAACCAATCTAAATAAACGCCGATGAACTTTATTTACATTTTGTCAGCATAAAGAACTGAAATGAAATATTTTACATACATGTATAGTGATTGGAGGACTCTTGTTTTAACTCTATTTCTTACGCTATGCAATTAACACGTTGAGACATATTTTTCAAATTATCGATAAACGCTTCGATGTTTAATCGACGCTAACGTAATTACCATTCAATTATCCTTCGCATGCTGATTGTTTCATATCGAGACTAGTGATTATTTTTTATCCGGCGATCGAAGTGGCGTGAAAGTCGCAGAAATTGATTTTCATCGGTTTCGTGTGCCAGCGTTATACTTAAATGCGTTGGCGAACCGGGTAGCGTGGTCGTAAATTGAAAAAAAAAATTATGTAACACGTTTAGTCATGCGTGGTGCGCATGCGAGGGCTAAGATTGATCGTTCGAGCACGCCAAAAACGTGAGTATAGTGAATTCCCTCACAGGTACGAACCCGCGCCTCGAAGAGTACAGAATTCCGCGCCACGAAGATGGCCTCGTCGCAGATCTGTATTATTCGCGAAGCTGAAACTGCGCGTCGAGTTTCGAAGAGTTCGACCTTCCCGACTCCATCGATTCGCGAGACTTTGTTAACCGAAACTTTCGAGTCCTTCTCCCGTTAATGCAACGAACAACGTTATCGTGAGAACCCTTCAGGTTCCGCCAACTTCATTAAGTTGTGGACCCCCTTGTACGTAACGTTAACATTTCCGTGGCCACGATAAAATTTTCGAACTCGCCCCGTTTCTCGTGAGCTTCCGCCGCAACTTTGTTTGATTGTTTCTTTTGCAATTATTTACTCACGGTTTGTTGGCCGTTCGGGAACGCGAATTCCGTATCGGCAAACTTTTGTACTCGAGTACGCTCGGCTGGTCGTGCTTCGCGGTTCTACGCCGAGGAATGGGTGTTTTAAGTCGGTAAACTTTTCCTGGGACGGTTATGTATACATTTTCTGTCCATGAAACTTGCAAAACGAATCGATAAATCGTTAATCGTTACGAACGGCCGGGTACCACTCGAGCCTTAGTAATGCGATTAAATACGATTGGAAGATATGGCTGGTAGACCGTCGTTCTATTTATTTTATTCGAGTTAAGTCTTCATTAGGCAGAATTAGTAATAGTACAGTTCGTTTTTACTGAGACATTTATTTACAGAGTATCGAGTCTGGCCTAGACAAATTTTTTAATTCTAGTATGTACCATCTTCTTATTTTAGTAAAATTATTTTTGTATTTGTATTAGGTACACTGAAAAGTAATGTCCTTTCTTTTACATTAAATTCAAATAAATTTTTAATAAATTTCTATTTTTTATCAATTACGTAATCACCCTCGTTATCAACAGCCTTTTGCCATTTAGTGTGCAAATTTTCAATGCCAAGTAGATAAAAATCAACGAGCTGATGAGTGATAAACAAGTATGTACAATTCCAAAAACGACATTACTTTCCAGTCCATCTAATATTTTATGAGCTAAACTTTCATTATTCATTTTGTTCCTTTATTGAAAATTTGTACTATTTAGTAGAAACTTTCTTTAATAATTGAGAATCGATAACCCTTAAACTGAAATTGTTTTTAAACTGTGTAGCTTTGAATTTGTATATTCGTAAATGAATAATGATGACAGCAAGTGTGTTAACGAAGAGACAGATCATCGAGGAAATGAACTCTCTATTGACCAATCATTCAGCACCATTAGTAACCTCGGTCTCTTCATCTCCCCGAGACACAGAACGTTCATCCGTCAAAGTATCAGATTATGTTTTCCTCGTCTTCTCGACGTATCTAATTTTTTTCAAGCTCCCTGGATGGAAGCACAGAGCCACCTGCCGCGTCGACAGAGACATGGACTCGCGAATGGGAACATACATCATTTCGATCCCGGCTCGCTCAGGAATTAAATACGAATGGTGGCGTTAAAGATCCAGATAAAGATCTAGAAAATTGCCAGGAAAGTTTCCAGACGTAATAGCGCAATTAATTGATGCCAGAGAGTCTGAAGTTGATGTGTTGCATTATGAAGTAAATATTATAGACCATCTAAATGACATACATATATGATTTAATCAATTCCAGAGTATCTATCGTATTCGTCGAAGGTATTCAAAACAATACCTATTCCATTGATTTTACCGAATAATACCAAAGAGACTGTTTCATCAATTCCTAACATAAAATCCAGGAAGATAGACGTGTTTTTAAATAGTTGAACAACGATAGATGAATGACGTGGTACTTGGTACTTGGTCCGTTAACTTAAGACCATGACAAAGTATACTCCCGAACCTAGACCCCTCGGTCCAGACGACGTTCATCCGTCAAAGTATCGGATTATGTTTTCCTCGTCTTCCCGACGTATCTAATTTTTTCCAGCTCCTCGGATGACAGGCGCAGCCACCTGCCGCGTCGATAGAGACACGGGCTCGCGAATGGCAACATTTATCATTCCGTTCTCGACTCTGTCGGGATGGTCACGTCGCTGCTTATTACGCAGCTGCTTGACTTCACCCCCGTCGAGCTGCTCCTTTTCAATTTTCTGACGTGAAAGGCGCGCGCGCGAGTCTGCTGTCGATTCGCGCTTACAAAGAGGCCAGTGCAAGATTCCGACACGCCCGTTGGAAACGTCTGAAACGAGCTTCGATCTCATTCCCCTAACCTCCACCACCCACCTCAACCCCCAGCCCTCGTTTTTGCCATTTTACTTTACATTCGCGGGTCCATTTTCCTTCTTTCTATCGCGACGGAAACTGTTCTTCCGCCCAAGTGGCGCGAAGGAGCTTTTATTGCGGGTCGACGAACGCGGAAATAAACGATATGAACGTATACGTATATACGCTGCATACGCAAAGAGGAACGCCTCGAGGAACACTCGGTGCCCCTCGGTTCTCCGCGTGCAACAACAATTTTTGCGCGAAATCGCGAGTCGATAGCGTTTCCTGTACGCACCGTTGCGGTTTCGATCGTTAATGATGTTCTCGGTCTTCCGAGGGGTGATGTAACTATCGCCAGCTGGTCGTCTCTCGCGTGTACGGGGTGGTTATGGAAACTGGGACACGACGTACCTCATTTCACGCCGTGGATACAAATGGTGACTGTATTTTGATGGTGCACATGATGCACTTGCGTTTGGTTTTCGAATGAAACGTCTTGTCTTATTTTATTGGGTTGTGTAGAAAGTTCGTGGCAATTTTTAAGAAGAATTCAAAGGCACATTTGAGTTTTGATATGTATATTTATTGAATTACATTTTGTTCCACAATCTTTCCACCGTTTAAGGGATGTATGCATGTTATTTGTTTTCAACCATTCCGATATATTCACACCTGTATTGTCTACCAAAAATCGACATAGACTTTCCAGACAACCCAATACATTATCTTACTGTACACTGAATACGATGTGAAATGCGTCACTCTTTCTAATAATTTTTCATCGCGATCTTGACCCCGTTTGCAATCGAAGCGCCACTAGTCCAAGATTTTCCGTTGTTAATTTCGCTGAAATTCAAGTGGTAGCTATTTTAATTCAATCCTGGCTACCTCGAAAGCAAATTGACATTCGCAACGGTAGTCGAGCCATGTAAATACTGCACTGTACATATTCATGTTCTCGGCGTCGAGCTTAACGTAACTATATAATTCTGTATAATGCCCAGGCAGGACTTCAAACACGACCTGGACAGGTAAATAAATTGTTAAAATCCGTTTCCAAGCCATAGACGAAATAGAGAGTTTCCCTGGCCAGCGCGGGAATACCTTTACGAGCGGGTAGACTCGCGAAACAGTTCTCAAACTATGAATAAAAATTCATTTAGCCTCGCTAACGAATGGGAACTTGGTTGGAAATTCACTGTCTGTCTTAAAAAAATTGCACCGTGACGAATTAGCCGAGTTCAGCCCGTCGTACTAAACGCATCTGTTTCGGAATTCGGACTTTTCTCGTTTCTCTAACGATTCTCCAACTGTTCTGTGCGCGTTGCACTGTTTCAATTAGTGTGCCATTTAGGCGAAATCGAAAAACTCGAATACGAGTTGTTTCATTCATCGCGAACAGCTTAATTGATTCCATTGTGTTTTTGAACGTAGAAGAGACTTACAGAACACGTTCGTATTAAAAGGAGATGTGAGATGATTGACAAGTGTCATGAGTTCCTCTTGCATTGAAGGTTTTGTGTATTCGATATTATCTACAGTGGGTCAAAAAAGTATTTGCACATTCAGTTTTTTGAAGATAACTGCCTGTGAAGAAATAGTGCTTTAATATAATGTACGTATTTTAATGCTTCGTAATACACAGAAATAAAGCATTTTCACACTGACGATGGGCGTAGTAACAGAATATTTCTTCTTTTTTATACGACGTGCATACATGTATATCGCGACAGTACAATGTCACAGAAGTAAACAGACTTTCTTCTACAGTTAGTCCGTGTTTAGATTCGTATAACGATTAATACTGGTTTTCGATGAGCCATTATTGATCGAATAATGCACCTTCACCGATTTGTATATTAATGATGAATATCAACCGAAAAATGAGATTTTAATCGAGAGGGACCCTCTTAATCCTGAGTAACGAGCAGAGAGAATTACGAAGAGATCCTTTCGGTTTTACTGGGCGTTTGCTTTTCTCGCCGCGAAATTTCGTCTTTGGGCGTGGACGGTCGATATAATGAATTCTGCGATTAAATTCCATTAAGATAATCTCCTCGCCAGAACGACCGTCGTTATCAGAAACAAGCAGTGAGAGTCAATGACGCGATCGAATCTCTTCTGGGTTATTATGTTTCACGAGGCGCCACTCCCTCTCTCAGGACGCATATTGATTCAAAAAAGCGTCCACACACCCAAGCAAAATTTCCAAGTGATATTATTACCGAGTGAGTTATAAAGTAAATGTCTTCTTTTTTACTACTTTGCTTCATATACAACAAGAAATAACAATTTATACTCTCCCAGTGTAACATTCTTCCAGTCTTGGATTTCATAGCGGTTCATTCTTTCGCAATGGAGGGATCCAAAGGGGGAGCCGAAAAACAGCTCGACGACGGGCACAAGAACCCAGCCTGGGGCCGCCAAGCGATTCTGAATAATTGTTTGTAAATTATCGTCGGTGCAACGATGGGAGAGCTTCTTCTCAGACGCAGCTGGCACCCGTCGAGTAGCCCGCAACTCGAGAGGCTTTTAGCCCCGAGTGCGAATACAGAAACTTCGTCGAAATATCAGTCTCTCTGTTTCAGGGCTTTCTCATAATTTTCTGTCCGCCGTGCTCTGTATCCGCCTTGAGCCGCGTCCCCCTGCTGTTGCGGAGGATCGTCTTCCGGATTTTTCCAGCCTGGTTTTGGCAAGCGGCGTGAAAACTTCGTGACACATGTTGTCTGCGCAAAGCATGGTCGTATTCCCGCTGACTGATAGTTTCGACGAAAATTCGGGAATAAGAATGATAAATCTGTGCAGCATCCGCGGGTCTGGTGTATTCTGGGCAAGGTTATATAGTACCATATGTCAGGCTGTCGTAAAGTTATCCCCACCACTTGCCAGAGATGCTCGTATCATATTAACAGTGTAATATATACGTCTAATCTATGCAAGGTTTCCTAGTCCCAAACAATGGGTCATTTGTATTTTAACTTTTTGCACTCGAAGCCATTTTATTGCAGAATGTGCTAAGAGGAATCATGTTGTATTAAATAATGCAGCATAAAAAGCATGTAATTTATTGAAATGCTACTTTGATTTATTTGTTTGTGCTACTTGAATGGAAACCTCCAAGAATGTTGTGCTCCAGAGAATTTATCTTGTGAAAAGATTAACCCTTTGCACTCGAGACTTCTTTTTCTGATATCCGCCAGCAACTCGAGATGCTTTCTTAGCATTCTAATGCCACGAATGCTAAGTTTAGATTAACTTTGACGATGTAACCCGATTCGTGATAGCAAACTAATTTAAGATTTGAAAATCAGGTCACCTTTACCTCATCAACGATCAGTTTATTGACACTTCGAGTTCCAAAGAAATTAAACCTAAACAAACGTTATTGCTGGATGATTTACTGCGTCAAACCTAGTAGTGACCGAGAGCCACTGTGATACTCGAGCGTGTGAATCCTATGTTCTCTTCGAATAGAGATTTACTCGAAATCAGTCATACAACACCCGTGAAACGATTCAAGTAACACCTGTCTCTGTCTAAAAACAGTTTCCGCTGTGAATTGTCGACGGAATGAAAATACCCAATGGTCGGCGACGGTATTCAAGCAGTTTCGCAGTTTTATGGGGTTCGATATTAAGTACGGAATGGAATTCGTCGAATTCGAGGGATTCTACGGCGACCATCAAAGGGATCGTGGCGTTTCCGAGGATCGGGCAGGAAAACTCGAATGGAACTTGAAATCGTTACTTTTTACGTCGCTCGTCGGAGCAAAGCCGACTCGTCTCACGGCCCTCGTCAGAATATTTTTCCTCTCCAGCCCCCTCCGTTTTTCTCAACCCTTTCCACTCGTGCCCGCGATCCTCGGATATCATCCGACCGAGCACGATAATTAATCCTTTTAGCGGAAGTTCGAGTAAACACTCGCTGGAAAAAGAGACCGTGTACACCGTGAAGTTCCTGGAAACTGCCTCGAGTTTCGAAGGTAAACAATCTTGCCAATGAACGTCTCAGAACAATAAAATGGCGTCGTGTTTGAGAGCAACGGATCCAACGTCAGATTCGTCGAAATAATTTCTAGACGCTCATGGAGATTCTGCCGGGTAAGCTTATAGCATTGAAATTCAAATTTAAAATGTTCCGAGTAAGTTTTTTTCTTTTATTAGTATAACAATGTAATATATTTATTATAGTAGAGACTCCCGCATCCGTACCCCCATTAACCGAATCCCCTAATATACGGACGTTCTATTATACGTATGTTCATATTGAAGCATTTGAGTCATTTGGAAAAGGACTTCTATGGTTTGAGGTACAACGGGAATGTAATTCTACGCAGCTGTGTAGAATTCTCTGGAGCACAACACAATACAAAATTTATGTGACTTAATTGCTAAAGCGATATGGGGCCCATAGATGTTGAAAGAAATTCAATTTTGTTCATTACTACTTGAATAAATGATATTTAATGCGAAAGGAAGTAATTGTTCTATTATCCGAAAATTCCACTATCCGGCCACTTTTGTCTCCCTATTAGTTCGGATACGGGAGTCTCTACTGTACATAGTTTGAAGTATATGAGAGTCAAGGTGTTACTCAGTATTTTCATTGCTTTGCACAGCCTTATGTCGTCTTACATGTTAATTGTGTTTTATGATTAATTTATACTTATTTATTTTATGATTAGTTTATGACTTATTTCTACTATGTTACATTCTAAGCTTACTGGTTTTTCCGAGCAAGTTGTGATTTTGTTGAATGATTTGAAAACCAGTGAAGAATGGTGAAGTTTCAAGACGAAGAAGTGCTCTGCTATTTTTTTCTTGGAAGAAATATATACTATAGCTTTGAAGGATTTTGAAAGTAACATGGCGAGGGATAGGATAACGCAAGGTTTAGGAAGATTCATGGAGGACGCGGAAGCCAGCATGACGTAGGGTTCCTAGAGCACGGATGACACAGTGTTTGCAAGCATGAGTGATGCAGTGTTTACGACTGAGAAATGGCGCATAGATTACACAGCACAATCAAATTTGATCTGTTAATGCCAAGTCATTCCTGTTTAAAAATTGCGTATCTCCACCATTTTTAGCTGTTGCATCGTTAGTGTACTTTCTCCATCGTGTTATTGAGACAATCCCTGTCAGTTTCTTAGAAGTACAAGTTCTATCAGGATCTACCTTTATGTTAAATGTCACGTAATACCATACATAAATAACCATCGTATAAACGAGTTTGTATACCTTAAATTCACACGTAACAGTTACAAATTGTTCGTGCAAGATTTATCTACGATGCATGTAAATTCGATCATATTGTTTTGTTGTTCGACTAATCGGGATGAATAATATGGTAGAAGGACACTTCGTCTCTGTTCTTTGATATGTAAAAAGTTTTCCACAAGAAACACCTTCGTGCTGACACGAACTATTCCGCATTAATCCTGAGCGTTGGCTACGAGAGATTGTCTCTAGTAGACGCGAAAGTGAGTTATCGATTCCCATTTATTACACCTCCGTGTATATTCGATTCAAACATTCTACCCATACTGTCCCAGACTGTTTTTAGAATAGGTGCGACCAATCGGAATGCTCGCGTTATCCGTGTATCGGTGGCACAGACATAATCGTTCGACTTCGGTATACCACTGGTCATCTGTTTCAATCTCTTCTCCAGCGCGGTTTGTCACTTGTTATCCTCTTCCAACGAGAGTACAATAACGGAATACGGAGTTTGACAATTAAATCCTGGGTGCGGTATGTCCGTGGTTTATGCTGTCAAAGATAAAGAACCCCTCGAAACTTCAACGCTAAATGTCTGCTGGAACCATGTATTACTTCAGTTTCAATATTTTAACGTCACGCTTTCAAATCATTCTTACAATACCATCACTAACGTCCATACTTTAAAAGAAATCAGGAAACGTCGACGGAGTCTCTTAATTTAGTAATTTCACGAAATGAGGAAAGGATAATGCTCTTTCAATCATTTCTCGATGAATAAAATCGCGTAACGCTAGATCGCGCGGCGTATTACAGAGAATTGCGAGCCAGGGTCGAACGAATCGATATTAATTATGATATTACCGATTACCGTTCAGTTTGCAAAACCTAGCGGGCGGTTATGTAATATTATACGATCAAAGCGGCGGTAAATGCAATTGGTTATTACGCTGCACACGGGCTCGTTGCAAAGAAGCGTGCAAAGGACGTTCAGCGCTAATATGTTCAGAGAGATCTAATCAAGAATCGATACGAAATTATAATAATTATCCGTGCGAAACTATTCCATCCCGTCGAACCGATCGCGGAATCATGCCATGTTACCCGATTGAGTAACTGTTTATTATTTAATCGCATTTAACTTTCATATTAATATTACTCGTATTTACATACCCATAGCGTGACACGTTAATAACGATAACGTATTGTACATGCGATTATCGCGGTTATTATCGATGTGGGATGGATCGAGTAGGTTGTGATTATCCTGTTAATATGACGATGGCAACTCATCAGACAATTATCCTTTTCGGTTGCGAAAAGCGGGATGTACGTGTACATCTGCCAAAACTGAACCGATGTTTATGTTCTAAATAGATTTTATTTATTAACCCTTGGCACTCATATGTCGAGTGCGACTCGACATCAGTTTTTATCTCAGGAGTTCCTTTGTCGATCCAACTCGACATTCTTTCATGTCCAAATCAATAGGGAAGGAGATTGTTTCCTTTGACAAACGGTAATTTTCGAAATGTTCTAAATGTGTTTATGGATATTATAAATTAATAATAAAATGTCCTTTTCAACAGAAAACGTAAATATTATTCCAAAAACAAAAAGGTATAATTTTTTTTTAATAGAATCTGAACCTTGAGCACATAGTGTTTCATCGTACGACTAATCTAAATCTAATTTCACTTTACACTTTACAAGTTCGCAGCCATTAGCTCGGTATTAGTCGCAACGAAGGATTGTTCGTCACGAATAATACCGATTACCAGGTCTCACCACGTGGAGGTTGCTGCGACTGGAGACCCGGAGATAGAAGGAATCAACGTTCCTTCGATCTCCCTCTACATAGAGTATACATACGTAGATGCATACTCTACATACAGTCGACGAGCTTAATACTAAGTACGAAACTTTGAAAACCAAAGGAAAACAAAATTCCCTTCGATTTCCAAAGTTTAAGTCTGACTCTGCCAAATAATTATTTAAACTGAATGGAAGCTAAATGGAAATTGCGAGTCAGTCCCGTTTCCTCCTGTTGGATCTGGACTCGAGAGGAAGACGACCGACGCCTCCGAATCAGTCCACTACTCCCCGCACCCCGTTGGGAGCCACTATAGGACCCGACTTGCATCCGTCTCACTGCGCTTTGGACTTACTGCACTGCGCCGGGAGCCTTTGTTTAATAATTATTTGATAGAGAACAGACAGTCGTACACGCATGCCTTAAAACTAACCAAATCAAACAAAGGTACCCACAACCAATACCAAGCTACGATAACTAAAAGAAACTACAAATAGGAGGGACGCGAGACGCAGACACGCGATCGCGAGATCCATATCGACCGAAGGATCGTCGAAGAATGAGCTCTCACCCCTCGTGTACCTGTGTCGGTCGAGGGTCGCGACTTGCTCGTGCCTCTCGAAGTAGAGAAGGGGAAGGGCGAACAACAACCCTGTGACGCTCGATTCGAAGGCTCGTTGAATCCATCGAGAAAATATTTCGTGAAACATTAATATCACAGCAAAATCATATTCCCCATCATTGTTTAAATAATAAGTATTATTAATACCACCCATTGTATACCACATATTATACTACCCACCGATTTCATCGCCTCGCAGCATTTTTCATCATATAACGGGACATGAATTTCGGCTGTTCGAAAATAAAAAAATTTTCAATCTTAAAAAATTTGGTCCATAGAGGGTTAACTCGTGAATTTCAATCAACTCCGCGAAGAAAAGCTACCGTAGAACACTTCTTCGCGTCGTAAACACTCCATATATCGCATATGATAGCTTCATGACCCAGTTTAGAATAATAACTGTCTCATTTCGCATACCCTGCAAGCTGTTATAATAATTTAAAGCACACCGCCGTAGTGGAAGGATTAATACTCAACCAGTAAGTCGATTTCTCGATGATGGAAAAGGAACGAGTGCATATCGCAGGGACGCGAAACGGAAAACGAAGCTCGCCACCTGACGGAACGTTAATGCAGCCGTCAGATCAGCGTTACATAAATAACGATTACACGGTGAGAAAAACGGAGACGCTGCGGACGCGTCTGCCGCTGGCAAACCGCTCGAATCTCGCGCGTTTTGCCACGCGGCTTTTATGCTGATTTATCGCGCTTGATAAAACGCGGCCGCGAATATTGCGCCGCGAAATTTATCTGAGCAGCGACGTAAGAAGAAGCTCGAGTGCTCCTATTCAGCACGCTTCCTCTAGAAAATATGAGGGATCCATATAATTTGAAATAATATTTATAATTCCTTATCAAGTCTAATTTTTAATCCGTTAGCACTAACCAATTCAATTTTGGTTTACTCATTTTGCTTAGTATTTGATTTCATATGATTCAACTACTTTTTTAATTTGATTTTGATTCGAATGACCTACTTTTTCATAATGTATTTATATAACATTTACTACGGTTACTTTATTGATTTCATGTCCAACTTTTGACTTTCGTTAATTATTTATTTGGAGTTCGATGCAAACAGTACACAGTAACGATCGCAGTATTATCAATGTCAATTTAAATTTCCAGTACACAGTTTATTAAAAATAAAATACACGAGGCTTTCACCAATAACGAAATTAATGAAATCAATTGGAACTGTCGGTGACTGGGTCGGCGTTGAAATTTGGCACACTCGTCTTGGATAAAAGAAGAAAGAAAACAGTAGCTATGGTCAAGATACTGTACAGAGAACCAGGTGAGTGATAATACTGTCGATCGATCGGTTGCAATTTGCAGATGAGTAATTTGGATCCAGGAGAAAGTTGCATTTTGTAGAAAGTCCGGAGCAACATGAGAAACGCATTAATCGCATTCAGTTTTTAATTCAGCGTGGAAAAAGAATTGTACAACCTTTGGTTGCGTGCCGTTAATGAGTCGTTGTGTCGTTTATCTTTACTCGTGTGCGTCTCGTCAGTGAAAAGACAATCAACGAAAATGGAACCTCGAAAGGGGACGGTATGTTATGGACCAGATAATGGAACCTTTTTCTTCCTTGTCCAAGCGTTGGTAACGTGTGTTTTCGGAGCTTTTAATTACTAATTGCTGTACGAGCAGTCACTGGCCTCTAATGTACAAAGTGTTCAATATGTTGACCCTCAATCTCCATTTAACATTTTAACGACAGAACACTGTCATATCAGCATGGTTGCGTTTAGAAATAGAGATTCAGCTGTGCCACTTCTCATCCTTATAATGGTCAGAAAAGATTTCCAAATATCAACATTTCTTTCAACTTGACACGTTCCATTTTCATTTTTTTTATTTTTATAATACTTTCATCAAATTCCACTCACAATCAGCATAACGCGTGAAAAAGTCATATTCATCCCTGTTTAATTTCACTCTTATTTTTTGTTATCGGAGTCCCTTACCAGTGGATCGCCTCGATGCCGAGCCAGTGCGTGCTGTTGTCCCCGCGAGCGTTGGTTTACGGCAGGTAAACGCATTTGCATGTAAACTTGTTTGCATGGAGCGTCGACGAACGCGGGATTCCAATTCCCCAGGAACCACTGCGAGAGAGCCTCTCGTCTTGACGCTTTCCCAGATCGAGAGAATTCACGTGACGCACCCCACCAAACGGTGTGCTCCATAATGGCGTGCGTCCGATAATGGCCAGCGAGGATAACTCGGTGGTGCTTTCGATTCTGGTTGCTCTGCGACGCCGCCGTTTGAACTAATTACGGCACGGCGAACGCTTGACACGGCAACCACCACGACTTAAATTTATGGAGATGACCTGTTCATTAGCACGGACGAGGGTTGTTGCACGCTTGACGTACAGCAGACGGGGAAACGCTGTTGCAGAAGGATGGGGTAAACGAGCTCGATGATTTTGACGTTGTTGTTTTTTGGTGGGGATTGGTAATGGAGAATTAATTAGCAGTGAAAAGTGCTGCTCTGGCACGATCTGTGTACACCTTATTTAATAATTGCGTTGTCAAATGTAAAATTTTTAAAGAATCAACGTCTTCAGAAATTAAATGTAGCACCTTGTACTGTAAAAGAATCAGTCGCCCATCGTTGGCAAGTGTAGACTCTCTGAAAACTTTCTTCCTAATTGAACCCTGCGCACTCGAGGGGTGACTCTCGGTCACCACTAGTTTCGACGCAGCAAATCAACGATGTTTGATAATAATGTTTTTTTAGGTTTAATTTCTTTTGAACTCGAAGTTTTAACAAAATAATTGTCGGTTAGACAAAAGTGACCTGATTCTAAAATCTTAAATTAGAGATCTCATCTTCGAAGTCAATTTAAGCTTAGCATTCGTGGCAATAGAATGCTAAGAAAGCATCTCGAGTTGCTGGTGGATAACAGAAAAAAATGCCTCGAGTGCAAATGGTTAAAGTACTCGCTGGTTCGATGACCGTGTAATTCTCCAATCCATTCAAACTAGGCAGACGATCTATTATTGTAGCATGAGATTTGCGATCTACCGCTAATAGCTAATAGCCCAGTATAATTCCAACTCGACAAATTTTCCTATAATTACTGTTCCTCCCAAAGTAGCCAAGATTATCCTTATCGCATTTACTCCCTGAAACTTTGAAATTTTATTTTCAGAAAAAAAAGTATACACCGTATTCAAACGCTAGGAGCGGCACCAACGCGAACGCGGCCATTATTACAGATCGAAATGATAATTGTAATCGTTAATAGCGATCCGCGTTAGACCTGGTCCACGGGGAAACGTCGAATCCAGTGGACCAGTTCCCAACTCTCTCATTCAACGTATCGATTTTGCAGTAACAATTCTGCATAATCATCCCCGCAATTACGTTTCATTCGTATTTCTGAACTGGGGCGGTCCGAGATAAGTTCCTCGAGGGTTCTGAAAAGAGACGTCTCCAAGAAAATTGAATCAGAATCTTTCGATATCGCTGCTGGGATCCCGAAAGCAGCCTGAAGTTCCTTT
The DNA here is from genome assembly GCF_026283585.1 of Hylaeus volcanicus. NCBI lineage: Eukaryota > Metazoa > Arthropoda > Insecta > Hymenoptera > Colletidae > Hylaeus > Hylaeus volcanicus. Next base: position 16,247,099 of record NC_071979.1, on the reverse strand, counting down.
AACTGTCTTCGATTACCATAGGTAAGCGTTATCGATCGAACGCGTGAATAAAGCGATATCGTACGGAAACACGATCTCTTCCACCGTTACTTCCCCCGTAGAACTACCTGGCTTCGTTGTACGTCGGCCGAATATGGCCTCGTTCCTTCGAACATCCCTGTGTTCGATGAAATTTACCGATCCCTGGAGTGGTCTGTCCGTTCTCCAAAAGACACCGCAGTTCAATCGGGTCGAAAGCATTGTACTCGAGGGTAGACAGCGACGGAGAAGATTTTGTAGACCCTTGGGCAACCGGTATCTACTGAATTCAAACGTTTGCTTTGCGCAATTTCTTGGAAAGAAATCTCACCGAAACGTCGGTTCGCAATACAGACAATTCTGCTAGGAACGTAGAACGCTACGTCTACCTTCGATAAGGCTCCGTAGCGTAGAAGATTCTGTGATCCATTCTCCACTAAAACGGAGCATCATTCATATCCAAAATTAACCCTTTGCACTCGAAGCATTTTAGAAGCAACAGTCTTTGTTTATCTTCGATTTCGTTGAATCTCGAACTGATCGTAGCGATATTGGTTCATAAATAGCATCCCAAACTGGTACACCTTGAAGTAGTAGTAAGATATTTCACTTCCACGACTTCCCAATCGTGGTAGGAGAAGGTTTAGTCGTCGAAATTGTTAACTCTTTGTAACGAAGCTGTCGTCGAGTGAAAATGGTTAAGTAAAATGAAAGAAGTAAAAACGTTGCTCACTACAAAAGTGTAGATACCAGAACTTACAGCGTTAAGAACTTACACTTACAGCTCCCTGGAGATGTAGCTCTTAAAGCCCACGTCTCCGTTCGTCCCTGGACATGAAAGTTGTAGAATAAAAAGGAAACGGGAAAAGAATAGAGAGAAAGTGGCAACTGTCCGAGCTTCGACTAGTCACAACGGTTCGTGATTGTCGCGAAAACGCACAAAGCCATCCGATGTCTGGTGTTCCATTACAGAGAAATGGCTCGAAGACCCTCTCTTGGCGCATTCGGTGAACGTGGCGATGTGGTGGCGATCCTCGAAACGAGAATTGTTTGGTAAACAATTCTTCTTTCTGACTAGACGTCGTTTCTCGTCCGTTTCAGGAACCCTCGTCTGTTGTTCGCAAGACTGCGGTGAAATTTCTGTCGCGCTCATGGCCGCAGCTTCATCGACAAATACCCGGAAGCGCGATAGGTGTCTTTCCCGGGAAATCTCATTAAGAGCTGTTTCACGGACGAGCCACGCAAACGAACGCTTTCGTTCGTGGCACGTAGCGGATCCCGCGCCCGGAGGATGCGTTGATGATGGGCGGTTGCGTCCTGAAACGGAGGGAAATTATTCGCGTCCAGAAAGGGAGGCTGATTTAAATGCTAATGACTTTCGGTTTAAATCGAACGGATTACGATGGCTTACGGACGAGGATAATTTTATAAATTGCAGCGCGCGTTGTCGGTTGAATCAGCCCCCTTCTGCCGCTGGAAAATTGTACGAGGACGGATTGGAAGCGTGGTATAGAGAGGCGCGCTGATACTGCCGATTAGAAATATATATTCTCACAGTTGAGATAAGCGTACAAAAAACGCATAACGGTACAAACATCTGATGCCATTGGTGAACGATTGCTTATTAAAACTTAATGATAAAGTATGGGCAATGACACTGGCCGTAGGAGTAGAACGTCTTCAAGTGCCTAGGCAGAACAGGTAGCCTTAGGAGTGCAAAGAGTTAAAAATTGTGATATGATAAGACACATGCGTAGAAAGGGCCTAGTATCTGGTTCGTGGAGACATGGAAGACACTTTGCCAACGCGTTGTTTTTCACGTGCAATAGTCAAAGAGTGGATATCAGGATTTAAACCTGGAAGAGATAACAATGAAAAGGTCTTTGTCTTTTCCAATAAAAGGCAACGTTCAAGCATGAAATCTTCTGCAGCCACAAATGAAAGGACGAACCAGGCAAGAATCGATCTTCCATGTGTTCCAAAAGTCGGGAATTCTTTCGCACTCGAGCGTTTTAAGCCTCGTTAGTCGCGACGCGAATCGTGAGACGGGAAGAAGCGAGTAATGCAAGATGAAACAATGCGGCTCGTGGCGTTAAGTTCGGTTGGGGAGTTCAGTGACGCGACTCCGAGCGAAGAGGAGTTACGTGACACGGGCCGTAATCGCGTGCAATTTCGCAAACTTCGAAACAAAAGGGGAACACGGCGTTGAGGAGCGCGGCGACGGCGGTGGACCCTTGAGGAGGAAAATGGAGGCTCGTGCCCGAGAGCGTGACTCGTCATCGTCGTCGAGAGGGAACGTCAGCCGATTCCTGCCGGTCGAGAGTTTTACGCGTGGCGATGATACGCTTGCAATACGTGCATATGTTGTATTTTTTTATTCCAGAATATAGAGGAAAAGCTTAGCGAACTTATTTATTTAGAATTTAACAGTAAGCCTACCGAGATTCATTTGTAACTACATATTTCTACTGTGATGGGACTAAATATAAAAATTTAAAAACGATCATTTGACCGGTCGTGGTAAGTTTAGTGTTAATTTTCCGTAGATGTAGCTGGAAATTTTTGCCAGTTGCGAATTTGTAGTAGAAAAAAGAAGAGAGATACAGGAGGCCATCATTATTCATCGATCAATTTTTGTTGAAATTTAAGACGCAGGCATGATGGGATTGACGTCGCGTATTAAAATGGCGACGCGTTTACAGGCTTTTGTTTAAAGTCCTCAGCGCTCCCGTGGGGATAATGATGGTAGTAATTCGACACGATTAATGTTAACGTCGCCGCGAGCTGTGCTGGAAATGCTTCCAACGGTAGGCCGAAACGTTGATTCTTGTCAGCCGAATTGGCCTGCGGTCGACCGAATAATCGCCGGCCTCGTAATTTTCCGACCATCACATCTTGCGCGCTCCGTTACGCCGCGCCTAAAACGATAATTCTGTATTCGCTGCTCCATCGAGAAATTGCCGAAGATCCAGTGCAAACTTGAGCTAAAGAAATTGCTGTGAAATACCTGTAAATTAAAAAGAAATTTATCGTGAAACCGTCTCGAACAAAGATTTTAATTTAAAAAAATACATATATCTGCATCCATCGACTCGGTGAATTTACCGCTGAATTTACCCGTGCGTCGCGCATTGCATTTTCAGCTGGCAGTCGGAAGTAAGGAAACGTGAATTGGATGGACCGTTCTTACAATTTCTTGGTTCGCGAGTGTGAAAAATGTGTCTCGAGCACTTCGCTGCAAATGCGGCCCCGGTGCTCTTTACCATAGCAAAAAAACTATTCGCAAAATGCACCACCGCTGCTGTGCCAGCAGTGCCGATACGACGCGAGTGAATTATACTTTTTTCCTAACATATATTTTATTATGAAAGTTAGACAGAAGGGTTAAAACTCTTCAACCACTTAAATGCGTTCAACGTGTATACTCGTCATTGCTTAATTTTAACTCCACACTGTGTGGAGATCTTTTAAAATTAAATTCCGCAGTTAACAGGTTAAAAAATATAAAAGAATTACGAAGAGAATTTAATCCTGATCGAACACCGTAATACCCATAGAAGATCGAGAATAACAACGATTTAACCTTCAGAGAATCCACGGAACGTGACGAACGATTAGTGTCGTTCGAGATGAGCAAACGGTGCATCCTTGGACGGAAGGCAAACACAGTATTCTTCCTCCATTGTACTCCCACCTTTTCTCATCGCACAAAAGCCTCCGCTTAAGATGACGTCGGTGATGTCTCTGAAGGCACGCCTAACGGTTTCAGCGGGAGAACGGACCGGGGCCGGTCGCATGGTACCATTATTTCAATTTCATGGGTGACCCGCGGTGGATTCATCTTGATGCACGCCTAATGAGTCTTGGGGATTGTCCCTGATGCGCACAGCGACGAACAAAGAGCGGTGAGGGCCTCGCACGCACGAGCTCCTCATTAAAGGAAGCCCTCCGCGAAACGAACACGCCCCTGCCATTCTCACGACTTCGGTAATCGTGAATCGGTGCAAAATTGTCCGTTTCCATTTACTTTTTCTTCGACCCACGTGCACGCGAACACGTACCTGTACTTCCACGTTCGCCGAGGAGGTGATGGTGGTCGCATTCGCGACACTGTTGCACCCTTGCCCTCGTCGAATTTCTTCCTTTGAACCTTGGGATTTTCTTTCCAGACACTTGATTTCAATCGAAATTTCTTGGGTATATGTATATTCATAAGCCCTCGGGGGCTGTAGCTATGGTTGATTGTAGTTACAGTACGGGCTTAGTGATGCCGGGGTACCCCAGCTAGATGGGGGCCAATGGGCCCCAACAGACGTGTACCTAAGACAAGATTAATGTACAGTGACTCCCAGAAATATTCGGACACTAGTGTATGGTTAGCTTTATGACTTAATATCGTAGTTATTAAAAAAGCAATTGTCTTCGTTACTTTTTCCAATAATAAGTCATTTATTAATGTTATTAAAGATGTATACATTAATCCAAAAATTTACATAAATTACATAATAGCAATAAACAAACGAAAGAATATCACATTTTCGGGTACGATAAAACACGGAGTATTTAAGATTGCATTAAACATTGTAATGGTGTGGGGATGCATTTCGACTTTCGGCGTTGGCAATTTAGTTTTTATCGATGGTATCATGGTTAAGGATGCTTATTTGAATCTTTTAAAAAGCAATTTAAAACAAAGTGCAGAAAAAATGAGGATTGCTGAAGATTTTAAATTTTACCAGGATAATGGTTCTAAACATAAGTCGCGCATTGTCTAAGAATTTTTATTGTATAATTGCCCCAAAGTCCTTCATCCGCCTCCACAATCACCAGACCTTAACCCTATAGAAAACTTATGGGATAAGTTGAACCAACGGGTTCGCAAGGCACCCATTCGTTCCAAAGAAGAACTTAAGATTAGGCTTCAAGAAGAATGGGCGTCCATTTCGACAGAATATTTAAAAAAAATAATTTCTAATATGCCGAATCGATTGAGACATATTATAAAAGAAAAGGGATTTGGAACAAAATATTAATGTGGAACATATAATGTTTAATTTTAATTAATAAATGTTATTCCTCATAGTGTCCGAATATTTTTGTGACCCGAAAATGCGGTATCCTCTCGTTTGTTTATTGTTATTATGTAAATTTTTGGATCAATGTACATGTCTTCAATAATGTTAATAAATGATTTATGTTAATAATGATTTATTGGATTTATTATTGGAAAAGTAACGAAGACGATTGCTTTTTTAATAACTACGATATTAAGCCATAACGCTAACCATACACTGGTGTCCGAATATTTCTAGGAGTCACTGTAAATATAATGTACAGAGTTTCGATATCGCTAACTAAGCCAAAATTAAGGAGTTATCAAAATTAATGAGTTAGAGTCTCAGGCAAAGTATTGTAAAGAAGAATAGAAATATTTGCATTGTGATGTAAGTATTCAGTGCAATAACTGAACTGACAGTTATGCACTAAAAAAACCAAGCAAGTATGTTCATAAGTTGATTCATAGCCTAATTAAACGGCAAGAGGCAGAATTCGTAAGACTATAGTGGTAATCCTGTTTTTGCGTCTATTCAAATAGTAAAACGCCTACTTCTCTTACTCCTCCATCAGAGAAATTCTGTATCAGACTGCCAGTGTCATTGAAAATGATAAGAAAATCAAAACTTTGCGCGCGATTCGAAAGCTAAGACGGAGTTTCGAGCTGAATCCCGTTCGCTGCAAAGGTCCATGCTCGCTCGAGTTCGAATTACCACTCGCGTGAGAATGTAAGACGGCTTGCGAAATGGATATCGAAGTCGCATTTAGCACGCTTGTCATTGGTCGCGCCGGCGACGGCGTTTCGAATGAGGTGTTCCGTAAAGGTCGAGCGCGTTATTGATGGTCGCGTTGCTCCCGTGGCGAATCTTAAATAGCGGCTAGGGGATATTGGAAATTTGTTTGGGATCGAGTACGAGCGCTGTTGCGAGAATAAGATCACTTGGTAATGTAAACAACGGGGCATCAAACTGAACGTGAAGGGCCACTCTTGTCCCAAAAATAATGATAATCAAATGGAAGCAGTAATAGTGAGATATGCATAGCGTAATGTATACACGACCCGTAGAGGTAGCGAATAATCTAAATTGCGAAGGATGAGGAAATAGGATAGATGAACGAGCATTTTTCAGGAAGTACGAGGAAAGATATGAGGGTTTAAGAATATAAACGATTCGACCTGATAACCTGACTCAACATTCACACTGTAATAGAGCTTCCACCCAGGATTCGCGATAGCGATCGACCGATGACGAGATGTGAGAACGATAGAACCGTTGCTTTTAGAAACGCGTTTCGATTTTCTCACGAGTCATCGATTACGCGACAACTCGCATGTCAGGCCTGTCGCGTGTCAACGACCGCCACTCTTAATATCGTCCAATTCGGAGTCGAGCGCGTCATCGTCTGTTCTCAGTAAACGACGTTCGCGATGAACTGATGTCGCGCAATTCTTACGAAATTGGGACGAGGCATGTGTCAAACTATGAAACACATAAGAAACGTAGAGTTTTGGATAATAAGAAGCCTCTTCTTCGTTCATTTATGCTATACGAAATCCTGGTCGCCATTGAAATGACCTCTTTTCAAGAATCTTGATTAGCAAATCTGAATTTCCATCCAGGGTCTGCTTAGTTACGTCAAACCTATTGAAATTCGAGAAGGAATTTATTATCTCAGAAGTTGACCTTCGTTGATCTGGCATTGTACGTTCCCGAACACCCTCGCGTTCTCGTACCACCACCGCCTACGCGAACCGGGCGTCTTCGGTGACGCCTTTCGTACCGTTCCTATGCAAATTTTTCTCCATTTCGCGATTTTTCCGAGACACTTCGGTTGAATGTCCGCTTACCCTTGACCAATCCATTTTTCACCGCGTTTTCTAGTCACGGTTCGAGCCCTTGAGATATCAGTCACTGAGATAGCGATCGTCGTGACGCGATGCTCCGAGTCATCCGTACAACCCAACCTCTGTACATAGAACCTTCAACTTTGCCAGAAGACGTCAGATTCGTCAGACGAAGACTATAGGTAGAGTTCAAATTTCACAAGGAGGCAACACCCCTTCTATCCTCTTTTCATCGTCGAAGGCATACAATTTTAGCCGTTTGGAATCACGCAACTTCAGAATTGTGCATGACATTAACGGCCGTAACTGGAATAAATCATCGTTGATCCAATTCACGAACGTCTGCACCCGGGCTCCTCGACGTTCCAAGCATGGGGGATTATTGAACGCTGCGTTTACGACTCGACCATTCGTATTCCGTGGAGAATTAGTCTCCTTCCTCGAGAACATGCATGGGTGTAGGTATCTAGTGAGGTTAGTAGTTGTGTTTTAGAGAGGAGGTATGATTAAGGTATGATTTAACCCTTTGAGCGCCAAGAAGCGATATATCGCTGTTCAAAGCTATAAGTGCTGTAACTCATAAAAAAAATCAATTTTGTTTCACGAAAATAACGTCAATATCTAATGCACATAGATTTATTTCTGCACTTCAATTTTATTTTTTTTTTTTTAATAAAGGAAGTCTAATATGTTTTTAGTATTGTACAAAAATTTCATGAACTATAAAATAAAATTGACCGAAATATACATGTTTGTTTACAATCATACATCTTTGCTTAAAATTCTCTGGCATTTCTCGGATATATCTGAAAATTTCCTCTGGCACTCAAGGGGTCAAGGTTCTTAGAAAGAACTATCTCCTCGTAAAACCTGAATTCTACAACAGTCGACTGATGCATCGATGCAATCTATCATAATAGAGCCTAAGAGTTTCACCCACTTCAATGATGTCTTCCAATCTTCGAACCCCTGCATGGAAAATCCAACACGTGAGCCGAGTCATTAAACGTCCGTCTCGCCCACGCGTCTCACCTGCAACGAACCGCTGCGCGATAGAATGCCACGTCGCGTAACGTTTCTGGTCGCCGATCCTCCTGCTCGCCTCTCTTTAATGCAATGCTCGCATAAACGGCGCGTTGTCTTGCGGACTGTGACGCGGCAATTTAGGCATTTGACCCTAAGGGTCCTCGCCGAGTTCAGCCGTTTAACCTCGATGCAATGTCTCTGTCTGCGGCCGTGTCGGCCACAGCGTGCCTCTGCTCGATCGCTAGCCTCGCTAGAGCGCCCACACATTCCCCCCTCGTGCATTCTTCCTCGACATTCCTCCTTGTATACCTCCCCGCAGCGTTCGCTGCCCTCGTGAGCCTAGTCAACCGACCTTCCCGAAGTGCAACGTCGACTGCACGGAGGCCTGACCGCTGCGGATACAGCCACGGCAACTCCGAAATCTGCGCGAAATTAGTTGGCTGTTCAGGGGTAGAAACGAGCTTGCCCCACGGAGGCGTTCGTTTACCTGTCCGTGAAGCAGTAAAGACAACCAAGGAGGGAGTCTTGAGACTTGCCTTGCTTGGATTTGCGTGAAATGTATAGAAATCGCAGGCTCAGACCTAACATTCGTATGACGTTTTGGTGTGAATGTCTAACTTCAAAATATCAATACATTATTGGATTCTAACCATATTCTTCGATTTTGTTGCAGGTACGTATACGCCAACTCAAATAGTATTGATTGCTCTTGCTGCACAGCGTAGGGTAAGTGTTCTCACTATTGTAAAAGGTAGATGGTTACCTAGGAACAAGTAAAGGAAAGTGTAATTGGAAGTAGGCGTCGTGAGTAGAAGCAAAGATGTCTACCAACTAATAAAAGAATCCATGGGTTAGATGAGTTACTCTGTTATGGGCAGGTCCAGGTTCAACCAAACGTCGCTATGATAAATAGTTTGCGACATTAACACTTTTGCAGCAGTCGGAAGTAAGTGTTCTCGCTGAACTGACGTGAATAGGCGCATCGTTTCATCGGGACTTCAGTCTTCTTTCAGTGTGCTACAATCCTCGCCTATGGCAGTCATATATCAGTTGAGCGTCACTGACTAACTACTTTACCATTGCTATTACAAGTTTGGCATACAATTCAAGATACTTTAGAATATTTCACACACATTACAACCCTGCTGACATATTTCCAATAGATGAGAACACGAGAACAAACCAAGCGAGGCAACATCGCCATCTATCAAATGTGACGCTCTGCGATCAGCCGAGAGATTACGAATCCAACGGTTGTGATAAAAGATAAGTAAGCACTGCTGCAACGTGTCGGCTTCTGTTTAGTACCTCAGCCGTTCAGTATTTTGCTAGATAAAAGATAGCAATGTCTCACCCTGCATTCCTAGCCCTTTGGATCGATTCATCCGAGGGTCACAGAATCCAACCACAGAATCCTACCAAGGGCAAGCATTCGTTCCCCAAATCCAACAGTCGCATAAACAACGTTGAACTCTTTGTTACACAGATCTGTAAGATCAAAATGGAAAAGTCAGGATAGTCGTTAGGTTCGTGTTAATAATAACGCGCTGTGTAGCCTTTCAATGTTGGCTGTATTTTGTATGTCTCGTCAGAGCGAGGGTCAATACAATTCTGATCCGTGTCAGAAATCACGGTCGTGAGGACATACTTGATAATCCGACCCTTCCTTAACCGAGTCTCCTGGCAGAATCTCCTTTAAGAGAGGGATACACGCCAAGAAGAAACACATGATCTGCTTTAGGCATTTATTCATCTCGACTTTTCTAACATATCGATTCCTAGCAGATCACCTGCAATTTCCCAAACAAGTTCAAACCGACGACGGAAGTCGTAAATCTCGAGAGGCACAGTTTTTATCTCGAGGATCGGCCATTAGTCCACTCGAGTAACGTGTATTTCTCGTAGCAATTTAAGGGTGGGATGGCGTACTTTCCTTCGAGAAACGCAAAGACCGCTTTGAAGTTGTAATTAGTCTAGACTGGTGTTAACAAATTGCGGAATAATGTTCGGAGAAAAGAGGGGACACGGTTAAAGACACGCCAAGCGGCGCTTCATTACCGTCGCGAGGAATTAAGGATATTTTTGGCGGAGGGAAATTACAGAGACGCTGCTACGTAGCACAAAGTACGTGCACTTTTTGCGAAAGCCATTCGGACAGGGGAGGTGGCGAGAAACTGCGTTTAAAAGTCCTGCCGCGAGGCGGGCCGTCTTTTTTCCGCGGACGGAAATGCTCTTAAATGGCGACTGGGGTTCAGGCGCTTAATGATACTTTCGGCTAGGGGCGCAAGAACTTTCGTTGGCGGCGGGGGCTGGCTTTATTAATAAAATCAGGATGCGCATAACTTGGAAGGAAAAATTTGTGGCCACCGTCTCGACCTGTCCCGCGTGCTCCTTTCGTTTCTTTCTACTCACGCTGCACTCGTGCATCATCCCGAACGACTTTCCCAAAGTGCACCCGACTCGTGAATTACTAAGTCAAGCGTGAAAAGAGACGTGGGCTCTAGGCTGGGTAGAGAAACGCGTTTACCTCGTGATACCTCTCGATACTATAGCTTCGCGTCACATGAGTTTAATGGAACGTGTGTAAAATTCTATGTTAGTTAGGGATCATGTATGATGTTGGAATTGTAATTGTCTTGGGATTAATTCAGGGCTTATGATAACTGAGAAGGGTGCTAGATCACTATTTTACACTATGTCCATACTTTCAAATCTTTTGCAAATAATAGAATAGTGTTGTTCAATGACAAGGTGAAGAGACCATTAATAGAGTGCGCGTTGGTGGACCTAGATACAGACCCTGAGGCACTCTAGTATTCCTCAGATTATACGTGAAAAGCAGTCATTAAACTTGACAACCTGAGCGCGTTTATCTAGACAGCTCCATAGCCATTTCAACATGTTGCCATAAATTCCCAGTTCCGACAGTTTGGTGATTAATACGGACTGACTGACGGTGTCAAAGGCTCTCATAGAGCCGGCAAAGGCTATATCGACCTGGTTACTGGTCTACAGTGTCATCATTATGAAGTTGCTAGGCAAGCTTAGAGTTGCGATCGCGGACCACCCTTGGACAAATCTGTCCTTCCCATACTATGATTTTCAGCGTTCCTGGTAATACTTTCAAATATTTTAGTGATTATAATAATTAGTCCATGTGTTGACATCCACGCTGTATACGATTTACTCACAGAACTTATGGCAGAAACATATATTTGGAACCAAGGCTCAAGAGCTTTCGGTCAAAGTTCTGGATGTATTAGTAAAATCAGAATGCGCATAAATTGAAAGAAATAATCGCGAGTTGTGGTTCGAGCTGGCCCTGCGTGCTCCTTTCGTTTCCTCCTCCTCGCCGCCCCTCGCGCGGCCTACACACCACACTCGTGCATCATCCTGAACGACTTTCTCAAAGTGCAGCGGAGCCGCGCTGCTTCGGGGGACGGTTAACCGCTTCTCCGTAAAACGGCTTGGTGCACCGAGAATGCCTCGTTAACCCGTAAATCGAGTGTCTTCTCAAACCGAAGAGAGTGCACTCCATTGTACTTGATGTCGTTGGTGAAAAACGTCGAGCTCGGCGATAAGCTATCAACCGATTAGCGCCGCGACTCGCTCGCTAGCGCTTCCTCGATTCCGTCTGCTATCGACGGACTCTCGATGTCCGAAGTTACCTCCTTGGTTCACTTTTCTTGCATGAATTACATTTCTATTTTTAATTGTCTTCTATTGAAACAAAAATTATTTTTGCCAAAATACCAAGTATAGGGTACCTGCGAGGCGTTGTTAGCTTGTGGTCCCGAGAAGATTGAAACTTTAATCAGGATTTGCTAGTAATTGCCCTTCCCTACCGAGTACCGATTAACATAACCTCAAGCCTCATCGTCAGGATCGAAGGACAAGTGGAAGGATTCCAGGATTAGCGAGCTGGCGTAATGGATTCTGGGATTAGTGAGCTAGTTTATTTTAATTGGAATCCTTCTGGCTTTGCAAAACTGGTCACTTTGTGAAGCCGGTTTTGTGAACTTGTAACTGGGGACCTCTTAAAGTTCCCAAATCCCTAAGCTTATTTAATTCGGAATTACTAATTCGACTATACGGCTTTCTAACATCGTTAAAACAGTAATTTTCTAAATATGCACTTATGTAGGAGTCTCTACAGAAAATAATGCACGGACTCTCGTACTCTTCGTACTCTCTATATCTATTCAAGAAATTTGTCTAAACGAAATGTCAAGTTTGATGTTTCCAAATAAATTTTTATCATAAATATCATCAAAACATCAAATCTATCATTTAATTTAGGCAAACTAATTCAATAGACATAGAGGGTACGAATACTTATGGGACTGACTGTATACATATAGGATAACATTACACCAATAACTATCCAAGAAAGACAATAGTCGTATCAATAGCAAATGCAGACCACGTATTAATAAAATAGTGTGGTATCCCACAAGTGTTCACATTACTTTACCCATCCTAGAATAGAGGAAAACGTTCTCAGAAAGTACAGTTTGTGAAAGACCTTTCTGTGGGAGACAAATTCTGCGGATGCGACGACGTGAGATTGCACGTGGGTGGCGCGGGATTACATCAGCTTAAATGGCGTTTGGAAGTCTTCGTGTAAGTACTTGATGTCTAGATAATGCATCTCGGTCGTATTCATTACATCAGCCGTGTATGAATATTAACTCGTTTAGGTGGAAAGACGTGTCCCGCTTGTCTCGAGCTGTCGCGAGCGTAATAGCCGCGGAGAAACGACGGTGACCGTACCGGCTGAAGGCGACTCGTTTCGTTTCAGTCGTTATCGGTGGTTAATCAATTCACGTGGAACGTTTATTGTCTCGCAGCGATCTCGATCTGCGAGGAACGTGAATTGAAATCGTTCTTTCGGTACCGTTCGAATTCCTCGGTAATATCGGCTCCGGTCGTAAACACTGGACATTTATTTGCATCGACTTTATTTGCTCGTAGAAGTTACGACGACCAATTTTAATTTGAGATGTAATCACTGTTGTTATTGATGACTCGTCGCTGTTTGTTTGGTAGCTTGTCGCTTAGGAAGTGCTTCTCATTCGATTTATTTTTCTGTGGTACTGTAATGACGTAATTCTACTGGCTGAAGTAACTGTAGACGTAGCGAAATATCTGTTCGATAAGGTTCAATATTCCGAGAGCAAGAGTCAGAAATGCTGAACGCTCTATCGACACTGCAATTCAAAGTCCGTTAATCATCCCTTCGCAGGCCGATCCACCGTGACGAGTATTCTCCTATTTTTCACCCGCATGCGTAATTAGCAAAAACTCGTAGACCCTCTTCATTAATATACCGCAAACGCTCCACGGAAAAAGCAGTCGGCTAATTCAGCGTAAGCACGCCAGCGGTTAGCAAAAAGGGATAGATCGGAATAAGAACACGACCACTGGTTTTCCCTGTCGATCCGCGTTCTCTCCATGTTTTCGTCGTTTCCACCTCGAATGCCACGTAAGGTCAAACGTTTCAGACGGGGGTTAAAATTATCCATCGACGCGGTCCCTCGGGCGAGTGGCTGCTTTAACAACCGTCTGGAGTAGCGAGTAGTGCTAATGACGAGTCTGAAAACTCTGAAGATGGTTAAAGGGTGCTGCGAGAGAAACCACTCCAGAGCAGAATGTCGGCGCGGTGTGCACGGTGATGCATGAAGATCGAGCGCTCAGGCTCTAGAGAAAGGCAAGAATAACGTTGCGTATAACCGGGGCAGCTGCTGAGACAATGCATCCGCGGGCAGAAGGACTCCTCCCGCAATCGCGAGACGCTCGTTGGGTGGAAGTCTTCCGCCACTCGACGCTTCGTCGCTTCCATCGATGAAGAAATATTTGCTTGCGGACTTATCGAGTTCCAGCGTTTGCTAATTACGGCTTGTTTGGACGTGCCACGGATTTAAGCCTCCCATCACTTGCGAGAAACGCCTAACTACTCCTACTTTGATGAAACTTTGCTTACCGACAAAGTTCTCAAAGATAGTTGATAAATATTTTTTTAGTTGCCTGAATTTATATTGAAGCAATAAGGGCACACTTCAGAGGACACTGAAAGCTGTTTGAGATTCTATATAAAGCGACATGACATACAGTCAGTTCCATAAATATTCGTATCCCTTATGTCTATTGAAGAAAGTCTAAATGAAATGGTGGATTTGATGTTTCCAAATAAATTGTTCATTACAAAAATATACATGTATAATGTTTATTCATGTACATATTTATGAAACATTTATTTTGAGACATCAAGCCTATCATTTAATTCAGACGAATTCTTATAATGGACACAGAGGGTACAAATATTTATGGGACTGGCTGTAAGTTAAATCGCTGTGAAATTACAAGTGGCGCCACTGTAGCTAGAAACGACTTCTGATCGCGAATACGACTAATAAATTTAACCAATAACCGAGGCATTACTGTCTTTGGAATTTTCTTGCCATTCGTAACGCGATGTTGGTATCACCTGTGCCCCATCAACGAGGGAGAATATGTTTGCGTGAACGGATCGGGGTCGAATTCCGTGCGGGCAATCACTGTCTGTTTTAAGCTGTTTTTCATGCGAGAACGTTTGGTCGATGAGGCCCTGGACCATTTCCGCGCTCCGTCGAGCGGGAGTCATACATTCGAACGACGTGCCGCCATTTGCATAAGGAGTCACGGAAGAATGATTCCTGTATCTCAAACGTGAGTCGATAATGCTACCTACGGAACCACACGTTCAGCTTCGTAACGCAAAAACAGAATTAGGATAACTGTACCAGCGCTTGACCATTTAAAGGAACGCTGAAATGATCTTTTTGGCATCTGTGAAACGATCACATCAGGTTTGTAGATCCGCGTTCCATTATCATCGTACAAAAGGCTGAGGATAAAGTGTTTCAGTAGTTGGCACCTGGCTACATTGAAAATTCTCATGCTTAACTGCATAGCAGAGACATTTGGAGGTAAAGTGGAGCACCCATCCATCAACGAAGAGAAAAAGCACCACGCTGTTGTGTAGCATGTTCCCAACTAACAAGTATAATAGAATATTGACCAAAGTGGCAAGAACAATTAGTCGCGACAAAAAGCAGGATGTGTTACCAAGTCTACAATGAACAAAGTTTGCATATTACGCGAGCGTTAAAGACCGAGCACTGACATTTGAAAGCCACTATGAAACTCGAAACGAACTCCCAACGACTCCAGGACTGCGCGTGCAATAAGAATGTCAGTCGTTTAAGTTCCCGATGGCAACGATTATTGCCACGGATCGTATGGGCTTCCGTTTCCATATTCTCCGTGGTTGGACGTTCCCCGTAAATTTCTATCATCGCAGGATCGCGTCGTGACGCTGCCGCCGGCTTCTTCTTCCCTTAATGAAGCTTAATGCAACGTTGAGCCAGCTTCCGATACAGTCACCTTCATTTTTACCCATCCCCTCGCAGCTGCACTCCTGAGCCGTCGAGGATCGCAGTATCTCCTTGAACTTACGATCCAACCGCCCGACGTCCTGGCTGCATTTATGAATTTTAGATTATCGTTATTAGCCTGATTTTATTGCCGACATTAACGCGTAAACACGCCACGGCGTGACAGTAGGTGTTCTGCGCGCGATTCGCTGGCTCGTTTCGTTAGGTGGCTGAGGATTCGAACGCCCTTAAATCAGCCTTAACGGCGTTGTTCTGTTCGTATCGCTTTACCAAAGGTTGGATGAGCCTGTGACGAAGAAACGGGTGAAAAAAGGGCATCATGGTCCGATTGGAATCTACTGTTACCAGTGGGAGGTCTATGTTAAGTAATCTTTGGAGTAATTGGACTTGGATGAAGATTAGATTTCTTGCCCAAGTACTCTTAATTTTCGTTTATCATTAGGGTCTTCTGCGTATCCATAATCGAGCTATAATCGAAGCTGGAACTGAAGACATGACGCTGGAGAATGTCTTTATTATAGGATGAGGACTTCATATAAACTCTTCAGAACTCTTAGAAACCACAGCTATTTCTTTTCCTATGTCCTATAGTTAATTGCTTACTACACTCTAGTATTCTTCAAACGTGAGAATGCACCCTGAATTCCAAACCCAGTCACCCCAAATCATAAATTCCACACGAATCGCGTCACGCTCTCCTTCGCTGCATCATTGGCTAAATCCAAGAATAACAAAGTCCCCGACGAATTTTCCACAGAGCGACCGACAACAAATTTCCAGTAACACAATGCAATCGTATTCCAATTAGCCGCAGAAACAGGAGAACCCGCGTTCCGACAGCAAGAAGAGTTTCAGGCCCTGAGAACTAGTTCCGAATAAATTTCGCTCCGGTACAGCGAGGCTGCGGTTCCCTACGCAGAGAACTTTGTGGGAAAGATATGTACCTAGCCGGTGGAATCTGTCGGCAGGCAGAGTAATGGAAATAATGAGGCCATAGTGGCCAGGCCGTGGATATACGTGCCTCGGGCTCCTATTCGTCGGGCAAGCCTAACTCGTGGCGGAAATGCAGCTAGCGAAGCTTCTCTTAAGGAGAAAAGAACGACGCTCGGCGTACGCACACGATCGTGGTTGGCGCGGCACGTTCAGTATTTCTGAATTGGATTCAACTCGCGAACGTGAACATAAACGACGCCGAAGGTGCACGTGTGTCTTTATTATCGGATATACGCATGGCCGTCGCCCATACTTAGGACTTCAAACACACCAAATCCTACATAAACTATTATATTTATTATATTTCAGAAGTGTAATTTGAATTTCTAAATTTTGAGTTCAGACTGGGAATCAGCGACCCCAAAAACCCCTGAATACCAAGTTTCATCAAAATCAAATCATTTTCCGCATTTTGGTCCGCTATGTTGGATCCGCCATTTTGAATTTGTAAATTTTGAGTTTAGATTCAAAATCAGCATCCCCGAAAACCCCTGTATACCAAATTTCATCCAAATCGGTCGAGAGGAAAAAAAGCTATAAATGTTTCTTTATTAAAGAACTTTGAGAGGTTCTGCAACCAGGAAATACAATGTTTCCTATTATGTCAAGGAATTAGAGGGGTGGGCCATTCAGGAAATACTACAATGTTTACTAGTATTTCTCGGAATTGGAACGGCCTTGCAAGGACGCTACATATATATAGGTCACTGCGCCTGTCACTGATTTAAAATTGTCTATAAAATAAGAAACTTTGAGGTGTCATAGCTCAGCGTAGAATCGTCCGATTTGATTCGAACAAAAATCGAATTAAAGGGCAGAATTTCTACTATCTAATAAGTAGTTATTATCATTGTTAGATACTTTTAAGCAGTTGTTTTATTCTTTTGGTTTGAACAATAGTGTCTTTTTGGAGTAACATCTTGGATTTTGATGAAATTTGAATATGTTGCAGTCTGTAGTGGTATTTAAACATATCTCGAAGGATTTTTAATAATTTTGAAAATTAATAGTTTTACAGTTGTTTAAATTTTATTGCTATTCTTTTTTCAAAAAGTCATAACTACTGAATTAGCCAAGAGATGAAAATGAGCTTTCCTGGGCTTACAGTAAAGACATTAAAGTACCAAATAAAAATAATTTCAGTTTAAACTAACATATTTTAACCATTTTTGATTAAATTATTTTAAACAAATATCTTGTTCTTGTGATAAGTGTGATTTTAAAAATTTGAAAAATATGAGAATATAGTCCTTGTTATCCCCTGCATGGAGGGACTTTCAAAACGATAAAGAGATTTAAGTTGACTGAATAACAATTAATTTAAGTGAACATTAATCCTGTATCGGTACATTGACCATCTGTTTCTCAATTCTTGTAAACTTCAACGCGTAATATAGCGGTAACAGTCTTAATCACGTATGAAAAGTAGTGTTAATCTCCCGCGGATAAAGGAAGCAGGGAAGAAAAGAACGACGGCCGGCGTACGCACACGATCATGTTTGCCCTGGCACGTTCAGTATTTCTGAATTGGATTCAGCTCGCGAACGTGATCCGACACGATCGATCGTTCCGCGCTGTCAACCCCTTCTTTCACGTATACCTGTTCAGGGGGGAGGGAGCTTTTGAGCGATCGTGCCCTGGTGATCGTGCACTTTTTCGCTACAATCAACCACTGGTTTGATTTGTTGCTCGGATACTACGAGACCGGGGACTGCAAGAATTTATATACTTTTCACCATGGCGTTTCAATATTCTCCGGTAACCGCTTGGATTGTTCGCCAGACGGAGTCTAGATCTTGTGATCTTCGGAACGGAGAGAGGGAAGTTCGAAGAAAGAATATGTGGGTTGAAAGAGATGTTATTGAAAAATTCTTTCCTGACGTGAAGGTCTCGCGTCTCCGACGTTTCGAATCCTGTTTTCCTTGATTCTGAAAGAGACCTCTCGTATCTTTTAATGCGTAAAATGGTTTGGTCGATTGATGCTTAATTGATTCATTCGAGTTAAAGTTATGTAAATTGATATCTGCTTACTGGGAGTCTGAGGCCTATCGAGAAGAATACAACTACGCATGTGTAACGCTATTTTATCAGGCTAATTATCGAAATAGTATAGTACAGTCTACGAACTTTAATTGCAATAGGTAAATTGGAGACAGGCTACGTCGTTACGTGGAAAAGTCATTGCAAGCTTAGCACATACTTGTCCAAGACCACTTTCTACACTTTGTTTCAATTTCTATGGTACAAAAATGGCGGCAGTATGTGATAAATGTACTGTCGATGTGATTTTATTTCTGTAGCAATCTATGACTCCTTTGTCTCTTGGGTACAGTGCGTTGTAAGGTACTAAACGGGTTTACATAAGTGTCCCTACTTGCACACATGGTTAGCCTTCGGCATCTACGTTGATTGCTTGTTTCAATTGACAATGTAATATTTTTCCATAAGGTAACCACTGTACATACAATGAAAGCCTTTTACATCGGGGGTGTATACAACACGAAAAAAGAATTTGTTAGAACCTCGCAGAACGTCGCAACAACGCATTGATTGATCGCGATCGATCGAATCAACCAACCAGATATAAAAACCCTATCAGCTACAAGATTTCGTTACGCAACCGCGGTCAAATAAAACGTTACATAAGAAATCAATCAACGAAGCGATCGAGCTTATGGCGGTATCGCGTCGGGGATTACCTTATCCAAACTCTATCTGTCAAGCTAATTGCAAACCAATCTCTGCTAGGTGAAATCGAAACGTACACGAGACTAAACATCTACGATTCATTCTCCTATCGCTTTATTCCGCTCAGACTACATTTCATATACGTGTCATCGTTTATCAACACCGAGCCGTTTCTTTTCCAAATATCTAAATGAGAAATCGTGAAAATGGACGGGGACGGGGAATCGAGAGAGCTCCACAGATGCATCGCTTCATCAACCGTTGGAACTTGGAGATCCCGAACATCGCCTCGATCACGGGTTGTGGGAACGTCGGCGTCGTTGCAACACCAGCCTTTCATCAAAACACGAATACCCCGGCTATGTTTCGTCAGCTGGTTCGAAACGTCGATGTCAGTCGGATAGGAAAGCGCCTCGGTGTTTCAAGCCGAGATGCCCCGTTGGAAAAAAATTAGAATACAGCCAGGCGTGTCCAGTAATGGTTCCAGCACGGCCTACAATAAACCGAAGTACTCAGGAAAGCGATTGCTACACGGAAACCGCGCGCATATGCCCGTCGAGCGTACACGTATGATAAATAAGGTAGAGGAACGTCCGTTACCTTCTTTCTTTATTTGCCCCCGAGGAACATTGCGCGTATCGTTTTGTACGATTGTGTTCCTTTGCTGCCAAGCCTCGCGGCTCTGTGCAACAACTCTCGTTCGATGCGTTAGGTTTAAGCTGAGCCTGAATTATGCGAGCGCGATAAGGTAAAGATATCGACAGTTGACCACTTAAAGAGCCGGGCGTTTTTCTTCGAAGTGTGACCTTTGTTGGGGAATTTATTTCACGGAACAGGTACGGTCAGCGTGTTTGCGATTTTTATTGTTCGTTGGGCATTTATTTATGGTAAGGAAAATATTTTTTTTGTATAGGAAGAATAATTAACAACGATGGTATAATTATTTTATTGGAAAAGGAAAGAGAATGGTACACGATGATCTTCATCGACCAGCAGATTGTTGTACACCGACAGTGCTCGTTCGTTTCAACGACCAAACGTCAGATCGGTGTCACCTCGAGTAAAGAGAAATCAAGTTCTCATCATTTTCTCGTTACCGTCGCCACTTAGGTGCAGACACACGGTTCGTAATGCGCGAAGTCGTTGACGCGAAACCGCCCACCCAACTTCCACGTTCGTCCATCGACGGGTTTAGGGTCCGCGTGTGTGAAATATGACGCAAGTAGGTGAACCACGATTCCATTCTCGTCGAAGGAAGTCTTTTCGCGGGGGATTCCCTCAGCAAATGTTTGCATCGAATGGCCCCGAGGGTAAAATCGATTAAGCCCTCTATTAGGGAAGCACCCATCGAGCGGAGTGGGATTCCACCCTGACACCTTGGCCGTTGAGCATTTCTTTTTCTTTTTTTTAATAAATTCCCCTTCGCCGTTAATGGGATTTCCGTGGCCCGTGTAAATGTCAATTTCGTCTGAAACCGTGTAATCGCGGCGGACGCTGGTCGTATTTCCTTTTTCTCTGTCCCTTCCCCTTTCACGCGGTTCACTCCGTGGGTCGCTGGTGAATAATGCATGGGGGCGAAAGGTCCGGTCGGGTTGTAATTCATTTATCAAGGCAATAAGTCAAAATATGATTCCCAGGATTATTAATAGCTTCCATGTTTCTGGTGCACCGATACGCCACCTGGACAACGGGGATGAAACGCTGTGGGACTTTCTTTCTCTCGCTTGGAACGTTTAATTAGTTTTGAGCTACTTAATTATGACGAATGGAACAGTGTTATGTTTTAATTTAATGTGATTAACGAACGAGGAGTTATGCACAAATTTATTATTTAACTAACACTATGTAATGAAAAGTTGTAATGCTTTTATTTTTTTTGTGTGTGTTATATTCTAAGCTTGTTGGCTTTTAGGAACTCAGTTATAACTCTAATTGCTCTAATGTTTGGTCATATAAGGACCTTTTCAACTTCCATTGGTCCCGTCCAACCTAGCCTTCGTAACTTGAAAAATATCGTGATCGTGGAAACACGTCGTGGTTCTCAACATGAATACTCCGATGGAAATGAATATTTAAAAATATTCAAGCCTATGAAAAATACTGATTCAATGAATGTTTTAATTGAAAATGGAGAGGTACGTGCTTTTTAACCGTTTTTCCCATTCGATAGAGGATAAAACAGATATCTGTTGTGTTTTAACATTACTGCTGGGATTTTTGGCGCGCGTGCGATAACTGGCGGAAGCGAGTGGATGAGAATTTACAAACACTCGTTAATTACTAAAATTTGCACCAGCATTGATTCGATAAATGCTGTGCGTAGTTGGAAATGAATTCGTACGTGCTCTTTTCCCACTTTTGAAATCTGGTAAAAAGCACAGCAAATATTTATCAATTTTTTATATAACTGGTGGATATATTGTCGTGTTCTGTGCCAGTAATTTTTATGGCGTTAACTCTATGTTGGTCGCGACTTTAATGATGGTCTCCCATCGAAAATAACATCCGACGAAAATGCTTTCGAATCGAAGAGACGCGAGCGCGTAATCAATAATTTTCCCGTGTAGCGACGTTTTTATCTCCGGGAAATAATTCAAACGCGCGCATCCGCACCGACGGCGACAACTCGATATTCTAACGCGCGTACACACAACTATTGAATTTATCGCGTCGCCCAACCGACCAGGCTCAAAAGAAAAATGAACCCTTAAGCGGTCCGCAATCGTACTCGTTTTTATTCCCGTTTATCAACGTTGCACGCGCGATCCGTCATACCGCTGACAGCGTCGCTTGCTCGCTTATCGTGCCGTCGCAATCGAAATGATATCCCTTTCCAATCCCTGCGGCGTCGGGACGCTCCTCCTAGCGTTTCTGTCGATTAATCGTAAGCTAATCATTTTAAAATTCAATTAGTAAAATTTAATCGTAACTATATTTTATTACTTATTGAGACAAGACAAACTGAATGTATTTAATGTAACGTATTGCGGAACGTGTCCTAATTTCGATTTATACTTATCCTGTATTCAGATGTGCAATTAATAATCTGAAATGTGTTAATTTACATTCAACCGAACTTCTACATTGAAAATAAATAAATATAATATTGCATTGTCAATGAATAATATTGCAGTCATTCAAATTTATGCTTTTCCCTGGTAACATGAAATAATTACAATTAAGTTAATCTATACGTTGTAAACGAACCAACATTTATTGTAATGTGTTACAATTACGTGTATATTGTAGTGTTTTAATTGTTATTTTGATCAAGCTCCAAATAATTTGAGGCCCGGAAAAAAACGTTCATTCAGCCTCGAAATCTCTCGCACTCGAATTCAACTCCCCCCCCCCCCCCCCCTTCAGTCGGGGGTCGAAAAACGATACTGTGTATCGGTTCGTTAGCAGCGGGATGAATCATTACGCAAAGTTGCCTGCGGGGCTACTTTCAATTGATCCGATAAACAAAGCGTTCGCACGCGTTCGTGCCATCTTTGTTCTGCGCGTGATTAAGCTGGGCCTCGAGATTGAAAAGGGCGACGGAATTTTTATAGAGGGAGAAAGGTGGAGCCCTCGTACCCTTTCGATCGCGCGAGACCCGTCGTCGTTTGTTACACCTATCAGACCAGTGGTTCTTAATCCTTCGAAACTCAGGACACAGTTTGGAAGATTTTTAAACTTGGATTTCAATTTAAAAATCTATCATGCATCTCCGTGTGAATAATATAATAAAATTTCATTTTATTCTCACTTTCGTTGTATTTTGTAATTTTCAAGTATATAATATCTCTTGAAACAATTTCCTTCGCTATTGATTTGGACATGAAAGAATGTGGAGTGGGACCCGACGAAGTAGCTCCTCAGATAAAAACTGATGACGAGTCGCGCTCGACATAGAAGTGCAAAGGGTTAACAATCCAATATTTTAACACATTCGAACTTCCTTTTATTGTACCGTCTTCTGAAATAAGCACAAGGAATATACATATTAATTACAGCGACAATTCTAGAAACTGTAGAGAATAAAAGTTCATGAGCTGTTAGATCTATCGCCAAAGATTTGCTATCCTGTGGTTAAGAATCACTGTCTTAGACGTTCTACACGTAGCTTGGGGCGCGTCATCAATAACGTCCTCGGCATTCTCTGGTCGCTCGAGGGGTAGAAACGCGGGAGAGGCAGCTCTTGGCTGGCCATAGACAGAAGAAAAGACGGTGAAATGGGGGAGGGAGGTTGGAAAGAAGGGGTAGTCGGGCGAGGAGGTTTTTTTTCGGGAGGAAGAAAGGGTGGGCTTGATCGTCGAGCATTATCTTCCTAAATTGCCCAGGCACACCAATATCCGCATAAAGGGTGCACCCGACCACCCTAACGTCTCCGCGTTGAATGTTCTATATACGAGCGCGTATAACGGCACAAGGACCCTTGGAAAACGAGGTTCTCGCACCCCCGGCGTTATTATTATTATTAACGGCGCTCGCAAGAGTGTCTGGACCCGCGAAAAGCTGAAGGGTCTCGTTTCGGTTCCCAAGTGTCGCAGTGTCTAGAAAAAATTCTGTCCCCAGCGAACGACGCTTTTATATTTTCATTAGACCCATCCGACGAGCGTTTCACGAGCCAAGATTACCATAGCTTGTAACCAAATGTTTTCTACAGGGCCGTTTTTGGATACACGACGTCGCATCGAATTTGGGGAAGAGGTTCTTAAACGAATTGGTATTTTAAGCGCCTTCTACATATATACTTTCCCTGCTCTCGGTAAATATTTTTTTATCGGGTAATTTCAGTGTAATAGTATTATTCCGTGGTGCCTGGCACATGGTATTCCACTACATTACACAGCACTTGCAATTAAGCGATTTTATCTTGGCTTTCGTATACTCTAAAGAGCGTCCGTTCTGTTTAATAAATAACAATAATAATGATACGTTTCATCGACCTTTCAAGAGTGTTTATATACTCGTTTTCATAGAATACCATGTTAATTTCGCAGTATTTCAATGTGGGGCACTCGTGGCAAGGCGATCCAATCTAATGCAAGTACATTTTTTCCGCTTCGCTGTTCCTCGCCGAGTCACGCGCGGAAGTGCTCCATTAACTTGTCGGTGACTTATGGACAGATCACACATAATAACGCGTTGATACACAGGGGTCACGTGGTATAATAATACGGAGAAAGACTTCGAAAGCATGCATTAAAATAGTCTAATTTGGCGCCGACGCACGCACGCCCCAGCAGGAGGCAATAATTATTGTCTTCCTGGAAGGTCTTCGTAAAGTGGATAATGACCGCTGAATCTCATCGATTTCTCGACTCTCTGAATGTTGGTAGAAGGAAACCACGTTCTACTCGAAAAAATTTCACCATTTTCCGTCTCTCGAGAAGTCGAAGAAAATAATTATAGCGTCGTGGTATCGTAAAATTTTGTCGGGCAAGATGTTTCTAGAGTTCTCATACTAGCTTATTTAACCGTTTCACCTCCATACACTTGCAAAAAGGGCCAAGAACGATATATCGCTGCTCGAAGCTGTAAGTGGTATAACTCATTAAAAAGTCAATTTTCTTTTACGAACATAACGTCAATATCTGATACGCATAGATTTATTTGTGCACTTCAATTTTAGCTCGAATACCGTAATGCGTGTAATGTATGTATAACAGCTGATAAGATGATATCTTCTTTAGTCTGCTTGTCTACACTAAGGTGATTACGTTGTGACAAACTTAGTAAAAATGGAAGTCTAACATGTTTTTAATATTGTGTACAAATTTCATGAACCTTAAAATAAAATTAACCGAAATATACATTTTTGTTTACAATCATGCATCTTTGTTTAAAATTGTCTGGTATTTCTCGGATATGTACGAAAATGTTCTCTGGCACTCAAAAAATTAATAGAGAAAATGACCACTACATTGTTCTAATTTTTAAAACCTCGATAATGATCGTTTATCGACACCTTCCATTATATCAACCTAACCTTAGACCTCGCCACTATCCCATCCGCCATAACATTCTAATTTTTCTAGCTCCCACGGCGATACGCATTAATAATCATCCTCTTTCTTTGCTTGCAGGTAAGCCACCAGGGGAACATCAACGATGATGACTCGCGATGCAACAGCAGACGCGGCGAGCGCGGCTACGTTCGATCATCCCGACGATGATATATAACCGACAGTTCGTTAGCGATTACGAGGATCTATTCTTAACGAACGGTGCCTGCTCGAGCCGCGGAGAGCAACCTTGTCAGCGGTTTTCCACGATCCCGTTCCACCCGTGGCCATTTAATATTCGCGTCTCGCCCCAAAAGGTTCCGGTCAGTCGAACGGAAAGGAGTCCAGAGAATTCCGTGAATTCGCTGGATTCTTTCTGCGTCGGAGCAGATGCTCTGTGGTCGAAATCCTCCCTTGATAGATGGTACGTGCCACCCACCGTCTATTTCATTTCCCATATTCGATGGGAATTCGTGGACACACTGCTATATCATCGACGCTAGACAAGCTAATGTCTTTCGGCTCGAATGATGTATTCCTCGTGGCGCGTCGAACGTCCGTGAGATCGGCTCGAATGAACCGACGAGATCGTGACTGGGAGAATAACTTGCACGCTTTGGGACTAATTGGAGCGTTAATTTTGATTTGCGCGATCGATCTCGCGACTGGTGTAGGCGCGCAACTTCCACGCGGTGGGAACAAGTTCGAGACGCCAGCTAAGACTAGACACGGTTGATTGTGATGAATCGATCCGATCGGAAGGATCGATGGGTTACTCGTGAAATGAAGTTGTGAATTTAAGTTTCGTAGGCGTTGGGAACTTTTCGTGGTGGTCGAGATAAATCATTCGAATACTTCTTTCGCTGTCCGTAGTTTTTATTAGAAGTAGCGTTACAAAGGTAGATAAGTAAATAATGAGATAAATCTTGAGATGGTATCCCTTAACGCTTTGCGATCCTATGTCGAGTAAGGCTCGACCAAAATGTGCTGAAACGAGAAAATTTGGAGTGCAAAGGGGACATAGTGTACGTTGAAATGCTTATAATTTATTGGACGACGACAGGGAGTAACATAGAACTGAAAGTTCTAACGAACAGAGCACTCCCTCCAGAATGTGGACATTATAGAACGTCCTGAAGCGAAGTTCAAGCATCTACAAAGGAAATTTATGTCTTCAAATATCTGTTCTACAGACCTAGACACTTTCCTTTCTAGACAATACATCGCGTTTCTAGCCATTTGGCGTTCAGATTTATGACCTGGCAGTTCTTGTAAAGAGCAGGAGGTTACCATTTCAACACCCTGTTGCTTACTCCTTTAGAGCGAACCTGTAAGATAGTGGTTTCTAAAGCTTCCAGAAACCGCCCCCTCCAGCTCTTGCAAAGGAAGAAAATTTCTGCTCTCGAAATAAGTAGTGGGTTTAAAATGAAAATGCACTCCAACTTTGATGGGCAATGCGTTATAATTAATATAATTCACGTTAAATTAGAAACTTGTCATTAAAGACTATCTACAAATTGTTCATTTAAATGTCATAATTACAAAGATATTCGATTCAATTAAATTAGTATTTCAAAAATAATAGTCTAAAATGGCAAAAAGAAAGTTACCGAAAGGTACTACATGATGGGGAATTATAAAATATAATTTTTACATAAAAACATAACATTAAAACACACTATTGTGTAAACATATATCTAAAGTTTATCTTGTTTATCCTCCACAATCTTGCATATTATGTATCACTGTTAGTTCTTCGGAAATTAATTCCGACCAGTACGACACCTATGTCAATTTAATACGATTGGAAAGGGTTAAAGCATTTCTCCTAATAATCTTATCGAAAAATGCACACATGCGATATATTTCGAATATATCATAGCAACTCTCGGCTAGAACGAGCCATCGCCTCGCGGACGTGTCAGCAAGCAAGCCTGATCAACCAACACGTTCCGCTCCTTCGCTTTCCATCTCCCCCCAAGAAAGAAGTTCCATCAGCGAAGAAACCGCCTCTGGAGCGCCGCGAGATCGTTACTCTGCACAAACGATGTTACAAGCGGCTTGCTTTATCCCCTAATCTGGGCTGGGTCGCACCGTTCCGTAAATTGAATAGGCGATAAGCCCGCGAAACGGTCGTGGAACATTCGTTCGCGCGGCCATTGGCGCGTCTGACAACAGGTCGCCTCGCAACGTGCGCGCAGAACGTCGATGGGGCAAATAACGAACGGTGCTCCTCGCGAAACCGCCTCTCCAGCAGGCGAACGGTAATTAGGGTAAAAAACGGGACGGTTCGCCAGCTGCCGTTGGAGGCTAACTACGGCAGAGATTACTGTAGTTAGAGCGACATCAAGAGCCGGCAGTTAGCCTCGGACGATCTTCGTGCGCGAGAGCAACGTAAATAACGCTAAGTCGGTCTCCCTTGGTGGTTTCTTTTCCGCCTCTGGAGTCTCACGAAAGCTGTCCAGGGGGGTGGTAAATACCGCGTCTCCATGAAACAGAGGAACGCCAGGGTAGTTGGGGCCGTTTCGAGAAACTACTTTGTTTAAGAGCCCTGCTCCTCCCAAGGTATGGTCACGCGAACCACCCGGTTCCCGTGTGGCTTACTTTCAGCTGTAGTTGAACGAATGCTGAGATTTACATTCACCTGGAAACAAACGGCCGTGAACTAGTCAATTTCTTGCTTTTCGACGAAAGAATGTTTCCTTCCTAAGACATGGTAGTTTTTGACAGTGTCCAGAAAGAGCTGCACGACACAATGATTGTGAGACTTGTATTATACAAATTTCTGCGAGTGTAAAATAATGGTTTGTGACAACTTCAAAGTAGATAGTCTAAGTTTAAACGCATGATTTTCCCCTCCCTCGTTCGTCTCTATAATGAATTAGAAACAATCGCACGAGGCCTTGATCGCATATGTTTCGGTATGGTTCTCGCAGCGATCCGTAAACAAGGAAAAAAGCGACTCGAGTAGGAAATTGAACACGAAAATGCTATCAATGTCGGATACGCAGCGCGGCTTAATGGAAGCCTCCGTCTTTATGGCTCTTTCCTTTGATATCGAATGTGGTATATATGACGGGTATAGGGATCGACTGTACAAGGTTTCGTGCTCGTGGATCCGCGGTGGTATCGAACAGGCCTGTAGGAAATTAATAATAGTTATCGCGCGTGTAAACGAGGCTTATCGACCAGGGAACTTCAGACTCTAACGAGGAATTCGTTGCAGAGAAAACTAATTCGCAATTACTGGGTCTCATGTCCAGTATATATGCGTGCTCACTTCTCGTTCGTATCTATTAATCCCCTCGTTTCCCAATGAATGTTTCCTTAATCCAGCCATTTAAGGGGCTTCCTCGTGTCTCGGGTCGTAAAATGCAGAGCAATCTTTGGGACTTTTTTGCTTGAGATACGAGACACACTAAATTGGAATTTTTTGCGTTCGCTAATGCGAAGTGGACGTGCCAGCAGTTGAGCATTTAATACACAATGTTGGTAGAAAGGGTTATCAAAAGATCGATAAAGAATCTGCAATTTACAATTTAAAGTCCTAACGACACAGATATCGTGCGTTTTGCCTGCCATAATTTGCCCGACAAACCGCTCGCAAACCAAAGTCGCAATTACATCGATCGCTGCCACCAGTCGAGAGCCGCTTGGAACGCTTAATTTCCTAGCAACGTTTTTAATAGAGAATTTAACGTATTCGCGCGCCAACGTTCCGCTATTTACACGTGCGATCGTTCACAATGTTAATAAACCAGCCGCCAATAAGCCGTGGGAATTTATCGAATATTGAATCTCGGCGATATTCGGGCGCGCCGCCGCGATAATGCGAACGTAATGTCCATTATTGTTCGGATATTGGCCGTGCAATACGTTCTTGCGTAACGGTACACCCGTTACAATTCCTTTCCCCCTGTTGGTTTAAAACACCTTCTAAATCGTCTAGATAATGTGTACACCCTCGTCCGTAAATACATGGATACTTACCACCTTTAACGTTAGGTTTGCGGAGATTTAAAGTATCTTCGCTGCATTGTTTGCAACTTTTTGATCATGTCTATATCTATTACCAAAGTAATTTTGATATGCATATTTGGTCCCTGTGACTTATTTGTGGCTCGTTCGTTTACGGTGCAAAACTAATTCTATGAATTTATTATTCCAGCCAAAGGAAAACAAGTCTTAAATGTTATAAAATAGTGTAAGTTTCCTGAGACTATAAAGAAATAATGAGCAACGTTAGTTTCTTTTTGTTATCATTTATTTCAATAATAATAAATATTTTTCGTAAACAATACTGTGATTGGTTCAGGTTTGCTCCTCACTGTACCTTCCCCACATTCGTCGCGAAGTAATATCAAATGATGTCGAAATCAATTCTCCCCCTAAGGACGATTCCACGACGTCGGGGGCGAAACGGAGGGGGAAAGAAAAGAAAAGGAGGCCGTGATTTGTTCCACGGGAATCGATTCGCCTTCTCTGTCGCGATTTCTGCGCTGATACACGACCCGATCACGGGCGCATATTTCCCCGGGTGCCTGGAGGCCTTCGGGTCGACGATAGTTGTCGACAAACTTCTCTCTATTCTTCTTTTGCTTCCCTCCTCGAATTCTTCCCCTTTTCGCCCACGCTTCTTCCCTTTCTTCGTCTCTCACCGAGCTCCGTTTCCACTTTTACCCTTTTTTTCGTTTCAGCTTCCCCGAGGTCTCACTTCCTACATCTCTTCAGATTTCCCGTACGCTTTATTCCACCTACCGCTTCTTTTGTACGTACACATTCAACCCTCGCAACATTCCGACCCCCAAACATTGTTCACCTTTCGACAATCCCTTGGATATTCCACCACGAGCACCTGCAACCCCGACGTTTCCGGTTCGGCGACTTCGACGTATGTAACTTCCGCGTCACGGTAGCTACGGATTCATAACTCACTGGGAGGGTGGATTCGATTGCTCTTGTACTTGCGTCGCGTTCTAAGGAATTAGGGGATCGTGTTTCAAGACGAATTGGGGATCGAGTAGTGGTAAGGGTGAGGGTGATATTATATACGTATGACGGGAATGTTTTCGCTAAATCTAGTGTTATCTTTTAGAACGTTTCCAAGGCCTCTCCCAGATGGATTTGCATACTTTTGCTCCTCGTTTATATTTCTACCGAGGCGAGTTCAATAAATTCGAGTATCATAACGAGATCTTTGAATGATTTCTAATTCTATAATAAATAGTGTTTGCATAAGAAAGTCCTTCGAACGTGGCTTAGCGAGATATTTGTCGATAAGCTAAAAGATCACCTTAGATTACCTGGCTAATGAGAAGTAAATCTAGTACAGAGGCCATGCATAATGCAACAACGCGCTGCACGCAAACAGTCTTAATTACCCATGATAATATGTTGATAAACATAGTACATTATACTCTATCACGAGTGAAATCTACGGTCTCGTAGAAACTATGGACGTTGAAAGTTTTCTTGTTTATCAATTTTTTAATTTAACCGCTTCGATGGCTATAATCGAAACGAACGAAACACGTATTGCTGGTAATAATTGCTCTTGTCACTCGATGATAAATTGTTGGTCGACGATGTCTGTTGATGCATAAAATTGTTAATGAATACAATGAGAGGATTAAAAAATATAAATATGTCAGTATGCTCCGACAGACAGGGATATGAATATTCAATAGTTGGAGGGCTTACAATAATTTGCAAAATTTATTAATATACGTTTAATATTCAACAAGTTGAGCAATTAATCGAGGAACGAATTAATCTATTGGAAGGATTTATTTGTTCGAAGATGAACTTATTTTCTTTCTTAAATTGAAGAATGATTTATTAATTTTTGAATAAGCTTATCTAGGCTACGAAATAGAATCAAGGAACGTTAAAAATTTATTTCGTTGTCAGTATCATCTCTTAACAGTATACCTTTAAAGTTGAAACAAGTTTTTTGATGGTCGCGCGTGGAAAGTTTGCTCGCTACATTTGAACACCTCGCCAAATATTGTTCTTCTTTGTGTGTGTTATTTTCCCTCACACGGAGCGACGCTGAAACTTTCGCAAATCTTATTATCGAAATTATTAAAAGTTTCCGCTGAGTCCTAATCCAGGTGAGCATATTTCATTCGTTCCGCTATACTGGAGCTTCGCGAAGTAACTTTCATCTAGTTTATTAAACTCACGAAGTAAAAAAAAATCAGAAATCACGTAACATTTTGTTATAAAGCATCTGTCTAGTAAAATATATTTCAAATTGAATTAAATCTTCGTCAGCTCACAGAAATGACCCACTAGGTTCACTGAAGAAGTAGATTGAGCACCACTACGTTACACCTTCGAGGTTCCCATAAATTGACCAAACAGATCGCGGAAGCAGGCCACTTCTAACGAGTTTCATTGAAATTCAGGGGAATTCGCATTGACCCCGCGTCGACGGAACCGTAGGATGAAATTACGTACAAGGCTCGGTGAATCTCGACCGTCAGTAAAAAGACGAAGAACTTGGAGAGGTTATCAAAGTATCGGACGAAAAAATTCACGAGGGAAATCCATCGATCGTGGATCATCGATCATCATCCGCCGATGACAGGGCGACAATCGACGCCAATCGCAGCTCTGGGGTTGTATAGGCGAGCTTGAGAAAATGTTGGTCGGGAACCGAGCAAAGTTACGTGCAACAGGAAGTAAACGAAACTTCTTATTCAAAATTAAACTTCGCCGTGTCGGGGATACCGTGTTGCTCTTCGAATGCGCAAGATGACTCACATTCGTTCTTAAATGGGTTTGCCTTCAAAAAAAGTGTACTTCGAGTGGGCGGAAGTGGTGGTAGGCGGGTGTGAAGAGATTTTGATGGGGATGGACGATTTCATCTCTCGAAGAAGAGTCAGTAGGTGGAACTGCCAGGGTAAATTTCAAAGTCAATTAAGTATCTTTAAATGGACTCTTTATGTGGGTGGCTTTAAAGCAGTCAGGTTGCATTTTATCTCTATAATGCGTGTAGGATGTGCCATTTCAAGATTCGCACGTTGTGGTCTTCGAAATCAGTGGGTTTTAAGTTCTATGATCACTTCTGGGCAGTTTGGCATCTGGGTTCTTTGAAGTCTCATCTTGAAGTAAGATTGAATCAAGTGTGAGTTAGATTTGCTGAAACCTCTTAAACGTTATATGTATAAGAATAAAAGATCAACCAGGACACTAATTCCAATATTCGTCATTCAACTGTTGGAGGTATCACAGATGGAGGACAACGTACACCCCCGTCTACAAATATCTGGATACTTACCACTTTTAATGAATAACTAATATACATCATAAGTTATTGCTGTGCAATTTTTTGTTGCTAAATTCTGTTTAAGATGCGTGAAATGAATTGTTTTTTATTATTACTCATAGAAAACTAAATAAACTGTTGATAAAATATCCTCTCTAATGGAACACAAACTAAATACAGAAACATAAGTGATATTCATTAATAGATTCGTAACTTATTTTTAGGTATACGGACAGTCCCATAAATATTCGTAGTCTGTATGTCTATCGAAGAAATTTGTTTAAATTAAATAGTAGGTTTGATGTTTCCAATTGTATGTTTGCATAAATATGTTGATGTATATACGTATGCACATGTATAAGCTTATTCATATATGTATTTATAATGAAAAATTCATCTGGTAATATCAAAACTATTGTTTAATTTAGTGAAACTTTTTCGATAGACATAGAGAGTACGAATATTTTTGGGTTTAACTGTATATTGCAATTGAGACAATATCCATGTATTTGTGAGCCGAGGTGTACCTATAGATCCAGTCGATGAGCATCACCTTCGAAATAATCAGTCGAAATCGGTTAATTCCCACGAAAAGGTGCCCGCTGTGCATTCGGTTGCGTTGGCATAGTGAAATCCTACCGCATTCGTATCCGAGGACTGGCTACGTTAACAATGCGACGATCACGCATCAATTTGCCCGTGCAGCCGCGTCGAATAACTGGCCCTATGCCACAGGGAGAGGCTGGCAACTAATCCTGCATTGTGTGTCGGCCAGCATGATGCGATTATCGTGTTATACGTTCACGCTGTCGAAGAACGTCCATCTCTGGAAACGGTATCGAAGCTTGGATCTATAGGAACTAGTTTGAGACGACTCAGAAAATAAAGGATGGAGATTGGAAACACCTCTAGTGGCGAGTACAGGAAATACCACCGCGAAACTAATCATCAGAAAAGGTTTGAAACTGTATCTTGTAATTAATAGATATATGAGAATAGTTGTATCAACTACAAGAGATACAAGCCAACCTGAAATGATATAGGATACAACAGGCGCACCTTATCGTGAAATAGCACTTTTCCAAAGTAGAACATTTCCTTTGGGAGACATTTCTTCCACGAATGGTTGACCCCTCAGATTTATGGACTCTGTTACCCTGAAAGGATTCACGTTTTACTCTTTTACGTCCTGTTGCCCTCTGTTAGTGTCTTTCACCTCAAAGAAGGCTGCCAAAAGGACTCCAATGAAATGGAAACAGACGATCGTACTTGTATATTTACTACTAGTAACATGAGTTCTCGTGATGCTCCGTGATTGATTGAGTGGGTTATAATTGAGGAGTAAATACATCGGTCATGACCTGCTGAATGCGATTAGTAACGTATGAACGTAACCGCAGGGTAGAGAGTGATGATAAGCCAATGGCTTAGCGTCTAGCAATCAATAGAATATGGACGACAATAAGCGCTTAGACTGGAGATTACAGACCAGATGTCGCATCGAAAGGACAGGTACCGAAGAGGATTAGTCTTCAATCTTACTACCAAAGATCATTTAGTTCACGATTCGTTTTCTAAAACTGTAATTAAACTAATCAAATTTTCAACTTTAAATTTCACTAAGTTGTATTTTAAACATCGATAAACAAATTAAAAAAAGAAAAATGACGATGGGTCAAGTGGTTTTTTAAAAAAGGTACATTGTGTGCAAAAGAACAGTGATTTTTGTACCTTTTTTTCGGTATTCTTCCAACGCCACCACGGGGGTAAAAGTTAACATTTTTTGATGCAACTATGCTTAAATTAAAGCTTAAAGTATAACAAAAATAATAAGCTTAATTTTATCAAGTTGTGACAAATAGAATCGGAGAAATCACAGCGAGAAGTAAAACGGGCGCCTCCCTTAAGATATGACTCTAATCTTAGTGTGTATAAATCAATGTCTGCTGAAATGTGCCAAGCAAGTTCACTGGACACCAAACTTGCTCGAAACGGATGCTCCAACGAAGTGGACATATTAGCTCCTGCCTCGGGGCCGGATACTTATAAACGCGTCGACCGATACAAGCCCTCGAGCAATTCGGGACGAGCAATTAGGAGAGAGAAGCAGTCAGTCGGCTTAACGAGATTAAGAAGAAGGAAACGGCGCAGTCACCGGGCCACGGCGAGGACGCTCGTCGAGAAAGCGGCGTCATTCGATCTGACGTGGCTCCTTGATTGCCCGAGGATTGAAATTTACGAGGTGTAACTTGCGAGGCACTATGACGAGCGTCGAAGAGTTCTTCAGAGGGGCTCCGTTCGCGAACGCCTCTGCTCCAAACGACGAAGGACGGTGTCGATGGTCGAGAGGGCGAAGAGACGAGGAGATGGGCACACCGTGTACAGGTAATGTATTAATGGGATGCAGAAGCAGCCGAGTTACCCAAGTAAGTGTCATTAATCTTTCGCCTGGCGCCTCGCGCGCAAAGTGTCGGGCTACCCAAGGCGCCCTGTTCCCGTCCTTACGCCCATAAGTGTCTGCGTCGGCCCGAACACGAGAGAGCCAATGGCGTGCCGACAAAAGTCCTTCTCCCTAGCCTGGCTGGATCAGAACTTTTTGCTAGTAATTAATGACGACCCGTGGAACAACGGCGCATGCAAAGAGACCCGTTAAGTGTACATTAAATGCGATGCTGTGAGACGACTGGAGCGTTCCGTGTCGAACTTTCCTAGCATAGGAATAATGGGCAGCCATTTTTGGCCTCGATTGGTTACTTGTGAGGGAAGTACCCTGTCGCAGCACTTAAGAAATCGATACAAATTACTCCTGAGAAATCGAGTACAAATTTTGTCGAGATTTATGGGTTTGACCGGGAAGGGGATGAAGCCTTGAATCTCATTCTTTGAGGAGTTTTATTTTTTGTAATAATAGAATAAGTTTTACTTGAAGGCAATATTATTTTCAATGGCTCTGACGGTGAATTAAATGATACTCTACAAAAAAAGTGGCATTTATTCTATTATAGGGTTTACTGGTAAAAAGAAAGTACGAGTAACAGCAACGACGCGTGACAAAATATATCGACAGGGGACATAGATAGACAGATAGATAGATGGGTAGGTCATTTATTGCATGCCCTGGGACAATGCTCTTCTAGAAGCATTAACCTACAATCCAGAACGTGCTAGATAAGCGGAAACGCAGGCTTTGCTGAAACAGTATAGAAGAAGTTGCAAGTGCAAAAGTACCGTGAAGGGATAAGGATAAGATTGATGAAGAAAGGTAACGTTTACCCGTAAATAACAACAACAAGAAAAAGAAAAAGAAAAGCGATAAGATAAAAGCAGAAAGAATGAAATTAAAGCAGCTTTTTTCTAAAATACTTTGTTGTATTCGTTATTTTAATTAATGGAATACTTTCCATAAAGTTGACACAAGAAGATGGATAGGTACACGTTGCAGTTATTACGCTTCATGCATTTACGGGCGTCCCAATACCGTTATCTCTCGTTCCCGGGATGGCTTGAATTGATAGCAGCAATCGGGGTGGGAAGAAAGTACGCTGCCATCTGTGGCACCATCCTTCTAAGCCGCCTACGACTAAATAAAGGCTTTGCGAGCAACGAACTTTTGCCATTTTGACGATCCGTTGGGATTTAATAAAAGCAGCTAGTTATTCCACGCTGTCCCGATCGCTTTAAGATTTCACGGTCGTTCCAGCCTGTGGCTCTAATATTCGCTAATCCAGACGTTATAAAAGCAACTCTTGAAAACTACTAAAACTTAAAGACTTTGCAAATTACAAATCAGTCACAAGAGTTACAAAATAAAGCGATCATTGTCGAACTCTGATAATAACACTACTTCGAGCATTAGACTCTGACATGTGTTAAATGTGTTAAATACAAGAATTAAAATATGCGAGCTGTAGCAAAATATTTTCAATAATGACTGAAAATGATGATTTCGTCATGGGGCAGGTAGCATACACACCTCCACTCATAACTATGTGGACACTTTCTCAATTGGAATAAATATCTAACGAAAGTTACAAATCTATTAATGAGTATCGCTTATATCTTTGTATTTAGTTTGTGATGCATCAAAGAGTACATTTTATCAGTTGTTTATTTAATGTCTCACCAGTAATAATAAAAAAACCCATTATATAATATCCCACATAAAATACCACTAAAAGTTAGCTACAAAAAGTGTTATAGTAATAATTTACAATGTCTATCAATTAGTCATTGAAAGCGATAAGTGTATGCACATTTAAAGACTGCGGTGTACATTCTGTCAGTTTTTATGTTTCCCAATGAAACTTTATCGAATAAGGCGAGCATACCTGTTCTTCGGTCGGGGTTGCTACACGCTTCGAAAAGATTATATCGCGAACGTAATCAAGCTGAGCGGTCACCCAGGGCCCCAAGTGTATTTAAATCATAAATCGTGCACTTAATTACCAACCACGAAACAAACGCGACAGAAGGCGATACAGGAGTAGGACGCGTCGCGCAATGGCGCCTAAACGCCACGAGTGGTTTTATTTGCAAAAGGAAATCTCGAAAACCGGCTCGGATGTATTCCGTTAAAGGCTGCTCCAATTCCGTAATAAGATCGCCAAAGGAGGTGAGGGACCGAGTAGATCTGAAATTCCCGAGGGACTCCGACCCAATTTCCGTCTCGGCTCGACGAGGTTTCATGGTTCCAACCGCGAACGGATCGTTTAATTCGCTTCCTTCGGTCGCCAACCGCCGGATTATCGCGTTATTGCTGAAGTTATTTCGATGTTCCATCCCTGAGGCGAACTTGTCGGTGCTGGAACCTCAAACGAACCGTAAACTCATCCTGCCATTGTCTCTGAGCGGTACTTTAGCGTTTATGCAGCTTCAGTTGGTCCCCTTCGTTAATTTCATCTTTTGATACTCATCAATTTGCTCCCAATAAAAGAAAATAGTGTTGCTTGACTCGTGATTTCAAAAATATGGACCTTCATTTTGTTACAACCAGCAGATAGCGACTGCTTCTAGGTGCAAAGAATTTACCCTGGTTTCTTCTCCGTCATCTTTCGATTATGTTAGTGATTTATCACCTTTATTTTGAGGAAGTATTATCCAAGTAGCAGATCGTGGCTAAAATTTATCTCATGACATCCTTGTCATTCCTTCCACGCCTCTGATACCAATTTTCTTGTCGCTTTTCCGATAAGTAACGTCAACCGACAGAGGTTTCAGCTCGAACGTGACTGGAAGATCGAGAATTATTCTCCAAGTACAAGGATACTCCTTTCACTTTACCAGCAGGAGCTTTGAAACTCTAACCCTACGCGACGCGTCCGTTTTATAAATACCAGGGTATCGGGTTCGTTGTTAAATTTATAGCTGGGAATTTTACGAACTAGATATCTGGATGCTACGGCTTCATTCCATCTAATGGCTATCTAAAAGAAATCACAATGGTCGACTTTGACCGAAATGAGCGCATAATAACGTGGAATAGAATTATCGCTCTAGCAGCAGAACGTTAATTTAAACATTTAAACGCACTACCAGATCTTTTATGCATTAATCTTTTATCTAACTTCTGCCAGTTCTTTCACTTTACATATTCTGCTTTATTTTCCTTTGTTTCGTATTCTGTTTAGCGCAGTAGCTTTGAGGCTATGTATGAAAGCAGCCTGTGGCTGCACCTCACCTTTTCGCAATTTACGTAATTACTCTCTTCTTCTACTTTACGTTAAAAACATAGTACAACAATGATTATTATTATAACTTTCAGAAATATGTCCCTCACATATAAAACTATGAATAGAAATAATATAAAAGAGAATGAGAACAATAGAAATCACATCAAAAATTTCCGAATATTTCATCTAGATGTAAAATTTAAAATTGAAATTATTTTCGACAATTTAATAAAGGATTATTTCAAATTACGTCAAACGAACATAATAGAGACAGAAGGCATTCGCGATCGTACGTTTTTCATGAACAAACCACGTCTGCGTGGATCCAGTTTTTTATTCAGGGCGAGCTAATATTTACATACTCGAGCTTATGCTGTACGAGATATATATGCACGTTCTTTCGGAAAAGTTTTCAGAGGAAGAGGCTCTCCGGAACAATATGGTTAACCGTAACCACGTATGCCGCGTTTATTATGATTACAGTCCCCCGCGAAGTCGTTTCGCCGTGTCAGCGGCTAACTTATGTGAAAATATCAACCATGCGGCCTTAACAGCAACGGTAAAAATTAATTTCGTCCTACTCGTTTCGCGAACGAGCTACTCTCGCAGTTCCCGAAGGACAATAATTACATTCGTTACCGCAAACATGCTCGTATATCTCGGCTTTACTGCTGAAGACAATATTGCCTGACCGACCGAACTCACTGCAAAACTATTCGTTTTGATTTATCTTTCGCAACTCGTCTGCTTCGAATCGGCTAGGCTCGTGCAATTATTTGTTAATAGTATTTAACAGTCTGAAACAATTTTATCTGTTGAGGACAAGATAGTATTAACCCTTCCAAACCTGAATTATTTTTTGTTCTCGTACCGATGTAATTTAATTTTTACGGTAAATTTGGACTAAAATTAGTATGGAAAAAATAAGAAACAAATCCTAATAGTGTTATTGTCGAGGAAAGCTGGTCTTTCTTCGTGTGCAGAAATAAGGACATTCGCCCTAAACGATAGTTTGTCGTAGTAGTAAATTTGTTGTCCTCAATTGTAGACGCCAGGTCTGAAATAGTTAAATTTTTGTAAAGGAGTAAAAGTTCAATAAAAGAATTGTTTTCGTACGTATGAATAACATCGCAAAATAATGAAACCATTCCAGGGTGGCTGAAGTGTTGAGCTTCAATAAATTGGAACGTCTATTCAATAATACTTTTCCTGACAATTCATCGTTGATTTTATAAGAGAGGAAAAAGAATTCTTTTATTAAGTCTTGGATGTAGTGACGAAAAACGATTTCGATATGATTCGATACGATTCTTTCGATTCTACGATTCTTTCGATATGAAAGTATTCTACATAAAGTACCGTCTGATGCAATGGAATCGTTCTCGGGGTAGGTAAAAAAAAATTGCGAGGTCAATGAAAGAAGGAGCACACTTATTCCTCAAGTCTGTCCGTGCGCCCAGTTTTTCACTTCCTCTTTCCAGCATCGGTGGCATTCGGTTCACCGACGGTCAACGAGTTCCTTTGACTCCGTTTCCGCTTTTGTTTCGTGGCTGTAACACGTGCTCTCCGCTCCCTAACTTGGAGGGACGCACAGGGAGAAAAAAAAAGGGAACGCAAAAGTTCATTAAGCACTCTTTTAATACACGGTTCCGCGGGTGGACCCAATGGAAATTTCAAAGCACGCCGCCGTCGCTACCGATCGTCCAAAATTCCTGGCTCGCGCGTTTATTGCTCCTATCCGGAACGTTACGGCTAGCGATGCGGTAAAACTTTATAGGTGGTCTCGCAACCTCGACTCCAAATTTCAGCGCTGGGAGCCGGAGGTGTCGAAACTCTTGACCAAATAAAATTCTTGTCCAAGCAACTTTTCATTCGAGGTGGTGAAGTTTGCCAGAAATAAAAGCAATAAAATAATAAGTAGGATGGAGTAATAAAGACGAGTTTTCTCCTGAAGAGGTCCAAAGAAGACATTAAAAGTCAAGTTACGTGACAATGTTCCAAATATATTTGTTATCAGACGTTCCTACACTACAGAGCATGACGGTAGCTCCACCCGTATTCTTAAACATTTTAGACTTTGAGTCGGTATGAATCAAAATCGTACCAATTGATACCGTCGGAACAAACTAGACTGAATTCTTTTCATCTGAAAATATTATGTAGAAACGAAGAAGAGATGGTCAAATTACTTAAAGTCCTAAAAAATGTTTCAGCGTCTAAATCGCTCATTTATATTGGTACTA
The DNA here is from genome assembly GCF_026283585.1 of Hylaeus volcanicus. Taxonomy (NCBI): domain Eukaryota; kingdom Metazoa; phylum Arthropoda; class Insecta; order Hymenoptera; family Colletidae; genus Hylaeus; species Hylaeus volcanicus. Next base: position 16,206,859 of record NC_071979.1, on the reverse strand, counting down.
TAGTTATGCAAAAAGTAGAAAATAGAAAAAATATAGGTGATGCTATAGTTATGCGCCGCAGTGTATAATTTCTGGTTGCTCTTGAAAGTTAAGCCATGGAAGCCGTGAAAGAAGATACAATTTCGTCGAGCGAGATTGGCGACCGTGTTCGAGGTTTTGCTTTATCGTGGAAACGCGTTCGGACATCATTCTCTGCTGGGATGGCGTCTCGGACCGCGGTTGTTTGTCGAGTTACGTTCGGATTACGGTTTGTCCGCCGGCGTGTCCACCACTCGAGCGGAAACCAAGCAGTAAACTAACGTTTGCGGTGCTAGCTGGGTTTGTTACGCGACGCTTTCATGTTTGTCTATGGGTGGCGAAATCGCGCTCGGCGAAGCGGTATTTAGCTGGCGTCGTTCAAGGGAGTTGTCTGGTACTTTGCCTTAAAAATTACGATTTTTTTATAATTAGTGAAAGACGAAAAGAACAAATAATATTTACCTGTAAAAATGCGGAACCAATACAACACAAACTACCCACTAATTTAAAGGAATCATGGAGCATAGAAGAAAACTTATACAAAATGATCCAGCTACTTAAAGATGTACATACAGCCAGTCCCATAAGTATTCGTACCCTCTATATCTATTGAAGAAATGTGTCTAATTTAAATGAAAGGCTTCATGTTTCTAAATCAATTTTCGATTATAAGTATGTACATGAGTAAATTTCACACATGTAAATGTTTATAATTACAAATTTGTTCGAAAGCATGAAGCGTTTATTTAAATTGGATCAACCTCTTCAATAAATGCAGTACAGAGGGTACGAATACTTATGGGACTAACTGTATTTCGATCAATATCTAACAATAAGAATAACCACATAAAAAGTAGTCGCTAACAACTAAAGGTTGATGCGACGTTAAATATGTAAAGAAAAGAAAAATATAATTTCTTCATTTATTTTTACATGTTATTGTCGTGCATGAATTGCATTCAATCTGTACAGAACGAGTTGAGAAAGTATAAATAAATTTTAGTAGTCGACACCCCATCTAATACCTGGAAATTGAAATTACAAAACAGTTGATTTCCAGTTGGATAGCTTGTACTAGAAGGGAGTCAGCAAGCAATCGAGCTTGAATCAATCTCTGGCTCCATACGCAAACGTGTCTGTGTAGGATATCAAAGTTTAGACTAATGTTTATCATAGATCGATGAATTTGTGGCTTTCACGAGCCGGGATCCGATAGTTGATACTGTTTGAGGCTTCCTGGTGTAAGCCGTATCCCTTTGGAACAGTATTCCGACCTTTCGCCAACATTGCAGCTAGCTCCATCAGCTGTTTCGTAACGCACTGATACGGATGAGCGCCTTGCGGTATCGTGCATTTAAAGGTACGCATGCTCGCGTCTCTGGTTATTGATTACCAACCACAGATTCTTAATTTAGTCAGCTGTTCTGTTACGTAATAGGAGGATTGTGTTCCAGGCGACGTTCAAGTTGCAGTTACTCTAATTATAGAGCGCACTACACGCACTTATAAAAAAAACTTTTCATTTCGAAACCCTTCGTCCCTTGTAAAATTTTATTTTCGAAATTTTATCCACTCGTCAATTTCGAGTCGACACGTGCTCTACAAGTTTGCCATATTTCATCGAAGTTTTTTTCGTTGCACGAGATTTTCAACAGGAAACAAACAATAGACTATTATTTTTCGGCAGTTGACGCATTTCCACTTCCAGCGAATGGGCCTCGTTTTTCGTTTATAATTGAAAAACGCAATTTCGGTGGCTGCGTTTCGACCTAATGCGACACAGCGCATTGATTGACAGTATTGTTGCGCGGCACGAAAATGTCGTTTGCAGCGCTCTCGGGTAGTCGGGTTTATTTTTTTCCAGAACGTGAACACAATCCACCGTCGGCCAAATGAATTTCCCCAATGTTTCTTTTATCACGTTTGCCGCTGTCGATCGATTAAGCAGTATTAGTCTGGTTACACGAACGTAACAGGAATTATTCAAGAGCTCGATACATCTGAAAAGCGTTCCCAATGTTCGATAGAATCGTTCAAGCGTCATCGCGAATTTGATTTATCTTTTTTTTGGCACTGATTCGCTATTTTTTTTTACATGCTGTTTCACGCCTCGATAAGCTTGATTGAAACAAATACAAACCACAAATAATTCGATATTTTGTTATTAGCAAATATCTGGACCGTTGATAAATTTTGTAATCTAAAAACCGAAGCCCACCTTATTCACAGCAGAGCACCACTTCGCATACATAAAACGCTCTTAATTACATTTCAAAATCGTGGATGGGCCATTATGAGTGTTCTCGAAGCGCTTCCCAATTAGTATTCAATATGCACTTTAAAATGCAGCACGAGCGAAGGGCTCTTACTGTCTTAATTTAATCATTAGATACGCGTAGTAGTGATTCCGTGCGTTTTGATTTACACAATTTGACATTGATTACTCATCGTGAGGTATAATATTACATTGCATGTATAGGTTGTGATACCATTTGAATATCATGAATTCCATTCCAAGTCATTAGTTTTAAAGGATTGCAATTCTGTAGTCTCTCATTTTAAAATTAGATTTCATTGGAAATACTGTTTTGACTATACCAAAGAGAATAGGCGGAATAAATAAAAGAATACAATTTTAAGTTACGACCTCAGATTAGAAATTTAAGATTTGTTGACAAAGACTGTGTAGTAGGAATAAAAATACCAATTGTTAAGTAATTAATAAGCGAGAAGAATTTAGGATACAAGTTTCCAATTAGAATAAGGTTAATGTAATTGTGTGTATCGTATAAGTAGGAGGCGCTAACATTTTTTATATCGAGATGATAATGAAATAAAGAGATTACTACTACTACTACTACTACTATTACTACTGCTATACCTTGATTATAACTAAATCTGATATTAATAGTGTCTTATTTACAAAGAATTGAAAGAATTTTCGTCCATTCTTATAGCGGTTTGAACGAAGAATTGAACGTAATCATCTGCCCATGTTTCCCTCCTCCGAGTAATACTTTTCTTCGCGATTTCTACATACTCTGCTCGCGGGCGTCGTCTGAATTATTTTTGCACACGCTCCGGTTTCCATTGCCTCGATCCTCGAGTTATCTTCTAAAATTGCTTTTTCCCTTATACGACGCGAAAGGTTACCTTTTCCCTCTCCCTCTTTCGAGCCGCTTCCCTCCTCCTTGCTCGAGGCGATCAAATTAAACTGACCCCCTGGTCGTTTGAAGTTACAGCGGCGAATGCGAGATCAACTTTTATATGTAAAAATTAAGACTCGAACGACGATGTCCTCGCGAGCAGACGGTATAATGAAAGTTTCCTCGTTTATGCGCGGGTATTACTTTCCCTTTACTGTTTATGCTTCATCAGAATGCGAAGACCGACAGTAATTCAGTGGAAACTTTTTCATGGACTCGAAAGCAATTTTCACGTACAAAAGTCTCAGCATTTTAAACCTAAATATAATGTAGTAGTGTATTGTAGATGTATTTGGGGTCTCAGATAAAAACTCCATTACGCATCGAGTTTGTTTTTAATTGTAGAAGGAATTTGGAGGCCTCGACTGATGCCAAGCATTTCTAGATAATTTGTAGGTTATTCTGCTTGTTTCGATTATTTATTGTTTATTCTAAGTATATTGTATTTGACATACATCTAAACCTTCTGAATCTCTTGTGTTAGTGAATATACTATTCGAATCCAATCCAAAAACGGCAAACAATTGCGGTACGACCGCAATGAATTTCCTACGATAGCACTCGCGAGGTGAAATGAAATTTCCCGAGCTTCCAGTGGCGTTCATGACGCGTTGATATTTTCCAGGGCGACGTTAAATTGTCCGGAGTAATCGAATATTTTTTTTTTTTTGCGTGAAATCTTTTTGTCGTGCCTCGTCGACCGTCGTGTGGCGGTGGACGCGCGTTCGTCACTAACGATCACAGCTTTTAATCAAACAAAACGTCGGGATTGACGGACGTGTAAACATAGGGCCGCGAATAAATGGTCGAAAAATAAACGGAGGCCCCAAAATGAAGGTACGCCCGTTCACCTGCCTCTCCTAGTTTCGTTTGCTCCTCTTTTTCCATTTTCCCTGGGCTTTTTGTGCGAGCTCTCGATGGAAATCGCGTGCAAAGGAAATCATTTTCCTTCATTGATTATGCAGAAAAATCGTTACTCGGTTATTGAACCCATTCACTGCCAGGAACATTTAAAGCGTTTAAAGATTGAACACTAGTGTGTAATCTAGGTTATTATTTTGATAATAAAAAGTGATATTAAATTTGTATTAAAAAGAAAATTTACGATCTTCTTTTGCAATAATTCGTGACTCAAAAATCTATAAACTTATTTCAACAAACAATTTCAGTGAACCTAGTGTTAAACATGTAAACAAGCACTACAAAGCATACCTGTACCATGTCGAACATCGAAGAAGAAGCATTTTTTGATTAATCGACCTTATTGGCCGTTACATCTCTTTATCGATAGTAACAGCAGGTGTCGAAGGGCTTCGAGCATCCTCCCGGAATTCACACGTTCCCTTGAACACTCTCATCCTCGATGGGATTCGTCTCTATCGTCCACGGGGCCGTAAAAAGCGCGAGCTGCATCGTGGCGAGGTTCGACGCGGCTAAGCCAACGGCAATAATCGTAAACAAGCATAGAGGCGGAGAAGAAAAACGTTCAGGCGAGTACGCGAGATGTTCGGGAGCCATTTACTTTAATTCGCTCTGCGCCCGTGGATCCCGGTTCGATCGCGAAGAATTTTGCAATCCGTGGTCCCAGCAAGAACTCGAACTGAAAAAACGCGCCGGAACGAAAGGGAAGACAGAGGTAGCCCTGGACACGAGGGTTTCGTTCGTGGGAACGACGTAGCCGGTGGATTCTACTCGAAACAAAGCCGCAGAGCTCGGCGACCGCGAAACTTAACACCAGTCGTGGAATTCAGAGGAAGAAACGGAGGCCTCAGGTTCTCGTGTAAAGTGCGCCCCTAACCAGGAAGGCAGGCAGATTCGACTCTGGTTCGAGGTACCTTCAAATTGAACGTCAATGCTTTAAACGTCACAAATTACTCTGACAAAAAGCTTCTCCACTCATACGTGAAGAAAACTTCTGCATCATGTTGCATGTGTAAGCACTTGAACTGTCGTCGATGCCAGGAGATCGCTTGTTATTAATTTTTTAATCTTTGGTCATCCTTGCCTCTTCAAATCGTGTAAATTACAATATATATACCAGCCAGTCCCATAAGTATTCGTGCCCTCTATATTTATTGATGATATTTGTCTAATTTAAATGAATGCTTCATGCTTCCGAATAAATTTGTAATTGTAAATATATACATGTCTGAAGTTTATTCATGTAAATATTTATAATGGAAAATTGATTTGGAAACATGAAGCTTATCATTTAAATTAGACAAATTTCTTCGCTAGATATAGAGGGTACGAATACTTATGGGACTGACTGTACAATTGCTTTTCAACTTTTGGAGGTTATTTGTCTCTAAAAATTAAACGCCACGATGTAGTGTGGAAGAGAACAGAAGAGTATATTTTTCGTTGTTAATGGCACCAAATGCAAACTCGAAATGTCGGACTTTTCCTGGTTACCCATAACTCTGGCCTCGCTGCAGCCAATTCATACACAGGTGCCCAATAAGCAAACGGTTTCTTGACATCGACGACAGTTCGAGTACTTACATCTGAAATTGAATGAAAATGTGTCTGCCTCGAATTCCCCAGTACTTTATATTAAAAAAGTTCTTGGGTCGCAAAGGGTTAATTGGCCTTTAAAGAGAGCGAATAGCAATGTTTCACGGACAGTTGGTTCGCAGACAGTGGCGGGCAGTTTAAAGAAGGTTCAAATGTGGTTACAGTTACAATGCGCTCGTCGTATCCGGACGATCGCCAAAAACAAAGGAGGGAGACGGTAAAAAAAAATGAAAAATAGTAGTACCAGGCGGAATGAAATAACTGAACGATCGAATCGCATCGAATCGTCGTGGAACCTCTAGTGAAGCGGAAAATTGTTTGTGTCGTATTTTTGTTCTCTTTTTTTATTTTGGCGCGCAATAGCAGCCAATTAGAGGCAGGATATATATTGAACGAAAATAATTATGTTTGATGCGCAGGTGCTTGTTTCAATGTTTTATTCTTCCTGCTTCTTTTTTTACCTCATTCGGCTCTTAAATGCAGACGGTGCTTCTTTATGGCGCGTCATAAAAGAGACACGTTCATTCATTGCTGGCGAATCTCTTTTACGCCTCTCTTAATTTTACTATTGCCTCGCACAACTTGCGTGCTTGACCACCTGATTGGGAACTTTGACGTCAGCTCTGTGCAATTTCGTTGCGAATGGACGATTCGTATTCTGTGATCGAAGTACTAATCCGTTCTGGACTGGAGGTTTATGGATAAGGTACTATAATAAAAAAGGAAGGGAAATTATACTAAAAACTAAAAAATAGTAGGATATTACAATATACTATACATAATGGAAACATTTTTCATTTTTAACGTCTACATATACAGTGAAAGAATATTACATATTGGAACTGTTAATTATTTTCCATTTCATATGATAACGTATCCAGAAAATCGAGAAGTTTCAACAGCTGCGATGATTGACGAATGATTCCCCACCGAACGTAATTATTCCCGGAACGCCAAAACGTCGGTACTTTTTCGAAGAATAAAATTGGATTAGGATCGATAATTTTTCATCACGCGTGGTCTCGATACCGTTGATAGATTACACTCCGGAGATTCGTGTATTACGCGGAAAATCGCATAAAGTCGAGTACGACTGGGCATCGATTCGCAGACCGACACAGTCGCTTCGTAATTACAAATTTCGTGTTTCGAACGGTGATTATGGTTCAATTAAAACTCAGGATATCGCGGTTTAACGGTTGACAGAGTACAATCATTAGTTTGCAAAAATTAAAATCGCCTGTTCAATTCTAATTCGTTGGCAAGCGGAGCCGATAATTGGCTGCCTCGGCACTCGTGCGTTACTATGTCACAGCCAAATTAACAGAGACGAATATGTATATACGATAAAACTATATTTCCATAAATTATTTAATATTGCCTTGATTACAGAAGGTGGAAGAAAGTTTATTTCCCAAAGCAAGTTGATTATAATAAACTGATGCAGAATTACTCTGTCCACGAATCGTGCAAATTTCGAAAGGTATAGAAAAAAATGTTTCTTTAATTAGGCGTTGATACTATTGGTATGTATATAAGGAAAGCAGGGATGACGGAATAAAAAAATCACGAATGCTTTTGATATGTTCTCTCTTTTACTTCTTAACTCGAACTGGAACCTCCCGTTTGATAATGTTTTGTTTTAGACGCATTGCTATACACATGTATGTGCTGAAATCTGTGATTAATTGATTTTTGCATATACAGCCAATCCATAAATATTAGTACCCCTTATGTTTATTGTAAAAGTTTGAATAAATTAAATAATATGTTAAATACCATGTATATATACCATATTATATGCCCTCTTACCAAATAAATTTTTCATTATAAATATACATATGAGTAAGCTTATACATGTATATATTTATATATAAATCAACGTATTTACACAAATGTACACTTGGAAACATCAAACTTACCATTTAATTTAAACAAATTTCTTCAATAGACATAGAGGGTACGAATATTTATGGGACATATAGTTTATGTTCATTTCTATACGTGTATTAATTATCGTTCTGAATTAAAATTTTCTAATCTTCTTTACGAATTTTTTTCTGATAATTTCTTGGGCCCCACGAAGGAATAGCGCATCAGTGGATCCTATTCGCATTCCACGTTTTGGCCTGATCGCGATCGAACGAGAGAATGGGATCGAGGCTCGATGCGCGGCAGGGATTGCACAATCGCTGGTGCAAATATATACGGGATCAACAATTTCGGTAAAAAATCGACGGGCGGATTCAGCCCGCTGGATGGAAACGGCCCTCGTGCTGGCGAGGCAGTAATTTCTTCATCAAAATTCGACGACATAATTCGCGCCGTGCGCCCGTCCGCACAACAATTGGCCCCCCTTCAAAACCAGAATGCCTCGGCGATGATTTCCATGTTCCATCATCCGCGCCACCCGCGATTCGTTCTGACTGAAAATCAGAGGAGCCAGTAAATCCTGAACTCTTTATTCGTTGGAGCAGAGCTTTCCATCGTCGCTGAAGAAAAGCGAGTTCGTTCAATTACCTCCTTCAATCCCAAACAGTTATTTGAAATAATAGTGTCATTACCCGTTCGGATATCTGTCAGCAATCTGTAGATGGTGGACAGTTGGGACAACGAAAGCATTTCATATTGAATTGCTCCTAAGCCTTAAAATATTGGGTTGTCCAGAAAGTTCGTCCCAATTATTAAGAAAAATTCAAACGCACATTTGAATTTTAATACATAATTATTGAATTACATACAGTCAGTATTCATATCCTCTGTATATTGAAGAAGTTTGACTACAGTAAATAATTGGTTTGGTATTACCAAATAAAATTTTCATACTAAATATGTGTATGAATAAGCTTATAAATGTATATATTTATATACATCAACATATTTATACAAGCATACACTTGGAAATATCAAACCTACCATTTAATTTAAACAAATTTCTTCAATAGACATAGAAGGTACGAATATTCATAGGACTGAGTGTAGGTACCATTTTGTTCCACAACCTTTCCACCTTTTAAGGGATGTATACATATTATTTATTTTTAATCATTCCGACATAATCAGACCCGTGGCACCTACCAATAATCGACATAGACTTTCCAGACAACCTAATAAATCTACGAAAAACTAATCCTACGGTCCACGTATTGCACGTTACAATGTATAACAGACTTGAAGAGGTTAACATCGAGCGCATCATCCCTGAACACGCCCAGGACTAGCTGGATCCCCTATAAAAATTCAAGCTTTCCCTCGTCGTCAATTAGAATGATTTTTTTCTCACAACAGTCGCGAAAAGAGCCGCAATATACTCATCAGAAAATCCAGATTACTCTGCTCCCTTTGTTTCCCTGAATATTCATCGAAGTCGGATTCGTTCGCTACTCGCAGGATTTTGCATGCCTTCCGGCGAGAACAGCGCCCGGTCGACGGAAATCAAACGCAATCGATCGGATCGCGGGCGTCACGGTCACATCGAAGATCGATAGATCGCATTATCTGGTCTGGAGTGACCTACTGGATTCAGGAAGCGATTCAGCACAGATCCATAGCCGGCACGGTCCAGGCGTCAGACGCGAGGAGCTCGTACGCGCAGTCACGAGGGTATTGTTGGCGCTGAACGCTTAGCCTAACAGGCTTAGCGGTTAATTGGATCTCAATCGAGTGGACGAAGTCGCGCGTGCTGCAGCTTCGCGAATTTCCATTGTCACGGGGCGAGCGATGACTACTGCGAAGCTTTTTCCATTTCGAGGTGAACGGACACCATTCTTGCTGTTTGTGTAATTAAACAGTAATTCCAATTAAACTACGAATTTTGAAGAAAGATGTAATAGAATCATAATAGGGCACCTCGACCACAACTCTTATACCATTAACCTGCATTTATTAAACTCTTCTCTTTTCAAACGAACTCTTCCTTTCACCCAGAATCCTACAAAGAGGACTTGCAATATCTTATCGTGGACTAAGGACTTAGTGTTGTTTATTATTCTCAATTGTATCATGTTCCATGGCTCTAGACCTACATCTGAGCCGTGCATTGCACAAATCGATTAACTCCAAAAAACAAAAAGTTAAGGGTAAACCGTAAGGGTGTTACTCAGGAGGCTGCCCTTGACAACATATGTCAAGGTCAAGGTTATCGGAGATACCCCTCCCCCCCCTAAACGCAAGGTTTACTAAAGTTAATCTTTGTTATTCAGGAAAGTTATTATATATATAGAAAGTTATGACCATACCAAGTGCTTTGACACTTAAATTTAAGATTTTTCAAAAAGTGGAGATAATCGATTGGTACTGTGAAGGGCTTATATATCCAACACTAAACTTACCGACGTTCATTTGTAATTATTTCTACCGTGATGAAACAAATAACTAGTTTTAAAGACACAGTTTCTAGTTAAATGCAAAAATATTTTGCATGTAATTAAATTGAATAATGCATGAAACAATTGTATATATCAATATATTTGATGCAAGAACCGTATTCTAGAATTTGAAAACGGTCATTTGAACAGTCGTGGTACATTTAGTGCTAATGTCATCGTAAATGGACAAAGGGGTGTTGCAATGATTATAAATAAATCACATTTACTCCAGGAGAATTTCTCTCATCTCTGCTGCCCATGTATTCTTTTGAAGTTGAATGCAAAGTTAACCCTCTCGAAGTGTATCAGACTCAGGAAACCTGTCAGCCCTCGACGCATCCTTGCGGTATATTGAGCGCGCAGGTTTGGACGTTACTCGCATGCAGTCGGGTTCTGCGGGTGAGTCAGAATGCGGAGCACGAGGGCGAACGTGTTAACGGCGCAAAATTTCCGGGGCATGTGCCGGTAACTGGGACCAAATTAATTTCTGCAACTGCTGGGAACCCGTGGACTTCTGTTACACGCTGTCTTAGCCCTTTCACTGTTAAGAACTTGGGCGAAACATTAATGACCGCGGGGAGTATACGCGTGTCACACTCGCGCCACTGTGAAACTATACATGTACGAAAATTGTAGAATACACAAAGATCTTAATATTTGAAGTCTCGTCGTGGGAGTCTGGTTAAATTAACGTTGAGCGAGTGAGTGGAATTTATGGGTCAAGAACAACACGTCCGAAATAAATTGCATTTATAGCCTTCGTTTTAATAAGTTTTTAAGTGTATTTTAAATCACATTGAAATTATTCATTTGAAGCTCGTAATAATTAATTTGATGTAGTAATTAATGTGAATATTGTCGTAAACACATAAATATCTAAATTTTGTCAGTAAATTAAAAAATGGCCTAGAATTACGACCATCGGCGATCAAGTATACGTTTGGTAATTGAATCCGTGGCAATCAGGCCAACGTAAAATTACGTCAGCGGGTACGAACGTGTTAATCTCGAGTCGTAAAAAAAATGCTTCGAGGCCGCCCGTCGAACTGGCAGCCGTGAAACTAGAAAACGTTTTAATCGAGACGTAAAGCAACGAACGCACAAAAATCGAGTTCCAAGAACGTACAACGGTAACAATACGTGAGGAAAAACTAAAAAATAGAAAAAAAAACGGAAATCACGTGGACAGTGCGTACCATCTGGTCCCGTCTGGTGTTCGGCGTCTAATTTTGCAGTGGTCAGTTTTACGTCCAACGGGTTTCGTAATAGCACTAAGTTACAGGCGTCTCGGCGCGCGGCGCAAGCGTGGCTCGAGTCTCTTGATTGCGTCGCTGAGTCATTGACAGTGTTGAAAATTTATGGCATGGGCAACGATGAATTTTTGTCTCGCCTTCCAATCCCCCACCGTAGCGGGATAAGCTTGGGTCACTTCTGTCCATTAATCCGTTTTCGCGGGTGGAACGCTGCCTGCGTTTCAGTTTTATCGCACGACGAGATTTACAACGCATTCAATTGTCCATCGAAGGTGTGCGCGACGCGCTGAAAGCCTCGATCGACTTTTATGCGTCCCTGGAGCGAGGGCGGAGATCACTGGGGCCGATTGTTATTAGACAACCATCTGCTCGACGAACAATCCACGAAAATTTCCATTTTCGACAGTTGTGGGGAAATCAATTTTTATGTAGCGTGTAAAAGAAAGTAAAAGCATGCGTGGCTCTGTTTGCAATTTAACAACGTATCGGAGTCACTGTGACACCATTTTACGACAGCCAGAAATATTTTTTATTCGACTCGATCTAATAGTTTGGTTACAATTTATTCATTGGGATGCATTTAATTTTATACTCCAAATCCTCCTTTTCATTTAACGAACGGCAGCAAAACGTGTTAATTTTTCTTCGTTGCTTGGAATTATTATTCAAAAAAAAATATCGCCTCTGGGGGATACAGTGAATATTCGCCGCTGAAGTCTGTTATCCGCGTAGCTTATCTTCTCTTCGGAGGGGGATTAAGCGTTGGACGAAGAAAGAACGCGTCGCTTTAAATCGCGTTTAGAGTAATTTCCGTAATTTTATTCCCATTTATTTTCCACGTAATTGATGGCACCACGCGGCTCCCTAGCAAGCGTACTCGAGACTCATAATACTTTCAAATTAGGCGTTTCCAAGTCGACGCCTGAAAACTCCTTTCTTTTAACAGCGTGAAATTTATTTGATCCGCTGTCGAAATTATTACGAGCTCTAAGGGAATGTTCCCCAGATATGTTACCGCGCTAGTTACCGCGGATTATCTCGCTTTATTACGAGATCACCGACTGTAATTTCGTGATTAGCCAATACGCAAATTGCCGAGGATTAGTCTGGTGTCCCGTCCTGAATAGTTCTGGAAACTACTGCGACGAATTCCCAAGCGATCCAAAATGCTCCCCTTAACCATTGCACTGATAAGGATGTTGTACTATTCGCAAAAAATATCGAATTGTACACAAGTCTTCCAACTACGTTTCTTTTAATATGTTTGCATTAAATAAGTGAAAGAAAATATAATTTTATTAAGATATTTATATTTTCGAAGACGTGCAATCATGAATATGAAGGTTGCAAACAGTATGTAATAGTCAGTATCTATTAAATAAATGAAAAAAAATGTAAGTTTATTAAAACCTTTATATTTTAAAATAAGTGCAATCATGAATATGAAGGTTGCAAACAGTGTGTAATGGTCAGTATCTATTTATGACAATATGTATTTATTATGTCACCTTGCCACAGTAATTCTTTAACGTATCGATACTCGCTATTAGCTCTATTTCACCAATCTCTCTATGAATCACGTCTAAAATCGCTACGGGTGTCTAGTTGCACGCAGAAACGTATTGCTTGCTTTCTCCCTCTAGTATATAGGGTGTTACGATAATAAATATCGAGATCGGTTCTGGGGGCTCGGAACACTGAAAAACGGTTGTGGACGTACATATTTCGAAGTATCGTTTCAAGTGCTAGTAGAACTCGTTGGAATTGGTGGTAGAGTGTAATATGCTGATTGAGCGTATGCGATGATTAATTACACATTGTCTGAATTTGTTAACTTAGGGAGTGTTCCTCGCAATTCCTTACTCACTTTGGCGGTTCTTAAATTGTTGTTAGCTCGTATTAACACGTTTACCGCCAAACGAATATTCTTAAAAATTTCTGGTAAGATTAAATATTATTTAGACTTCTGGAGTCTATGTAATCAAACATTTATCGCGGTATTTATTTTTGTAACTACATCAAAATTCATGAATTTCATTTAAATTCATCTCCTTTGATGTCATCTTTTCAGAATTAATCTTTTTAGTTCTTGAGTGAAACCAATACATGGGTGACATAGCGATCTACGTGTTAATGTTTCCGTAGAACTTCGCATTTCGAAAATAGATACAGTCTAAAAGCTGGAGAGCTCAGTGACGCTGAGAAAAAGCGTCGCCGTATTTATCATCACTTTGTATTTTGTCACTTATCTCGTTCGTCGAACTTCGCGTCCTATGGTCGTGGATAATATTAGACTCGTTGGAGGTTAGAGTCGCGGTATCGAGGTCCACGGGACGGTAGGCGTCACCGCGGCAAGATTATTTGCATGTAAAGAGCCTGTTACGGAGCGTGTAATTTTGCGCAAGTTTTATCGAGGGGCTGGAGCTGTCCTGGAGGCCGGTTAGGGATGACGCCACGTGCACGTGGACCAGCCTAACCATCCTCGACGATGGCAATAATGCATGGCAGCGTGCGACAGTTGCGATGGAAATATTTTATGCATTTCTTTTTATAAAGATGGTTGGCCAAAAACAGCCGAGGAGTGTTTTACAGTTTCCGTGGCGCTTTGTTCACGGCGCAGCACCTTTTCCTTTGCCGGCGCATAGAGTTCTGAGTTAATTTCCGTTAATTCCGAGAAAAATGCGAGTTCTTTGAAGCTGCCGCAGCTGGGTACTCTCCTGGGAAGGAGTCGTTTCCGTCTAGCTTTGACGCAGCGAATAAACAGCATGCTTTTGCCACGGATTCTTGTTAACCATGAAAAGAAGTCCTTTGCTTCTTCTCTTTGCGAGGGAAAATGCATGCTGGTGTTGGACACCCTTAATCATTGTCACAGATTGGAGTTGCGATTGTAGCATAGATCCAGGTGTCGATTACAGAGTTAATCAACCCTAGTTTGATCGAGGTTGGGATGTAGTACGTGGGACTTGGTTTCCTCAGAGAAAAAGCCTTAAATAAGAAAGGTATGTTTTGCATGTAGGTACAGATCGATGAGTGAGATATAAAATATGAAATTCGATAAATTTTGAAATTATTTTATACGGGAATGCAATATCCATAATTCCCGAATGGATAATAAATGATCCAGGAGTATCTGGCGAGTGAAAATATGTCCCTGTGATAACCGAAATTTGTCATATGATGGAAGCGTATCCGCATCACGTACTAATATTGATGCGAAATGAACGAATAAAATCCGATATAGCTGCATTAATCTAAAATATGTCGAATTCCTTCATACTAACATGCCTCTGCGTTCAGAATATTGACGCAGTATCAGTCCATTTCATGTATGTTACATTTTACATGATTTTATTTATCATATATATCCATGGTATTACTTCTCGAGTTAGGAGGTGTAATATTCGCCTCAAAGGCAGGTAATTAACTTATCGTTTCTTAGTTGTTTTTAAACCCAATTCCAGTACCGTCAATAATCGTAAAATTCTCGAACGCACCGTTCCAATTTCGGCGAAATTTAAAACACGACGTCAGCATCGCCGAAACGATCAACGTCAGCTTCATTTCGTCGAATACCAGTCGCGATTCGCGGTGAAACCGACGCCGACGTCCCCCGCAACGGTGGCACAAAGCTAACGATCTAATAACGGTGAGTTACAGTAACGACGAAGCACGCTCGGTTCTCGTCCAGCGCAAAGAGTTCCCTCCCCGCCATCGACAATTCGTAAATTCGCGTTACCCACCTCGAGTCGTGACTTTTACTTCGATCTCCATTCGTGCGTTCAGCAGACTCGATTGCCCGAGGAATCGGTGGATGGGAATGCCAGAGCAAGAGCAAAGGAGGATGGAGGCGGTGGAGGAGGAGGGATTTTTATTGGCACGCCTCGCGCCGCGATAAACATAGGGAAAACGTTGCACGATAATTCGAGCCGTTAAACGTGGCTGGCGGATAAAAAAGCCCACTTATCGGTCGCGGTGCTCGTTTCAGGGATATTTCGATTGGACGCGTCGATTCAGCGAACCGTGTGCCGGAAATGGCCGATGGCGAAATTAAAATTCAATTTGTATACGTTCGAACAGATAATATCGCGTCGCCGTGTGGTCCGAAGGAACTCGAAAAAAATCAAAGCCGCCCCTCCGCCTCTGATGAAATTTACATATCTTTGTTTCTGGAACGGTTACGGTAATGGGCTCCTTCGATCGCTGCCAACGATAGGTGCAAGGATCGTTTTCGTCCGCGATTCCAGTTCCAGGAGAGATGGAATGAGCTTGATTATTTCAAAGATAATTGAAATCTGATATTTCCCCGGCAAAGGAATTTATCGTCTCCCTCTCTCTCCTTCTCTCTTTTCACGTCCCTTGGACTCGTGGAATGCACTTTTTAATTTATTGCGCATGCTACGTTCCTGATTATTGAACGCGTGCTTGTAGGTGGATAGAGAGTTTTTTTCCTTTTTACATTTCTACCTGGGTCACTTTCCCCCAGCGCAGTGGCTCTCAAATTGCGACAAACTGTACAGCAATTCGTAACATTTTCCGATTGAAGATTAACCCTTAAAGACCTGCTTTATTTTTTTTCTCGTACTAATATAATTTAATTTTTCGGGTTAACTTGGACTAAAATTAGTGTAGAAAAAGTAAAAAGAAGATCCTAATAGTGTAGTTTTAGAGAAAAACTGGCCTTCCTTCATGTGCACAAATAAGGACATTCGCCCTAAACGATAGTGTCGGTAATGTATGAGTTTTATGCGTCCTCGATTTCAGACGCCAGGTCTGAAAGTGTTAAAGAATAATTCAGAAATAAAAATTCCCATGGCTTGACTAAACCAAAACAAACACAAATCCAAAGTTTGAAATTCATAAGCCCTATAGTCTTACCCCCCCACCCCCTCCCCTCCCCCCAAAAAAATCACAGACGTCACTCACTTGTGAAGACTCCAAACCAGATCCCTTAATCCTTAAATCCTCCCTTCGGAAGTCTCCGTCGTTTCAAGACCTCGTCCATCGCGGATCGATATTCCCTGATTGAAACCAAACAGAGAATCCCTACGTATCCCCAGGAACTGAAATATCCCTGATATCCTACCTTCCACCTTAAAGCCTTCGAGAACTCGGACGCAACAACGTCGACCAGTTAAGGCTTAATGTCGAAACCCCGATAGCGACAAAGTTGACGAAAGCCACCTATATGTTGCAGTTTAATTAGACGTAAGACGTTTAGTCGCGAATTTGCAAGCTCTACTCCATTAATCAATTCCGCGCGAAAAGTATGTAACGTCCATGAACGGGGCACGTTGCCGCAGAAATTGAACCGGTCCCAATACAAACGCGAACGACGGTGGTTGCTTAGGTAAACGAGTTTCTCGAAGCTGCCCGATAGAAGCTTTCATCGGGTGTTTGCAAGTTCCGATTCTACTTGGGAAGCCGCCGATAAACCGCGACAGCTTGTCCCACTTCCCTTTGAGCCTGCTTCTCTCGTCCCCAGCGTTCTTTCTTTCGTCAGTGACACCTTGCTCACGTTGGAGGACGTGCACTGCCAGATTAACATTTTCTAGACCCATGGTATTGTATATTTGCAAATAAATCAAAGCATTATTTCCTACAAAAATATAGGGTGTCCCGTAATTGGTGCACGCGTACTCGACAAATTTTCAAACTTATTTTTTTCGAAAATAAAGCGTCCTATGAAAAATTGTATTCTATATTTTCGATTCAATTTTTCACGCATGTAGAATTACACTCATTTGCTCGTACCACCAGTTACGGGACACCTGCATAAATATCAGAAGAGTCAGTGCACTCTATAGCTTTCAAAGCCCGCCGTTTTAACGAGCCCTAAAAGAAGAAAGGATGAACCAGAAAATGTCGTTCGTGACGTGAAACAATTTCCCACTTCGGAAAGAAGTCGTAGAACGAGAAAAGTGTCTATCGATTAGACGTTGAATAACGCCGTTTCGATTACCGGACTCTTTTTCCCGTCTTTTAGACGAATGGATTCGCGCCTGGATTTCCTTCCATCGTATTTACGCGGCTGAATCGACAAAGTCGCGAGAAACGAACTCCTCGGCTCCTTTGGAGGAAACTTCATTTATTTCGCGTGAATAGGGGAAGACTCTGCGATCTCAGCTGATTCCCACCCCTCTGGTATCGCGAGACATTCCCATAGCATTAGTCAAACGAATTTTCGAGGCTGGGAGCCGCTTTAATACGGTGAAAAAGATGGAAGCCACTTTAATCTTTGACTCGATTGCCTCCGCGAAACAGGATACGCGCCCCGTCTACTTAGGCGATATTCCTCGAGCGGACGAACTTCTTCCCTAAGAAGAAAACAAGCCTTGTAAGACGCTCTGAAACCCCCCTTTACGACCCACGGTTTCGGCGAGTAATTTGGACGTTGCACAGGAAAATCTTCGGTGATCCACAACCCTGCTCTGTCCCAGTTTCCTTTGAACCCTTCTGCCACCCTCCCTCCAACTCCTTGTACCTCTTCCTTCGTCTCTATCGGTTTACTCCATGGGACTAAAGAGGCCTAGCGACGCCGTCAAACAAGAAATAAGTTTGCAGTCTTATTTACCACGGACCAGGGATTTCGTCGTTTGATACATCAAAGATAAATTAAGGAAGACACGAACGAGTCCGTTCTCCGCCTAGCGGGGCCACGAGTCTCTGAAATAGATGTAATTCTCCGTGGAATATATTGTCGACCTGTGACACCATCGCCTTTGTTGTTTTCATCTTGCGGCGAGGCATGAAAATGGAAACCTCTTAAATCTCCGAGTACCTTGTTAACCAGTCTAACGCCAGAGACGCGACGTTTACTTATTAATACACAAACGCGAACCGAAGGAATATAACCGATTTAATTTTCGATGAAAGATTGAGTGCATGCATATTGTTTGCTCGTTAGCGTCGACGTCTTTCATGAATGTTTTGGAGCCTGATAGCTCGACGCTGTTTGCCTTTTGTGAGGTTTATGACTGGGTTGAAGGTAGAATGGGACTGGGTACGTTTTCTATCGTTTTCACGTATTCGATAGTGTAATATCGCGCCTCCCATGTTCAAGAATAAGGAGTCAAACATGAACACGAATCGTAGGGTGCGGGACTGGTGCATTTCCAATTCTTGTTTTGGTTATATTTATATTATTTAAATGGGAATGCCCGGGGTGTAGGTGTGTTGGTACTTGGCGAAGTACAAAGTTGAGAGTACAGGGGATATGATTGGAGTTTGAAAGGAACAATTGAATTTCAAATACATCATCCAACTATTTTGGAAGTACACTACATATGAGCAGTTCACTGCACAAGTTGATGCAGAACTCCACCAGTCACATAAAAATTGTAACATTACCGACGATTATTTTTTGGCGGTATATTTTATATACCGTTAGATGAAAGCTACATCTATATTTATGCATTCTACAATATTTATTTGAATTTATATTATAAAGGGAATTTTAGAAAACAATGTACATTAGTTCATCGCGTTACTCAAGTTTTTGTTTTATGAAGTTAATTGATTTGTGCTATGAACGTCTCATGTATCATCCTATAATGTAATATTCGCGCCTCCTATACCCCAGAAGATGGGAGAAAACACGAAACGTAGGGTACGGGATTGGTCGTGTAGAAAAAGCGGCCGACTGTGGATCCGAATATCGTGAGTTCGAATCTCCGTGCCTTAGTTTTCGTAGAGACTCCTATAGTAGATCGAATTTTCATGAGCTCGAAGTGAAGCCCCTGTAATAGATATCCATGGTACCGAATGTAATTGATTTGAGATATCGAGTTGCAATGATATATCCTCTCCGTGTAAGTATGACAGAAACAATAAATCTGAATGCACGTTGTCGAGCAATGAAATCTAGAACACGCGGAATACTCTCATTTATCTCCCGTATCAAACTCGAGAATTGACACATCCCGCGGGGTATTAAATATTGTCGTTCTATAAGTAATAAGTTTCAACTCGATGGATTACGTATGCTCGACGGTGAGCGTCTGTTTTAATAGAGTTCTCAAAGTACGAGACCAACTGTTATTACTTCTGCTCGTAGAACAATATGCATACTGCGCTGAAGTTTATAACGACATATGGCAACTTTACGTTGTCCTTGTGTAGTGAATCGCTACTTCTAAGTACCTGGTAATGCGCTCATTCAAATTCGAAGGCATTCAAAGGAATATTTTTCGTTACTTTCCCTTGAGAATGAATCGATTTTTACTCACTCTGGTTATATTTCTCTCGAACCCCAGCGTTTCCTCGAATGGAAGTAACAGTCGATTTAAGTTTATATTAAATCTGAAAGAATATCCCTCGCCAACATCCAGTGGAGGGATAATCTATTTTTAGGCGTTTGATTTATATTTCTTTGCGAGTTTGACGTCTACTTGAGGGTCGCAACGACCAGATCGACGAGTTCCACGGATGCTCTGCCATTCTCCGACCCCTAAAATTAATCCGCGCCCAGACCACTCGAACTCATCTTCCCTATTCGGCCAGTTAGCGTGGGGCATTAATAAAGCAAATCGCGAAAACCGGCTGCGCAAGTTTTCGCTGCTGAATGGTTCGTGCAACCATGGTAGGAAGGTGAACAGCGATGGTAACGAGGACCCTGGAACTTCTCAAAGGCCAGCGTTCCCTTATTCCGCGAGCATTCCGTACGAAAACATCGAGCGACAGCCCAACGGAATAATTAATTGGCCTATTTGGAGCCAGCTCGGACTCGCTACGAATTTCATCACTGGGTGTAGAAGAGAAGGCGAAGACGTGATTGTGAAGAACGGAAGGAAGACCAGAGGGAAAAGAAGATCCTGGGAAGCTCGGTTGAGACTTCTTTGAAGGGAAGAGAAAGAGGGTCGTCGGGTTCGACGTCTAATGAAAACTTTTCCCTTCTTTTTGTATTCGGTGGGCTATCGCGAGGGAACGCAATCAACCTCGATTTGAAAGGATGTCGCTAATTTGTTCGATGATAAAACGGGGAGGGACACCTCCTGAAACCGTGTCCAGTTCTCCAATAACTGAAAGGTGTTCCTAACATCGATGTTTTTCGGAGTCATGCGTTGCTTTGGAAAATTTTACGTCGTAAATGTTTATCGCAGTTGACGACAAGTTAGAGGAATTATTCAACGATAATTGAATTTGAACCTCGATCCCTAATTGAGTAATACTAAATGATACTCATTCCCCTATCTCCGATATCGAGGTATCGAGCTGAACCGGAGATGACAACACGATCCGTGACACACTCACCTCATAGCTCTCCTGCCCGTTCCTCTCCTCGCAAACGCCTGCATCTTGCAGAATCGTAGTCAGTATCCAGGTTCTCCTGTGAGAAACCTGCCTCCCTCGTTCGTATATCATTCCAAAAGCTTTCCAACGTCCAAGCGAAGACGGAAAAAGAAGGCGGAGCTGCATATCTGTGACGCGAGAAGAGGAAGACGGAGAACGGGCCCTGGAGTCGTTCCTCTCGTAACGAGGTTGTCACGGCGTTGCTTAAGAGTTTCGTGCGGACATATCGGAGTGGAAGGAACCGTGAAAAATGAGCCGCGAGCGCGGCGCATAAAGAGCGTTAGGATATCGCGGCGCTCACAAAACGGAGTATGATCGATGGGCTCTCCCAGGCGAATCCTTTGGAAGCAAGCTCGCTGGCGACGCGGAAACCTACGAACAAGAGCATACGGGGATCCCCGTGCCCCCAAGTTGCCCTTTGACTCCGTAACTTTCACCCCGTATCTCCTCGAGATCTCGATTCGGCGCCAACGCGGACGACTTCGTCCCGTGGATCCCCTCTTTCGAAAATATTTACGGGACGCTGTCGTGGCACGCACAATCGGTCGATAAATCATGGTGCATTAACGTTTGAAAGAGGCTCGGGCGTTGGGAACGAGGCGATTCCATTTTTCAAACTTTGCGGCGTACTTGAGGCGACTTCTTAACGTTGGGGACAGCCGACAGTTCGAACGATGACGACCTGCTGATTCCTCGTTAGGTTAACCCTTTGCACTCGGATGTCTCTTCTGAGGGGACGTCACAAGTCCATGCAAACTTTATTAGTGATTACACATAATAAATTTATGGGAGCATAAAATTTGTGAAAATGTATGATTCCTTGAAGGTTTCTATTCATATATCACGAAAACTCAAATGAAAATATGGTACATGTATTAAGATATACAGGATGTTTCCTACTTTTCCGGCAAGAGTGTGGGGGCATGATCTAGATGTGAAAACAAGAAGAAAATGCTATATGAAGTACGTTTATATGGTTTTTAATCTCTTTGATGGTTTTAAAATGAGTGAAATGGATGAAAATTGGATCTATGCTTAGACAATAAGCGAATATGTATGTACCTTCTAAACAAGCTCTTGTATGTCCATTTCCGTCAAAGCTGCAACACGCAGTCGAACGTTATCACGTCGGAGGATCGCCCCATGTTGACAAATTGGTCTTTCTCGGTTAATGGCATTATTCAATCGACGATGTTATTGACTGTAAACCTCGGCTTTAAGCGATCGATTGTTCTCCAGCAATTCGTGCTGAATTACTCCTCAATCGCTCCATATCGAACCTCAAGGCTAGTTCACATGGCGACACTTTAGCTTACCTTAGGGTAGTCGTGATAAATTATTTATTCAGGTAGGAAATATCGTTTTATCGGTCCTGGCCAGAACTTACCAAGTCTAGCAAAAAAAAAATGATTGAGCAAGATGGAGGATTACAGAGTCTCCTCAGACTCCTTCGGCATCGTTCCCTCTGTGAGGACATTTCGTTTGTCGTTTCGTTCCAAAGAACACAGTTATTGACTTCCACTCTGCAGACACGCGAAATGCAACCGATAACGGAAATCAAATTCAATCGACGAAAGAACCGACTCCAATATCGTTAAGTTCAATTTCAACCGTCCCCAGACGCACAGGGAGCCTCTTTTGATCGGCGAGCATCGCCTCCTTCCGCAGGACGAAACGAACCGAGTTGCATTTAAACGTCGCGGATAGGCGTGACCACCTCTCCTTTATCGAGCGTTTGAAAAGCGAATTCGATTAGCAAACGACAGATTGAGCCTTATTGAATCACGGTTCGCGGTGGTCTTTGTTATCGCGATCCCTTCCTAAGAGCCGCCGCGAGAGAGAACATCCACGGACGCTATAGGACGTTCCACGATCGGTAATGACCCTGATGATCACTCCCGATAAAAAGATCTTCGTGTCGGATTCGGTTTCTTTCTTCTCCCACACCCCTCTACGATCATTTTTCTCGATCGAGTCGATCGGAGATTAAGGGGATCGCAGAAAGGCGAGCTCTGGCTTCGCGTTCACCTGGTTTGGCGCGAAGTCGATTTCGAGTAAATTAAACAGCCGTCGATGGTAATCGATGCGGAAAGTTCGCCGAGTAATTATCGGCCCAGCGCATTCCCGACGTTGATTTCTGCCATGGCGACTCCGCGAGGCGTGCGTTTTTCGAGGCTACTCGAAACGTTGTTGAAACGCTAAAGCGATAAGCGCGGAAGCGTGTCGGGGAAACTGAGCGAATTCGCGATAATTTCGTTCTGCTTGTCGCCGCGCGTTTGTTCGAGTGTCGGACACCGGCTGGAAAATTGCTATGAATTTCACGGTTGTTCTCCTGTTCGTTTGTGTCTGGAGTCCAGGGAATTTCTGCTTGGGGATTTAATTGCTGCGTATTTGTTACGGCCCGTTTCTGAGGTGCGTTTGCAATTCTTGTTTTAATTGTTTTTATATTATTTAGAATGCATGGGATGTAGATATGTTGGTACTTGACGTAGTAAAAAGTTGAGAGTACAGGGAATATGACTGAAGTTTGAAAGGAACAATTGTATTTGAATACAATATTCCTCTATTTGTTTCTGTTTTGAATCCTCTTCAAATGCATCACCCAAATAAATTGGAGGTACAACACATATGAGCCGTTCACAGCACAAATCGATTAACTCCATCAGTTACATAAAAATTGTAACATTACTCACGATTATTTATTTTGTTGTTATTCTTTCTTATTAATGTTATATACCGTTAGATGAAAGCTACATCTGCATTTATACATTTTATAATATTTAATCGTAGGGTACGGAATTGTTTATGTAGGAAAAGGGGTCGACTGTGAATCAAATCTCCTTGCTTTATATTTCATAGAGACTCCTACAATGATACCTCAACATTCTTTACACAACACCTCGGTAATCTCGAGGAAGCTTTTCTCGACACAAAAATAAAAGTATCTCACACGAAAGTATCCATTTATGGAAGAATTCAAAGAAACGCTGCGCTCATGACCGCAATTAAAATTTATTTCCTCGCAGTTTCCCATGTCCACATTCATCCAGCTGCTCGACACGACTCCTGGAGTGTCTTTTCAATGTACATAGCGTGGAAATTAAATAAACGAGTCGCGCAAGTGTCCCGTGGTCATTTTGGTCGTGGATGGCGAAAGTTCGTCAAAAACACGTCCGCGGGTCCGATTTGTCACAGAGGGTACGTCCCGGTTCACGCAGTCAAAGCGACTAATTCTGATTAGCTCCCAAGCGATCTGGGTATATCCAATTACGGCGTCGCTCGCATGTCGCTCCGTTCGTCCGCCTTAATCCCGCGGAATAATTCGCCCTGGTGGGCTGTCATGTGCCGTAACCGACAGTGAAATACAGGTAGTCGTCGCACACCGGGACGTGCAAACGCGTGCGTCTGTTCCTTGCACGACCTTATAAATACGGCCTTCCTCCCCCCCGGGGTTGCCAACGAATCAATTAAACCGCGAGCTAGTTCGTTAAATGATTTCCCTGCAATTAACTCGACCGGCGCGGTTCGC
This sequence comes from Hylaeus volcanicus, assembly GCF_026283585.1. Taxonomy (NCBI): domain Eukaryota; kingdom Metazoa; phylum Arthropoda; class Insecta; order Hymenoptera; family Colletidae; genus Hylaeus; species Hylaeus volcanicus. The sequence continues at coordinate 16,182,681 of NC_071979.1, read as the reverse complement.
TCGACTTTTTCTTCGGCGTCCTTTTCCGATGGACGTTTGGCCCCGAAAACGGCGATAAAACCCAGTAATTAAACCGGGCAGTGTTCGATTGACGTGTGTGCACGCGCGCAGCGATGATTGATCAGTGATCCGTGCCCCTCATTATCGCGGCGTTGGCGGTGTCAGCGATTAGAATTTATAGCCAGGGTCTCGTCCGCAGTCTCTACGCCGCTGTGATTCAGGAATTTATAAGTTTTAGTAGAGATTGTAGATTTCATATACAGTCATTCTTATAAGTATTCGTATCCTCTATGTCTATTCAAGAAATTTGTCTCAATTAAATTATAGGTTAGATGTTTTCAAACAAATGCTTTATTATAAATACATTTGAACATGAGTAAACTTCACGCATGTACATGTTTATTTATAATGAATATTTGGAAACAGCAAACCTATCATTCAATTTGGACAAATTTCTTCAACAGACATAGAGGGTACGAATACTTATGATGGGACTGACTGTAAATATAGGCGAATATCTTGTATCTTGTATTTATTTAAAGTGATTAACTATACAGGCACAGTTATTACACTAATACATACTTTTTACTTGTTTCCATTCTTCTTATCGTAACTTTGTCTTATATAACTTTCATTAAAAAATAAATGTACCGAGAATCCTCCTGTCTAAAATATTCTATCAGCAGATTAACAGTGTTCATACTTGTATAACTAATTCAAACTCTTTTTCTGTTACAGGTAAGTGCATTTGGATTTGATGACACGAAGTAAACAGAGCACAACGTTTGCAAGTATCATGGGGTAATGTATTATCACGCTCCTTCGAAATCACCCTGTACAATGAGTTAGAAAGTTATGGATAAAAGAACGAATTGGAAGATGTGCGTTTGGTGTACTCCTCTATAATAAAATCAGTATCTTATTCTTTCATTATACTCCATTTCCAATAGACTCCTACATTATTTTAATACTGTTTGCAGTATCTCTTTTATCTGTAGGGACCTGCTAGTCCCCTTATAGCCTCGGGGTACCTTGGGATCGCTAAACCCCTGAGGACATAAATATAAATATAAAATAACCCGAAACTATGTCAGAGTACAAACTCGCTGGGAGGAAAAGCACATGAGTAGGCTCCCAATAGATAAAATGTTCATTATGAATGTAATTATATCGATGTAGCCGATAGTACTAGCCACAAGTACCGAAGATTCAATTGGGGCGCCTAATTAGATTGGTCACCTCTATAATTACTCGAATCTCGGTGGCTACAGGAATGTTCACTCCCCTTTTCCTGTAATTACCGAGATTCTACTCTACTTCTTCAAATTACGTCCTGCATACCTACGTCTCTCCCATCAGTTCGACTAGTTAAAACCGTCATCCGGCGGAGGATCCAGTTCCGATGCTTCCAGCCCAACAACCGTTCAAGAATCCTTTTTCCCCGTGCACCGTTAGGTCTCATTCGTAACGAGCGCGTTTCTTATCGCTTCGCCTATTAACGCGGCGGCACATGAAACGATCACTCGACGAATGACACGCGACAGGTGTTGCATCTTTAATAGTCGACTCGCGAGGATCGCGAGCCACCGTTGGCGTAGCGCGCTGAAGATTACAGAAATTACGCGTCCTCTAAACAAGACCTATCCTACCGGCGATTTATTATTACCATCCGCCATCTCGACGTTCCGCTCGGCCAGTGCTTTCCAATCCGCTGAGAATCGATCCCGGGCGAGATAACCGGTCGACGATCGACGTCTCCTATCGATCGACCGTCAGTATCTGCCTGCTGACCCTGGTCGAAAGGGTCACCAAAGAGGAAATCATCCTCCCAGGGAAAGATCGTCCTTCCAGGTCCGCATGAGGACCCTTGAGAACGAACGTTGACGGTTTATTTACAGGAATGATAGACTCGACGCGTTCGTGGATATTGTGGCATGTTCAAGGCCTCGAGTTTGGCCAAGGTTCCATGGAGGGAAGAAAAGGCTCACGATTATCAAGGAACTCGACTTGAACAATGAACTCCGCAGCAGCTTTTAATCTTTGGCTACGTGTCGGCCTTCTTACACGCCGGCGTCGATGAAATGGAGCGGAAAGCCACGCGTTGCTCTCCAGCTCCATCTTAAACGACCCCTCGATTCGAATCGAAGGATTCTCGAGATTCCCACCTGACACGAAAGTTTTCTATCGCTGGGTAGGACCCTCCGTGGCCCACCCCTTGCCTTCGACGCTGAGCACCCTTGTCGTTGCGTGTACCAGAACTGTCTATAGGAAGTTGTTCAATGCTTCTCGAAGGGGTATGTCTGCTTTAGAGAATCCATCCAAAGGGAAACTTAAACACAAGACGAAATGTAAATGTTAAACGTTTGTTTAGCAGGTTTCATTAGCATTACTCATTACGTCTATCGACAAACCGTGTAATCAATTGATAGACTTTGGTGGCTCGAGTCGATGGTCCCCGAAGTGAAGAATAAACGAGATACCAGCGCAAATGCGAAGGCAGCGTGCGAAAAGTTCAGCGGTACCCTTTTCCGCTCCGAAGGGAATATAGCGCTGGGATACTCGTCACAAAGGCTCTTGTAAACGCGACACGTACCGCCCCCAAGCTTTTTTAATTATGCCACCCGTGCGTCGCGCGATGCGCTTTTGAAATTTGGTCAGACGAACACGAGCAAAAACTCTACGTTAATGCCATTATATTCGGGACACCCTTTATCGCTGGCTAAAATCCAAACGCTAGTTGAAAGAAATTCGAAACGGTTCGTTAGATCTCTATTCGGAGAAATTCTAATTAGCGAAAACTCTGTTTTACACGCGAATGATCGCATCCGCGCACGCAATAGTGAAAACGTGTGTCGCAGGGAAAAGTTGCTTGTTCGTCGGTGACCTGTAATTCGTACGGAATAAAATTTCGTCCATCCGATATGAAGGAAATTCTGCGAGGGAAATATTTAGAAATTTTTTTCCTCGTGCCGAATCAAACTTTATTATTTACGGAATCAACGTATGCGAGGGTCGAGTTCTTTTATCTGTAAAATATGGAGGATGATTGGAACATTTTGTTTTTCGTCGATGGGAGATGGCAATGAATAGCTTTCAATTTTAATGAATAACGATGCAGTTGGAAATATTTGTGCAACGTTTCATCCTGTGTACAAGATGAAGTATACCTAACTGTAGTTACTATCAAAGAATTATCTTTTATTCGTTTTTTAAATCCATGTACGTAAGTTTTTAATTCATCTAGACTGCAATTGAATTACTTTCTCGATACTTTTACAATGTATCAGCTAGCAATATGTAGCACTTCGTGAACTAATCTACCTTGAAAATAAGAAATTATAGTAAAAACGATACTCTTATCGGGACTTTCTAAACTTGAAATTCCTCAAGGCGTCATTTACACGTAAACAAAATTATATACACAGTCAGCCCCTTAAATATTGGTATCGTCTATGTCTGTTATAGAAATCAGTTTAAATTAAATGATAGGTTTGATATTTTCAAGTAAATGTTTCATTATAAATACGTACATGAATAAACTTTACGCTTGTATGTATTTATAGTGAAATATTGATTTGAAAATATTAAACCTATCGTTTAATTTAGACAGATTTCTTTAATAGATATAGAAGGTGCGAATATTTATGGGACTGACTGTATCTGTGAGACATGTACTTTTCAAACTAGGATTCATACCTATAGCTTCGAGACACTTTGCACGTTGTCACGAGATTTCAACGTGTTGGCATGACTCGCGTGTTAATCCTGCGAAGGAAAAGTAGGCGCTGTAGCTGTAAACTTGTCACTTCGGACAGTTGCGCGTCGACGGTGGTACCGTTTTTCCATCCGTTCGATCGGCGTGATCGTTAATCTTCTATTTCCTGTTTGTATCGGGCGGCAGTGTCGGATACCTCTAATTAGAAGGAACTGGTCGACAACAAGAATCACTAAACTCATGAAATATTGTCCTGAGCGCGATCGTTGATAAGGATTTCCTTGGTTGCCGTGTAATATTCTTTTCCCCTGCAATCGTCGCGCTAAATGTTACCAGCCGATCGTAAAAATAACGAACAGAAGTTCCAGTACGAGTTTCGCTTAATTAACGCTTGTTTTAATACACGAATCGAATTCTCGTTAGACTCCTACTCAGATGTATATTAAAAGAAAAATTTAACTAATTACTCCTCTGCGACTTTCTGTTTCGTTTGAAAAATTAACCCTCAGAAGCCTGACTTTCCAAATTAAATTTTAAAAAATACCAATGTATCTATTATGTGAACAATTTTTACAGCTGACGTTTATTTTTTTAACTTTTGTTCAAAAGAATATTATGCAATGTATAACGATGTAACGATTCTTCTCTTCCTGTTCTTGATCGATTTTTTGTATAACAAAGGAATTGAATCTGAGAAATTGACCGTTGCTTGCAAGATCCATTGTGTCTCGAATGAATTAACAATATTATCGGCAGTGCCAGGCAAAAATTGCAGCCGAAATTACGAAGGAATCCGTCGGCGCCATGGGAAAGACAAGCTAGCGCGAAATTGCTCTGTAATTTCTGCCCTTTCCAGTGTACCCTGCGCGAGGAAACGCGAGCGGGCATTCCGAAGTTTCGCAACCGCACGCGTTTTCTCTTCGTTCGCGTGCACCAGGTCTCCTCCACGCGATAGTTAGTTTCGGCCATTTTTCCACAGCAAAAAGTGAACGAAAATTGCGCCTCGATCGCGAGCGTAGATGGAACCCAAGGGAATGTGTTTTCTTGATACTTTTATAATGAATTTCCTACCTAGTAATTAACTATTTTGTTTTGTATAACGTAAAAGTTTCCGTCAAGTGTACTACTAGCTTTCTTCGATTTTATAGATATTTTTGAGTGTGTATAGTAAGAATTTTATTAATCTATGAATTCACGGTTTGATCACTAACTATCGATCCTCATTACTCTCTCTCTCTCTCTCTCTCGTGGCATCGCAGTTCCCTCAACCCAAGCCTAATCTTCGTAATTCCCTATCTTGGGTATCCCCTGGCTCAACATCGTCTCAAATTCAATTCACAAAGACAGCAACGATGGCGCTACGGAGAGAACAAAGGGGCGTTTTCTCGGACCGTTTGCTCGGAAGTAGTTTGCATTCAAAAGCTTCCCTTAATTCGCCGCGAAGTGGCAGCCAGGACGAACAGCGATTCGGGTAGCTGGCACTGAAAGCACGGTACGGTGTGGTGCAAAGTTGGTAATCCTGCGGCGTTGAACGCTCGAACAAGTTAAGAAAACCTCTGTGGGCAGGGACAGGCAAAACTTTAATTCGAATAAACTGATTCTTGCTTTCTTCTGACGGCAATTGATAGTTTCTGCTTATTTTTATCGAAATTTAAATGATTATTTGTGTTAAAAGTATCAGTTTATAGTGAGAATAATGTTTAGAACATTGATCAATATTTCTTTCTATTTTCTTGCACCTTGGAAAATGAAAGGTAAAAACTATGGAACCCCGAATGTAAAACACGAATAGGTGTATATGGAGCGTGCTGGACCCCTGTAACCGCAGCTGAATCTATAATTTACTCCAATATCTCCATTAAGTACTTCCGAAACTACTTATACGCTCGAGGAGATCCTCCGAAGCCGATACGTTGGCGGATAATCGAAACGAGCTAGAATCGAGAGGAATAAGGGATACCCCGAACCGCGAAACGAGGATGGAGCATTACCGTGATAGTCTCCGATGAATGGAGGGTACGATCCCCTTCGATAAAACGAGGAACGCTGACCGACAAAAATGGTCCCCCTCGGGAGATTTCGATCGCGTTCGGAGCTTGTTCCACTTGATCCTAGCTTTATAATGTGTGACGTATACGAACGTCGCACAGTGAGCCAGAATGGAATATTAACGCGAAGAAATTGTAAACAACGTTTTTAACTAATGTTTGTCTTTGTAGTTGTTTAATATGACTTAAAAAGGTGAACCAATATTGAAACTAGAAATTATTTGAAAATTTTTATACTTATATGTTAAAAAAAAAAGAAAAGAAAAAAATTAGGTAAAAGTAATTAGGTACTTATTAATATAATAGTAGTAATAGTATTAGGTACGTATTAATTAAAATTAATAAACTTCGAAATGTAACATGTTTTTTATTCTTCGACTTCGTCTACTGTCTTTGAGATCGATGTGATATGATAGAGGCGTTGGGCTTAGAGATTCGTGATCAGGACGATCTGTCAAAAAATAAAAGCTCAGACGGTAAAATCGTGCATTATAGCGCCTGATTTCTTTTGGAAGATCTAAAAAAACTGTATTCAAAGTATATCTACATAGATCCGATAGCATGCAAACTCATGCATATCTTTTTATGACAGATAAAAACATCAAACTAGCGTGTAGAAGTATTTCTAACATAAAAAAAGTATTTCTAAAGACTACTTACCGTCAATAGAGTCTCTCATGACTATACAATATAAATTAAAAAATTTACACGTCTTGATCGTGTTGCAGATTCGCGTGTAATAGTCGTCCCCAACCTCTCCATCCTATCTCCTCCTCAGCCCTTGTACTTGCCGTGCATCCAACGCGA
>NC_071979.1:16114526-16176101 GCF_026283585.1 Hylaeus volcanicus | reverse complement strand
ATCCTATCTCCTCCTCAGCCCTTGTACTTGCCGTGCATCCAACGCGATCGAATTCCAGCGATTATTTATTGTCTCGCGGCGGTTGCAGCTTCCACGGGATCGCGGTAATTTTTCTTCATTAGGAACGATAAGAACCGCTGGCCGAACTTGACTCGTTTGCATTATCGACTTCCGCCGCCGTGACTGGCCCGTATCGTCGTGGCTCTCCTTTCGATCAATTACGACACTCGCATCCTGTGGAAAGAAGAACTGGATCGGTCCTTCTTCGTCTCGCTCCTCGGGAAAGGACGTGGCCGCTTTGTATTTATCGGATCGCGTTAATTCACGTTCGGTTGTGACCGGATTACTCGCTGCCAGTAAAACTGTTGCGGCAACTTTTTGCACTTATGATGAATTAGGTGTGTTCGGTAGTGTCAGTGCTGGCCGCTTTTTATTCGGATAACGAATGACAAATGGTACGAGGAATAATTGATTATTTGAAATGAGCTGTTACTTCTCGTATCGAGTAATAATTCATCTCGAGTAATATTGTACTTTAGCGACACGAATTAAGATTCGTAAGGAATGATGAATTATTTATGGAACCAGTTGGTGGTTGAAACTAGCAATTTTACTATCACTCGTTAACATAGTAGTAACCGTTAGGTATCCTTGGTCATTTTCAAACAAACGATGATAAATAATTACGGATGTAATTACTATTTGTAATCACAAACTAAATCAAATGATACATAACGATACGACTTGGGTTAATATTTATGAAATCGAAGCGATCAGGCCCTGTGGGACTCTCGAAGAGTCTCCGTAATTCGTCGACCGAATCTTCGGATAACCGAGGAGGCTCTCCTCGCCTCGGTACGACGACACTTGACCCTATGAATTAAGGAGGACGGACAGCTGAGTCATTGATTACCGTTAACCTCGACGATACATTGAGGAAGAATTCTCCCTCCACGTCCCGTTAGGCGATTGATAATGTTCGACGACGTGTGAAGCGATTTATTAGGCCGTCTTCTATGAGCTGCCAGGCGCCTTGATGCGTTGGTGGAAACGCTTCGTGATTTACTCGATTCGTTACAGGAAAATATCCACAAAATTCGCCAGTATTTACCGATATCGTATAAATACCTTTCAAACAGATAGGTACAATATCTCGAAAAATATACGACTGATTTACGCGAAATTTTCAAGGGAATGCTTTGCGAGCCCACTCAGACCCTATCTACAATCCAATCTTTTCATTAATACCTTTGCATTCCTTTTTTATAGGAAGTCTGACCAGAGAACTACATACAAGTAGATAGTTCCAATTTCAGGAATTTCCACTTTATTTTAACTGCAAAAGTTTCGTCGCACGCAATCGTGGCTAACTAACTGCACTAGCGCACTTTGGAGTTCTTTTTATTTTTCCTTTCTTATTTGCATCGTTTGTGCAGCATCGTATCCACTGCAGAACAGAAAGAAATAAGGACATTTTTTATAGTACGGGTTATACGTCAAACATTTAACACTATAGTAACAAATCTCTTATTAGAAAAAAAATCCCTTATTTTTACACGAGCAAGCTTCCCTGACTGAATCACCTTCACCTTCACATTCATAAATTCAAATAAATATTGTAGAATGCGTAAATACAGATGTACCTTTCATCTATCGATATATAAAATTAATAAGAAAGAATAACCAAAATAATAATCGTCAGTAATGTTACAATTTTTATGTGACTGGTGGAGTTAATCGATTTGTGCAATGAACGGCTCATATAACACTTACTAAACACGAACTACGATAACAACTGACATTCCTGAAGGAGACCAGCAAGGATTAGTGATTTATTCCTGACGTTTCTTAATCCAGATCGCTAAGAGTCAACAGTTTATCAGAATTCGAAAGTCGACTTGCTCCGAGCATACAGATACACGTAACCCCTGGAGACCAAGATAAATGTCGAAACGCAAACGTGTCCATGTTAAACCGTGCTCGACGCTTTCTGACATTTGACGTTAGAACAATAGGATGTGTTTGAAGGAATCGACGGTCGGACATAAAATCGCTGAAGCGGAGATCGATCGGGACTTCTCCTGGTAGCGAGCACGGGGGTTGCCGTTACACGCCGGTCCGTAGATTCTTTTCGCAAAGTGCATTGTACCACGCCAAAAGCCACGACCCTCTAATATTAACGATAAAATACTGAACGAGTGAATGGAGCCCTTTGTGTCGGTCTCTGTGGCTGTTACGAAGTACGATTTGTACAGGAATCATGGTAAATATGGGCACGGTTACGGTTTTCCTGAAGCGGGGCTGGGTTGTTGGAATTGAAAAGGAGAATTGTCCCGCGTTGGTGATTCCGAATACTCGACTACATGTCGGGAATAATGGAAGCTCTCTGTTTCTTTTATTTATTATTGTTTTCTCGTACAAATATATTGCGAAAGGGAAACGAACTCTTACAAAATATTGCTAGGCATTGTTGGAAACACAGTTGCATTACGATTATTGGAAGGATAAACAGAGATGTTTCGACAGCAGTCTATTCCGTGCGAAAATACCATATTGAAATAATACCCCACAGAATAAACTGCGTAGCATAACTATAGCACCAGCTACATTTTTAAACGTTTCGGACTTTCGGTTCAGACCTTTGGAATGTGCCAGAACTACCAATGTTGAATTTTTTCGTCTGAAAATATGTAGAAACCAGTAAGAGATGGTTAAATTACTTCGAGTCGTCAATTACTTTACAGTACTTTTTACAATGTTTGGTGTCTAAAATGACTGGCTTACTTATTTATATTGATGCTATAGTTATGCAGCAATCGAAAATCACTAGTTTGATTGTTCCATGTTGTATATTAGAGCAACTTCGAAAAGAGATCAATATAAAACTCATTATTTATCTTATCCTCTAAGCTCATGTCATTTCTACTCAAAAGTTTGAAATATTTAAAAATATAGGCTATAATTATACTCCGCAGTGTATTTTTCATTTTGGCTGCTTTGAACGACAAAAATGTGTTTCTTCGTTCATAAGATACATATTCATGATATCCATGCTATGTTCATCCGACATGTAATCTTGTCCAATAGCGTAACAATATATTTCAAAAATTCTGATAACCGAATCGGAATTTTACCCAAATGCAATCTTCTCAGCTGCTCAGCGTAAGGAGCCGCAATGACGCTAGAAATTCGAACAGTGTCGAACCAGGCCAAGGAGACGATATTACACGTTTGCACACGTGCAAACCATCACCAAAGGGCCTACCTAATTTCATTACCTCGTTCGATGTTTACTACACCCGGGAGACCGCATCTAACTTGCCCCAGCTTCGCCTTTCCTCTCACGTGCCGGGTGTCTCGTTTGCGCCGGCTGGACTCCTTGCACGCGCAACACTCGGACAGGTTTCGTGACCTTTGGAATTCGAAACGGTGGCTTCCATAACTTGCCAAAGCGTCATAAGTCACGAGAACTCGCGTTATCGAGCAAATTTCGCGTGCCTTGCCCAGCCTCGAAGGCATCGAACATTCGTTTCCTTGATCGACAAGCGTTACGAGTGAAGGCATTGTAAAACTACTGATTTTATGTTTTTGGAGTCAAGCTTTACTTTTATCTTATATTATATTTTTTATCTTTGTTGAATATTTAGCTAAATAAAACACGCACGTTTTAAGTGTTCCTTGGTATAATATATTTAAGAAACAAAATGAGATCGAAATGCAGGGGTTTTACAAAAAAGGTGCGAGTGACGCGGTTTACCCGAGTCGTTCGATCCATACGCTATCGAATTTCTACGAAGGCTGAGAAATGCACAGAGTCATACCGTTGTGTCACTGCACTCTCATTTTTGGAGAATTCCCCGACATTCGTCTCCATCGCGACGATAGACGAAGTTCGCGGCGTTCAGGTATGACCCAGTCATAAAACTTGGTTTCAAACACAGCTATGTCGGTCACTATTGACCTGAAGGTCTCGAACTAGACAAAATGAAAATCTCAAATTATGATCTAACGGGTTTTTTTTTTCACAAAAATCCAACAATCTTATATTATAGTGTTCTCCCAGGCCTGGATCAGTTCAGTAGCTCGTATGGTTTCGTTTCTGGCAGATTCGAATGATCGTCATAGGGTCATCGAAACGGTCCTCGTCGCTAGAATGTGTCGCAATCGTCGTGGAAGATGTATGCCAATTGATAACGCGTCATCAATCTCTCCCGCCGTGAGAACCGCAGATCCAACGATGCGCGTGACGTTACGACAATCTTGAGTGCGAGCAAGCAACGAAGATCTATCACATTGTCTTGCCGAGGTCGCTGCCACGAAATGAAATGTCTATTGTGCGTCCCACGTGTGCAGCGTAGGAGACGAAGAATCGACGTATCCGGAGATCATCGAGGTGGGTGTTCGTGTCAAGCAGGTACACGGTTATCTATCGCGACATTAGCTGGGTAATTAACGAGTTGTACCTGTTCCACCAATCTTGGAAACGCTACCCACGTGTCCATGGAGAGCGTTTCACGCATAAATCCGCGTGTCTGATTCGAAATTGCCATCCTTGGGGTTCAATCGAGGCACACGAAGAATGTCGAAAGAAAAATGGTCGAGTCTCGAGAGGTTAACAGATCTTTCCTAATCTTTCAAAGCACCGCGGGCATGTCGCCATTCGTGCGACGTTGAGATCGACTAGAAGGCTCGGAGAAATCGCGAATTTTTTCGATGCTTTCCAAGCCGTTCTTTTTCATTCGTGGACCTGATGCGTGCACGTATACCTCGGCATGATTACGGGGATAGAATGCGAGCCCCGTAAAGGAAACGCGGGCTATCTAGCGGCGACCAATTAAGAACCTCGATGGAACGTGGTAAATAAGTTGGCGCGAGGAAATTCCAGTACGAGGAGCCTCCGGAGACCCTGGACTTTTTGGAATGTCTTCCATAATTTCCACAATTTCCTCGGTGGTTGCAATTTATGGAATAATGACCATCCATTAAGTTCCCGTGTAAACGGGCGTCTCGTCCAGGAACATACTAGCAAATTTCGTATCGAAATGTCTTCTTTATCTTCCGTTATTTCCGCCGCAAATTGGCAAAGCTCAACAATTCCGTCGCACGTACATTCTTAGAGTCTGGCAACTTTCGTTGAATGGCATACTTATGCTACTTGTCGTGAATTCTACAGGTTGTTACACAGGCTCTTCATTATTGGCTATGGGCATAGGACTCTTCACGAGTAACATCTGATTTTCATGGTAAGTAGTTGCTACCTTAGTCTAGTCAGGATGTAATCTCGCAGCTAATATCGCTTCTTAATTTGAGTAGATTTTCCAAGTTCTGTATTGTTGACGGTTAATTTCTCATTAACCAGTTCCTGTTGATTTTCCTTCCTGGATAGAGCGCGCTAATAAGAACAGTATTTGAAGTAGTTTATCCCAACGTTTGAGCCTTCCATTTTAGGTCCGTTAACACATTGTTGACCAGGAATTTTACACATAAGCTCCGGTTATTATTTCGCAAGTGAATGTGAAATTAAAACAGTCTAAATAAACTCCAATAAACTTTATTTATATTTTACCAACATAATGAATTGAAATGAAATATTTTGCATACATAAAACGATGAGCAAAGCTCTTGCAACATTTTATATCGCCCTTGGTTTCATAAATTGTAATGGGCAATCCAAGTGCAAACACGAGTTAACTTGTGACCGGTCAACAATATGTTATGTTAGGTTTACATAGGCCTAAAAATTATTAATCACTCTTGAACAACTGCGAACCCTAGCTAACAAAACCATCGACCCTATTTCTTTTTAAGCACCCAAACAAATTGACCGCAACAAATCCGGCCTGCGACCTTTCCGATGCACAATCTGACTCGAGGAAAAACACGGAAACCGCATCAACGGCACACCCATCCAAACTCAGCTACTCGCAGGGTGAAAGGTCATACCCTCCTGAGGGGGAAGTGCAACGTTCTATCCCCGAAGAAACGGCGCCTCCCGAACGAAAGCAATTCCTTTTACAATTGTACGGGCATGAAATTGATTCGTAATTCTCGGAAGACGGCAAAGGTGAAACTAATAGCTGGCATTTGCGGGCGGCGATCATGAATCTACCATAGAGATTCCCAGGAATTCTCTGCGCCGACCCCATTGCGTTAAGCCATTACGTCCATTACGTCGCGAGTATAACCTCCGCTCGCTTCTCGGACTCTCGACCTCGTCTCGACTCAAAGGGAGCGAGAGCTATGCGCGAACGCAACGCGAACTATGAGGGATCTACCACATGAGCGTCTGCGTTTTTTGCTTTTCGAGAAGTTTTATTAATCTTATCAATAAAATACCCTACTTTATCGATCCTCTTAACTAAATAACAACAATCCCCTCCTCCAATCTGGAATATCTAGCATACTTTCGCTAACCAAGCCCTGTTTAACTCTTTGCACTTGAGAGGTGATTCACGATCACTACTAGGTGTGACACAGCAAATTAACCAGCAATAATGTTTATTTAGGTTTAATTTCTTTGGAACTTGAAGTGTCAATAAAATGATTGTCAGTGAGGCAAAGGTCTTCGTAGTCAATCTAAGTATAGCATTCGTGCTAAGATAGTATCCCGAGTTGCTGGTAGATACCAAAAAAAAATGCCTCAAGTGCAAAGGTTTGCACGTAACTATGGCAAATGCAAAAATGCTCATGTGGTAGAGGCCTAATCCTATCGCGAATTGCTCGCGCTCGATGCATCGCGTGCAACCGGCCAGCGACATGCACCCTTCCTCGATTCGTTCATCCAGCCAAGCGTTTTCGCCTCTCACGAGCGGCCACCTTCGCCGAACGAGAATCGGTACTCTTAACTATCGCGAGGTAGTTCCATACCCGAACGTTTATTAATTATGGATGAAACGCGGGTAGAAATAGGGTTGGTCGTCCGCGACGGGTGATTTAAACGTCCAGCATCGATCCTCTGTCCAGCTCTGGTGAACTCTGTCAGTGGAAATGAGATTGAATCGGATGGGAGTGGCGTCGAATGAAAATCGACTAGATTGTCGACTTCCCGACGGCGCCGATGAGGGCCGATTAAGTCCTGGAACGGCTACCTTGAGAACTTAGGCTAACTGCTTGGTAACTGTTGGTAATGGTAAATATTAGACACGTGCCTAGGGTTTTTATCGGATGATATTCATGTTCATTGCTTTATGAAATAACTTCACAAATCGCTAGTCACGAGAATCGTGTCTTCTTGAAGTACCATCCAATCCTCGATAGGTGGTTTGCACAACAAGTGGCCCTTCAGAAAATACGTTACGATACAATAGTAATTGCAGGTTAGTTTAAGAGTCTAGGATAGGTTAATAATAGCACATAGCAGATCCTCTCCTTCGTAACTGTCCCCATATCTGTACTTCTATATGTTATCTTTTACTTTATTTTATAATGCGCACAACTCTGAAGACATAATATTATCATAGCGTACACCTGGTCTACAATTCTCGTGATATTATTCTTTAGATAAGTGAAGTGTAGCGTAATGTCAACTAGCGTAGTATGTACAATTTGTATATCAACTACGACAGTTGTAATCTCTTTTTGGCAACGCCCACGAATGTTACCACAATATTTCCTCGGTTTGAATAATATGCAGCTTTAAAGGAGGGTACAATGTTGAGCATGAAATTCCTATGCAAAACGATGCGCCGAAAGCACGTTTTTGAGCGCCAATGAAAACTTTGGCAGAGTTTCTTACCAGCTCGAACATAGTACTTGAATCGTTTCAGGATGCATTAGGGTTGATACATAGAGACATCGTGCTCCTCGACTCGCGAGAGTATTCTTGGCACTCGAACCACTTTTAGATTTTCGCCTTGTAATATTTTCACCTTCTAGGTGCATCGAATCGAACGAGAAGCTTCTTGCGCCAGTGAAATTATACTTAAAAGTCAGCAGATTATTTTTGTCATCTTTTAGAGTTGGAATGAATACAATAATAATATATTAACACTTTGCACTTCGAATTATATTTCAATTACCAGCTTCCAACGATTTTAATTGTTTTATTTGAAATTTTCTTTAAAAATAGAAAATGGAAAATGGAAAATGGAAAATGGAAAGTTAGGGATTATCTTAGGTTCAACGGTTAGTAGAGGTGATATAACAAGTTCGAGGTCTGGGGATGACTAGCAACAATGAAATCATCAGCTATCAAAGGATGGATTTTGAAATGTTTGCTGCTGGTGTTTGATTTGAGATAATCGACGAAGGCTGAGAAGGCAGTGTTATCTTAAACTAAAAATAATGCAGATTATATTGGTATATAACAATACATCTGTACAGAAACACAGCCAATAAGGTGTTCCACATGTTTCATGAAATCATCTGATCAATATCGTCGTTGCCACAAAGGACGTAGCTTGCAACTTCTTAGCCCTACGATGTTCATAGATCAAGATCGTGCATGCGATCTGTCGAGCCTAAAACATCTGGGCTTGCGTTTACGTGGGCGTGTTGGGCCACTACGCTGGAAACATTTATGCACGTTCGGTTCATTAGAGCTCCGTTGGAAATACGCCCGTATAATCCCCCCTACCGAAGTTCTGCAATTGTTTCTCACTTAATTGCCTTATCGAACTGCTACGCGGTACCGAATTACTCCGCACTCTGCGTCGCGTTACACGTCGCCATAAAAAATTATTTCCTTCGACTCCTTCCCTGTCCAAAGACGGCGAGAATTCCAGCCAATCCCTTTTGAACCACGATGAGCAAGCTCGTGCCGCGGTAATGAAGAAAGATGCTACTCCCTCGTGATCAGTATTCGCGTGCAATATCATAAAAGGATCTACGGGCACGACTGGGCTCTGCTGAAACGATGATGGAATATTTTTCATTTACGCTAACTCGAATGATCGTTGCCGCGCGTGTCGTAAGAATTGAGACAGGGATTGTGATTTGTTGAGTGGTAAACTAGGGTAGTTTCAGGAACATGAGTTTCGTAATTCGTTCAAACGTAATTCATAATTCGAAATTTGTAATTAAGCCATTCAATGCACAAATGAATTAACTTCACTTTTTGAAAGATCTTAAATTTAAGTGTCAAAGCACTCGGTATAGTCATAACTTTTTATAGTTACAATAACTTTCCTGAATAACAAAGACTAACACTATTAAACGACAAAATTTTTGTGATCATTGAATAATACATCGTTTATTTCAGAGGCCATTTCATTCCATTTCTCAACGTTTTATTTTATGGAGTTAATCGATTTGTGCAATGAATGGCTCAATTGATACTGAAACAATTATGACATCAAGGTGGATAGATGTTTGTTCGAATTTTACTATTTCACCAGATACTTTATTTTCTTGTATCTATAAGTCTTCTTCGTTCTTGAGGATTCTACTCGAGAGGTCCAGCAGACCACCAATCACAGGTGTCCTCGATGACCAAGGGCAGATTGACGAAACTCAGTTTCAGCATAAGTTACGATCACGGTCGAAGCACAGGAAAGCGCAAACTTCTTAAGAATCAGAGAGCAAACCAGGGTCTAGAAGTTAATTCACTTTTATTTTCGAGAAAACCCTTGTTCCCAGCCCTCGATGGCAAGATCATTTTTCTACCAACGATTGCGCCAGAGAAGAAATCGGGGACATTGCTCGGGTTCAATCTCACGGTACAAGCTTGCCACCTGCTGAACATAATCCAACATAATCTCTGGCGCCTAATATAGGAGGGTAACGGTGCGCCAGATGGTGACCAGCTCGCATAATCGGGAACACGGGGGTCTGCTGTAGTCTAAGCTCGTGCCGAAACCCTGACCAGATCTAAACCATCGCATAAACTTCAACTATTTTATTATAGTAAAGAAAAAAACTGTACGATTGTTTAATTATTTTAATTTTGGAACAATTTTGTCTGACGTTCGAAGACTGCCCTTCGACATTCTGTCATGGAGTTTGTCGGGGATAAACTTTGAAATACGAATGAAATGAATCTGAGAGTGACGTATATTCCTTGGTACGGATGTTCGTGACAGCATGACTTCTCTGCAGTAGTGCATGGCTCGGAATTGGGGTAGTGCTTTTAAAGATTCATGCCCAACGTCACCATAACGGATCTACGAAGTTTAGACGACTGAGCCCATAAACTTACCCAAGTCTACTTCAAAGAACGCAACCAAAATAAAAGCACTTGCTTGGATTGAACGTCTATATGTAATACGTATTTTGTCGAAATATCTCAACTTTGTATCTAAAAAGTACACCCTCGTTCAAAAGTATGTGGACAGTTTCTTAATAGAAATAAATATTTAATAGAAGTTGCGAATCTATTAATATCAATTATATCATTTACATATGTTTTAATATGTTTATGTTGCATTAGCGAATATATTTTATTAATAGTTATTTTTAACATCACATTAATAATGATAGAAGACTATAGAGATACTAGATAATGTTGAAAGGTTTTTTACCAAACTTGGATACTATTAATTTCTTCATTGTATCCGAAGTAGTATTATCTCATTTACTTTGTTGTATCTCGCCATAAATGTTTTTAATGTATTGAACATTCTTTCCGAACTTTTCTATCTAAACGGTCCCATAGTTTTACTATAAAATGGAATATGGCACTCAAAACATTTAATATTATTAAATGTTGTTGTGTAACAAAAAAAGTTGTCTAGTAATAATTTACGCTGTACATTAATCATTCATTGAAGGTAATAAATGTCCATATATTTACGAACGAAGATGTATATAACCAAACGGTGTAATGGTGATGATTTTATAAATAAAATTATGTATAGAAGTTTATTCATTTAGTAAAGTAGAATTATATAATAAAGATATACCGAGAAACGGGGAAAGCTTGACTCGATTGCTTTCGTAGATCTTTCGGTTGGAACGAATACCTTTTAGTGGCTCATCGATCTCAGAGGGGTTAACAGTGCACGGCATTTGAGAAGCTCGAAGGATCGATTGACAGATCGATCTCCCTTTCCCGTGGAAGTCGTTCCTGATGCCGCGGCTTACAGCAGGTTTTAACTATCTTCGAACGTATTTCTCCTTAAAGCCGTTTTAAATTACGACTTCATTCGCTTTGAGCCAAGACCGGGTTCTTAGTTCTCGGTAGGAGTAAGACTCACGCCACGAAACGTCTCTTTTTATTTCCCTCTTCCGCCCAACTCCATGGCACCGTGAAATAACGAAACCATGGCTGAACGTCGTCGGAAAAGAATTGGCAGCCAAAGGCGCGAACTCGCAGGCACTTCCCAAACTTCCTTATTCCCACCGAACCCGTGAACAATAATTACTCTTCTTCTTTCGCTTTTAGTTCCAAAGTGGCTCTTTGGGATACATAGACTGCCATTGTCGAATAATAGTTACCATTCCATCACATCGTCACACTTATACTTCTTTTCCTTTTTCTTCTTTTGTCAACGAGGCGCTGTAATTTTTGTCATTCTTTCTTTCTACTTTGACTTGAGAACGAAAAATGTAATGCTAGTAACTGCAAAGCAGTAAACCAACATCTAAGTAATAGGTACCATTCCATCACGCCGTCACACTTGTACTTCCTTTCCGGTTTTCTTCTTTTGTCATCGAGTCGTTGTAGGTTTTGTCATTCTTTCTTTCTACTTGGGAACGAAATATATAATACTAGTAACTGCAAATCGGTATAACCAACGTCTAGCGAGAGAAAAATTACCTCTTACAAGCGAAGCTGTACATCTCCAGTGTCTTTCTTCCCCCTTGTCGATTTCCCGCTTCCCCCTCTTATCACTACTGTTTCTTGGTTTCCCTGATCCCACAATGGACGATCGGCGGAAAGCTTATTTTTCGAGTCCCCTGTCTTGGTGGGGGGGATCTGTCGCGCTTTATCTCGTTACTTACGGTTCGTTCGTCGAGTGTCCTCGAACGTTTCGCTCGAGCATCGTTGAAAAAGTAATCCAGGATAAACGAAAGCCCCATGCGAGATAGCGAAGGGACATCACGTTTCTGGTCATCACAGGCGAAGACCACTTCCGGATATGCCTTTGTCAGCACTCCAATTAGTCGGAAGTACGGTAACGACGTCTGCGTCGCGATAGAACCGACCATTGGATCGGCGGACTCGTCGTCGTCCGCACTTTCTTTTTCGTTCCGGAAACCGCCCTCTGCTACTCTATCCTCCCTTCCTGCCCTTCCAACCCTGCTCTTCGTCCTACCGTTCTTTCTTCCGGCCACATTGTACTAACTTCGTAGCGACGGATGTCTTCGGAAGTTCATCTTTCAACGACAAAATGGATTTCTCCGAGGTGGAAATTGAGTTCGACCGAGGGAATCGCCGGGGCGCGGCTTATCGAGATTACCTTCGATTTTACAGGTAATATTTCGTGTCGATGGCAGACGTGTGTACACGTGCTGCGCTTTGGTGACGGTATCGATTCTCGTAAAATGTCCTCTATCCGCGTGGAGGTATCTTTGTTTGTAGAAACGGTGTATCCTCTGTTTTAAGGCCAGAGTTTTAGTGCACGCCGTGCACGCTAGTGGTATCACGAAGAGACGCCATCATGGAGTGGTTACGTTTTTCTTGTGATACTATAGTTCGTTGCTCAGGAGTTGGCGATGCAGTTCGATTGGCTGTCGCGTAACGGCGACACCTTTACTTGCACGCATTTTCATTATTGGCTGACAAATATTGGCGTAGATGTATGGAATGTAGACTACGACTATGCAGTGTGACTGTCCAAAGAAAGGGGGCTCCTGGGGAAGCAAAAGCGGACCGAAGGGTGAAATTTCCTTGCCTCTGTCCCCTTCAGTTCGTAGATGCCTCTCCAACTCTTGAGCAATATACAATACTAGAGCTCGTTGATCGCTGAAAGCACATGACTACCTCAACGGGCGTATTTTCTAATAAAAAACAAAATTCAAAAGTCTGGTTTGGAAAACCCTTAATTCGTTAAACATAAAAATCCATCCTATTTCCTCCGTGTTAATAACTGAAAATCCTCCCCGATTGGTTTGTATGCAACGATCTAATTGCAAAAAAGTCTCGTGGCCACCGTTTACGTTCGACGTCGAGATCGCCTCAACGAAACCGAGCTGACAATTAAGCTTAAACCGTTGCACATATTTATCTTCTACCACGGAAAATAGCGATAAACGATTCACTCGACGCAAGAAACGCGAAACCCCTCTTTCAATCAATTAACAGCGTATCGGTGAGTCCGTTATTTTACATTCTTGTTTACCCACCGTCGATGTTTATTCGTCGCGTGGGACAACGTTCACAATTAAGTCGGCGACCATCGTATCGCGCGTGTCATCGTCAAAATTGCGCGGTATTTAAACTGTGTGAAATGGACTGGTGAAACGGGGTGACGAACTACAGTTTTAAAAAGGGAAGCTATCAATCCTACACTCGCGGGACTCACAACTGGACACGTTTCCAACGTATGCTGGAAAATTGTTCCATCCATGTTGGCTGAACATTTTTTCACGTCACTTAATAAATAGTTTTCAGAGTCCCGAATACTGTTTTTTTAATAGTACGCAGAAATGACTTCGCAAGAATTGAATGGAAAATTGATGGATATTTATTGCGTCGAGGTAATATTCTCTGAGGACATGAAATAGTGTCGTTACAGAATGGAAACGTTGTTTTGATAGTTACAGCAGAAACACAGGTTAAACATTAAATCTACCATGACTGGTCAAATGACCGTTTTCAAACTTTTGTGGATAGTTCTTACATACAATATGTACGATTGTTGAATTATTGAATTTAGTATGACGTGAAATATTTTTGCATTCAATTGAAAAATTAAGACCAGTCATTTGATCGATCATGGTAGAAATAGGTGCAAATAAAATAGCGGTTAGTGTTAACCCCTTAGCGTATAACAACGTGTGAGACATTTGATAAGGAATTCGAGTCGAACATAAAAAGCACGAGTAGATAAGTCGTACGAACGTGCAGAAGGAATTTTATACCTGTTTATGCCATTAGCTCAGTAAATTATAAGACAAGGAGTTAAGGAAGTAGTAATAATTGCGTTGAAAATGTTTTATAACGTAAAAACTAAAAATTTAATATTGTTCGAAGAAAGAAATGCCCCGAATGGACCGGTATAGTCCACTTTCATTCGTTACCTATTACTTAAATAAAATCCTGTCATTCCTTGAACGAACGCCGCGTCGGCTGAAATTCCGCGAGGCAAAGCCGCCGCGGGACCTCGGTTAAGGTCCGCTTAAGGCGCACCTAGTTAAGGTAACGCCATTATCGATTCATAGACGGAGTTACGTAACCCCACGGGAGGGGGGCCCCGGGTGGGAAACCGCCTCGTCGTGCTCCTTACGTAACCGGAAATTCCGCACGCGATAATCGCGGCTTTGGTTTGTAATTTCGACGGAGCCGTGCAATTTCGCGCGATAAATCAGTCGGCCAGCCCCCGTTAAACGTTTTCGTGGAGAAAGATCGTCGGGGTCCGCGAGCACCGCTATTCGTTTCGCTGGAAAAGAAATAATTACGCTTCGGCGGGGGCGGCAGACCGGGCCGACGATCGATCCCCATTGGGAAACGAAATTGCGGAAATAATTCCTTTTGTCAGCGGTGTTCCGTTTCGTTTGCTCCTTCGCTCGCGTAATTCCATCGGCGGTCTCCTTCGTTCCATCGAATGGTAATCCTCCGCGACTGGAAACGCGCCGCGGCTTGTTTTGAACGCCCTGGGAATAGTTAATTGAATCGATCCTGGGAGCAGTCTTTAGACTTCTACTCGTAGCTGCATTGCGAATTTAACCGATTTCATTACGACGGGATCCACAAACGTTTCGTCTATTGTTCCTATTAACGAGTCCGTTGATTAGTCTTTTCAGGCTCCGGAATCAAATTGACGAGGCGGATGTACCAATTATCGAAACAGTTTTTGACTATCGTCGCTGAAAATAATGATGGCAAACTTGAAACAAGCTACCCCTCGAGCCCCTTCGCAAGTATACCTACTTCTAACCTGTCATTGGTAGTCCAAAGAGCAAAAGGTTATTCAACAATTTTCCAAGGAATGTCCAAGAAGACGATCAACAGTGTAGTCTAGACATAAAATCCCTTAGGCCATTCCAGAACGAAATTTATCGTGCATAGCGAATGATTTCCGTTCCCCAAGCTGGTCATTCGTAATTTCGACCCTCCCGATGACCACGTCCTCGAATCTTGAGAGAAAGAGGTTCCTAAAAAAGGGCTGAAGCACAGACGACATCCTTTTTATTCCCAGAAAATGAGAGACCATTATGATTTTATAGTCCAGTCCCAATGATAATTTGAACCACTAAGAGTCCCCCGAAGCGTTCCTGTAAACAGCTAGTCTTCGCTTGGAAGTTTTTTTCACCCTAGTCGACGAGATGGCGCGTTAGCGGAAAGTTTCTTCGCCCGTCCCCCGAATTCCAGCGATTTTCGAGGAAGCTGTACGCGGTAATAAAGTTTCAACGGCGAACCTTGGTCGCGGAATTCGAGACACCCAGCGCTCCTCGTTCGGTCGTTAAATCGGAAATGAGTTCTTGACCTGGACGCACCTTGTCCTGGCTGGAAACTTTTCTGCTTTCTTCTTGCCTCCGTTCTCCAACGGCCAACAAAGTAATTCCATTTTTAGCACGCAGCCACCGTCAGTTGCACGTGCCCCGGACGCTTCGATATCATCCTTTGAACGGCAAAAACTTTCTCCCCCGTTTCCCCCAATCTCTTCTTTCTTACTTTTATTTCTTTGCCCCCTGCTCGCGAATTAATTGCAATCGAGAAACTTGAAATATAGCGTCGTTAAATGTTTCGCGCCACCAGGAGCACCGTCATTGGCCATCCGAATTCGCGAGGGAAGAAATGCAACTGTAAGGGTGAGAAGAAAAATTCGTTTGCACTTCAACGAACGTTTTTTGTTTATTTCCGTGGAGGAGCGTGGATTATTACAACTTGGTAATTAATAACCTGCACGTAGATGAAATTTGTGCGTACATTTATGTTGAGGATTACATTTTTAATTACGGTATTAATTGGCAAACCAATTTTATGAACATTTTTCTGGGATCCTTCCCGAGGTTTTTCATAGTTTATTTATTTAATGTAGTAATTAACGGGACGAAGCCCAGTTTTATGCAGAAATTTATAACTCGTAAAAATTTCATAGCACGTACCTGTAGAAATATTTAGGATAGGTACATAAATAAAAATTACATTAGAGTTATAATATTTGTGCGTCTAATGTGTTGACAATGATTAATAGAAATTTTTTTTTCGTTGGAGGTGAGTGTGCCATGGATTTTTCATGCCTGAGCAAATTTACTGGTAAGAAATCGAAAGAAATAAATTAATTTCATTCACCATAATTTCGCCAAGGCTTTGTTATATAAAATCAGACCACCTCGATGACAACAAATATTAATTTTCACGTAAATTGACTTCGCCAAAGGAAGACCAAATTGTAAAACTTGAGAACACCATTAAAGTTTTTTTTAAGTTTCGCAATTCTCCAGATTCGCAGTTCGGCTTCGGTAACGAAAATAATGTAAGACGATGATTACGCAATTTAACACGTAACCGAGAGAAGTTGCACTCCGCGTTTACGTCGGCGTCGCGGCGAAGTTAAAATTTCACAAATTAGAATTTAAAAAAACTTTCAACGCCGCTTGCCCGACACTGCCAGCGAAGAAATTCTGTCCGCAGATTCGTAACAATCTGTTAACTTTAATACTCTTTAGCGGAGACCTGGAAAAACTACGGCTAACTCGTTCAAGCTCGGAGATTTACAATTTTAGGTTTCACGGAGGAAAGTTTTCTCGTTGCGGTTCCGTAATCTTGCTGTTATTGATTCAGAAAGTAAAGCTGCACTTCAAAGAACTGAAACTGAATCTAAATCCTAATTTTTTCCCTTCCGCGACGACTTTTATCACAATCCGCTGAAAGAACGCTGACGAGCAGAACTTCGCTGCTTTAAACTTTCTGGTTAATTAACCCTACATTCGAAATTTTTCCGTTTCCCTTCAGAGAGTAATAATTTCATTTTCATTACGTAATCAAGATTTTAAACAAGAAGAATACGCGTGATAAACGATATTTATTATTCAGCATTGGAATTATCACGCAAACTGTCGAGCACAACTTCGAAACTTTTTGGTTTTCTATCTACTTACGAAGTTTTATTGATATCGACACGTGACACTTCATGCGCATTACTTTCTTCGACAGCCTTCGATACCTGACATCGGTGTGAAGTACGAAACCATGTTAAATTCGCAGATTTTCAACTTGGTAGCTTACTCGATCATGCATGTATACAAATGATTGTCGTTTCTTCTAATGCTAAATTTTACAGTAGACTGATTTCTGACTAGGTGATAAATAGATTGATTGTCAAGCATAGATTTCTTGTTTGAACTTTGTGGATAGATTTCTACCAAATTCTAACAGATGTATCTCTGTCCACTGCTCGAAAGACCAAATTATCCCTTCCTCCGTCAAACCGAGGATCTAAATTCCAGTCCAGGATCCGATTGACCACCTATTTTCTTCTCACGCCTCCATAATCTAGCCCAATCGGGAGATAGACGACTCTAGGAACTATTTCTCCCCATAAAGTATTTACAATGTGCGTTTACGGCTCGCGATTCGCGCGACACGATATTGCCGAGACCATTCGCATTCAACTGCAACAGACTCTGTCGTCCGAGCCCTAGGCGATATCGAATTCCTTTCAAATAAGAAAATCATATTTAGGTAAGTACTTCAACGGCGCCTCGTGATTCCATCGTATCCCGTCCTAGGTCTGTGGGACATGAAAAGAAGTAAGCCCAGGGATAGGGTAGACAGAGAAAGAGGAAGATTTATTCTCTCTCACACGTGGCTTGGTGTGTACGCGAAGCATCTGGCTCTGGTGTCAACCGAGTCAGGAGAATTTCTAGTTTCTTTTCCAAGTTGCTGAAAACCCGCGAACCACTCCTACGCTGACGATGGCTGTCGCCGTGAAACTGATTCGCATGAATAAATGTTCAACATGCGCCACTGACACACTCCGGTGCGTTAGGACTGTCTCTGGAGCAGATTGCCATTTTCTGTCGCGTTGGCATCTTTTACAGAGACTTTTTATATTTTCTCATCTTTCCAGTAAAGACAAATTTCCACTTTATTCTCAGTAAATTTAAGTCCAATTCCTCTACATACAGCTTTTAAATAATTTTCACTTCGTTATTCAACATGTTTACGCCGATAATATTTATAGGAATCAAGATATTAATTAAATGCATGAGAATCAAGTTAAGAACACTGGTAGCGTATTTACCTTGGAGCTTCTAAATTTAGAAAGTTTGAAAAGTATTCCGACATCAATACTCTCTGCTTACCTTGAATTCGAAGCCGTTTCCGAGTCGACGATTTTCGTGATTTTCCAGTGGAAATTCCTCAAACGTGACTGGGGTGGGTCCCATGAAAAATGCTCCACGCCGCGACGTTGCATTCGGAGCTGGTTCCTGTTTCCTGAACTTAAAAAGTCGCGCGCAAGGTTTTTCATTTCCAGTCCCCCGTGTACTCTGTCGCGCGGTCATCGATTCCGAGCGAAATCGTGAAAAATTCCCAGGAAGTTTCAGCATTGGCACACAGAAATGCATACGCGTGTAGGTGGTGTGTATTCTCGGCGACGGCTTTGCAGGAGTTTTCGAGAATGCTCGGGCGAAGTTGGAGGAAATGTTGTACATCGAATGAAATTCTGTCGCGGAAAACCGTTTCTTGTTGGAAAGAATATCGCAGGCGGCGAGGAGAAGACGCGCCAGAGCGAATCGCTCTCCTTTTTCTTCCAGGTCTTATACGGTTGACACCAGTGTTGGGGAATTGACCCTTTGCGAGTGCGTGTGGCAAATAAACTATACTTTGTTTTTTTAGAGACGATTGTGTATTTCATCCTGACGGTAAAATTGCAAGTTTTTTAATTATTATTTCTGTATTACCAAGACACCATAATACTACTGATTATTTTCATTTATTTTCTGAGCCTTAGAAAAACTACCATTTGTTGAATAAAATAACTAAAAAATTTTGTTGTCATTATAAAAAAAAAACTATTTATTATACAAAATTTACCTCGCTTGGTTTAATATTCCTCCTTTTCACACCTACCATTGCAAATCTATTTTAATGTGTCCGTGCTTGGACGATTAAAGAATGATCTACTTTTCCTCTGTCGCATCCGAAAACATTTGATCGTCGCGTGCGATTTTTTAGATTTCCTTTTCGGGCCTGACAGCTACAATTGTGAGAGCCACTATTCGTCTCCTTTACGGTGAAAGATGGCGAAGGAAACATCGTTTCAGCGAGTGCCGTGAATGGATACGAACAAAAGGGTCCCGTCCACCCTTCTTCTTCGCGCAAACCCAGGGGAACGTGTCATCGCCCCTGCCTCTCGGCTGATTCGCGGGGATAAATCTTCCCTGGGGACTTTCGAAATCCGCAGGAGTAGGTAGAAGATCCGACCTTCCTCTTTTTATTCGTCTGGTGGATGTTTGAGGATCCCCGACGATCTTATCGCGCCCCCCGGTAACCACTTCATTCTTGACGTTAATCTACGATTGAAAAAGAACCCGCAGGATGGGTGGAATTGTTTCCGGAAGAGGAACAACTCTGTTCACTCAAATTTATCGCAAAGTGAAAGCAATTATCTCTGGTCGGTATTAGATATTAGGAGAGACTGTTGAAAGTGAAACATGCTTCTTCAAAACAAAGTCACGTTTCATACGTATATCTACAATTATACTGAGATTTTATTGTTGCAACATTTATTACCGTACCGTCCAAAATTTAAATAGAATCCATTAAGTTCACAGCAACGTACCAGTCGCTCGAAATTGATTTTTTCCCCAAGCCCTTGTTGCGTTTTTTGAATTATTCGCCGCTCACGTAATCGATTTTCTCAATAAACGGCTTACGAGCAACTCGAGTCACTTCATCGTTCCAACAGAAATTACGTAGTTAGGCGAAATACAAGAATTGACGAGGGCTTGAACGGAGAAATGCTTTGGGCTCTAAGCTCCGACTCGACGCACACGAATCCCTCGAAATTCTAAACCGGACTAGTACACCAATTAATAGTCAAACTATTCCTCCGTATCATTCTGTTCCACCTGGCTCGGCGAGCGTGGCTACTAAGCACTTAAACGATTGTGTTGCAAAGTTTCATGGCAACTGAAAGGCTCCATTGATACGCTGAACAATGATGCACGAGAGGAAGTTCTCAGAAACGTGTGTATAATTCCTTTCGTTTATCCATTAATCAATAGCATTCCATTGTAATCCCTGAACAATTATGTAAACTTATTTCGACGGATAGCTTCGTATCTTCTCCGAACAGCTTTCCTAAAGACACGAATAGATGTTGTTCAACTATGTCTAGGATCATTTCGAGGATCATTCGCTCACAGTGTAAATATACAATCAGTCTCGTAACGATCCGCGCCCTCTATCTCTATTGAACACATTTGTCTAAATTAAATGGTAAGCTTAATATTTCCAAATAAATGTTTCATTATGAATATGTACATGAATAAACTTTACGCATGTATACATTTACAAGGAAAGATTGATCGATCAAACCTATCGTTGAATTTGGACAAATTTCATCAATAAACATACAGGGTATGAATACTTACGGGACTGACTGTAAATCATTATACAATAATAAACAGCTGCAAAATAAAAGCATGTCCATGACAGCATCTTTTATAACTGCAAACTTCGAGAATATGAAATGGATCTGTACGGAGCAGCCGGGAGGAGAAACTCTGAAAAAGAACATCAGCTGCAAACGATGACAAACGTGTTGGAACCTGGGTCAACCGTGATTCAGATTTGCTGCATAAACAACAAGGCTGTATTCTCGAAATTTCGTAAGCCACGCGCGTAGTATAAAAAGTAACATCATCGAGCATGAAAAACAACGTTTCACCGACGCCCCATTGCCTCGTTTCTCCTGATAATGCTTATTACAGTAATTCACGGATTCGAGATGCACGACCGTTCTTCGAATCTCACGATAATCTTCCCCGGAAACGTTTCATTAAATCATTTTCCTGATAGCATTCGGAACGTTCGTGGTTTGGGGTTTGATGTAATCCTCTCAACGAGCTTCGAAGATGATCACTGGGATGAATATCATCGCTGAAATGAAAAAAAAAAAAGAAAAAACAAATTGACGAAGAAAAGAAAAGTATACAAGCGTTTTCAGCTGTGCAATGTAATTCACTCAAGAATCATGATTAACGATTAATGGATAAGTAATTTTGAAAATGATAAAAGATAAGAATAAAATGCATCGCAACGCTTATGAAACGGTGAAAGCAAAGAGATGATGAAAGCAACGAAAGTTTCTTCAAATAATAAATTAATTAGTTAATGGCATGCAAGAAGATACTGGATGATAAATTATTAACAGAACACTAAAAGGTTAGATTAAAGTTTGATGGATCTAAGGATAATGAAAATGGTATTTCGTGGAAAATATGCATTTGCGGATGTACAGTAAGTGTAGAATGTATTCGTATACTGATCAATTTCCAAA
Organism: Hylaeus volcanicus; assembly: GCF_026283585.1. Taxonomy (NCBI): domain Eukaryota; kingdom Metazoa; phylum Arthropoda; class Insecta; order Hymenoptera; family Colletidae; genus Hylaeus; species Hylaeus volcanicus. Next base: position 16,154,547 of record NC_071979.1, on the reverse strand, counting down.
AGACTATGTGAAATTGTAATTTATTAACCTTTTTTTTATTTTCAATGAAATTCTAATATGTATAATAATAATTCTGCAGAGTTTTCAAACGAAAATTCTGATTCCTACATCGATATTGGTGATCGACGTTCGTGCTGGCCTCTTATCGGTCGTGATTCGGTCGTGCAAATCTTCACGAAGGGAGAAAGGGTAACCGGGAGCGATGCATCGCTGAAAGCTGGGGACGAGCCACTTTAAAGGGCCACCCAAGAAATAGGAGTGGTCGGAACAGTAGCTTCTTAACCGGACACGATCCTCTTCATCTGTCAGCTTAACCGCCTTTCATGTTTCATCTCCTTATACGCGATACCCTGCGCTGAATCCCCTCGTAAACGACGCACGGTAACATCGGCGAATTATACGACGAAAAAAAAGCCCCTTCCGCGTCGGTGGACATTGTTCCGCGAACTTTTCTCAACTGTGGCTCCCTTTCTTCGTCCAGAATTGAACAATTTGGCTGCCCGTGAAATTCCACTTTCTCGCCTGCCATTGCTCAAGCGTGGGAGGAAGAAGCACAGCCACCGTGTGCCCTGTTATCCATTCTGATTCACCGCCACTGATATACATTTGTGATTTTCTTCGTTTTAAACTTTAATATTTAGAACTCTGAAATATTAGGTCCGGGAAAAAGTTCGTGGCGTTTTCTCATCAAAATTTAAAAAATATTTTTCTCCTTCTTTTTTCTTTAACACTTTCAGCGCCAGACATACTCATGAAAATATTTATAAAGCTAAAATTTTCTTTTTATACAATTGGAGACTACAATAATCTGATACTTGCATTAGTATTAGTTTTGCAAGCCGATAAAAATTCGTGAATCCTATCCAGATTTCTTTTCTTTAACACCTGATCTTCAGAATTAATTTTTTTAACTCCTTAATGAAAATCCCTGTCATCCATATATGGGTGACACGGCGATTGACGTGTTAAACCAAATAGTTTAACTCTTTGAAGTTAGGTGGGCTAAAAGCTATCCCACCTTTTGCTTACCTTTACTATTTTATTTAAAGTTTTTCATTCATGTGGCTACAGTATGAACTAACGGTAAAAGTACAATAAGTGGAATCGGAAATGTATACAAATCAAAATGCGTTAGCAAAACGTTGACACTGTTCTTTTGTGCAACTTGAATTTATGTTTTTTTTTTTTTTTTATAATCGTCTGCTTCAAAGAGTTAAACATCATTTGGGAAAGCGTTAGACCGAAGATCTAAATAAGCCACGAATTTTTTCCTTGACCCAACATTTAAAGAATATTCACACAATTGTTATTCTTCTAACCGGCACGCGCTTCAAACACCGTCAAATTGTGACGAATCGATTCACTGTGCGCAAAACACGTTGCAAGACGACCGAGCTTAATTCCATAATTAACATTTCAATTTAACACCTCGATAAGCCCGGTGGCTAATAAATTTACAATATCGAACCGTCTGGCTCGAAGAATTGTAAAGGAAAATATAAAAATCCACCTCTCTGTCGCGTAACACTTTTTTTTATCGCTTAATTGGATCGACGTTAGCGGAACGGCTTCTCCTAATTAGCGACTTAAACAAGCACAGGGAAAAACTCGCGCTCGAGTTTGATCACAATAAGCGCGAAACACTCGAACGCACGGATCCGTGAGGCTGCCCACGGAAAATATACAGTGAATGCAAAAAGTATTTGCTCTAAATTGAAATGGAAGTTTCCGTAAAGAAGTTCTATTACGATTTTTTATAGCTAAAATGACGACACCTATGAATTTTTCAAAAATATTAAATTCATCATTATTTTTGCCTAGTTCAGTTGAAATTTCGTTTAATTGTCCTTTATTTATTGTTGAATATTAAGAACTCTTTTATCATCGCTCACTTTTACTACATTTACTGGACTATAATGCTCGTGAAGGAATTTCTAGGCGCGACTGGACCAGCGCGAAAATGTCAAAGACTCCTTCGGTATTTCGTTCACGTTGCATCGTTTCCGTTTCACGCGCTCCAACGTGTCTTTTCCGCTCGGTGTGATTTCTTTGTCGAGGCCTTGGATGACCGTTTCGTCGATTTTTGAAAGGCACATTTCGTTTGTCCTTTTTCCAGCATCCTTTCTCTGTCCGTCGTTTCTGTCTCTTTGTAATTCTCCCCTTTTCGACGACAAACGAGCTACGAGAGGAAATAATCGACGCGATCCGTGAACGTGCGTGAACTCCTAGAAAATGGGAAAAAGAAATTTACTATTCGACAGTTTACTCCGTTGATATTATTTTCTATGTTTGTCTGCTTGTTAATTATTTATTCCAATTATTCATTAAAAATTGTTACTGCAACGTAGCTCCGAAAAAAAGATTAAAGAAGCTAAATAAAGGATGTTTGCTGGAACCACAATGTCTTGTTATTATTTTGTCTTGATCTCACTAACGTAGCCAAGTCTTGAGGATCCTTAGTAAGGTATAATTTTGAGCCCTTTATTCTCCAAAAAAAGATGAAAGAAGCTAAATGAAGGATGTTTGCTGGAAAAACAATGTCTTGTTATTTTTTTTGCCTTGATCTCAGTGACGTAGTCATTTCTTGAGGACCCTTAGCAAGATATAATTTGGGCCCTTTATTTTCATGAAGGAAAAGCGAGTGGCTGGAAAAGTAGAAGGCAGACTTTTCGATTTTCCGGAGGCAACTCTCCTCTGTTTCTCTGATCCCATAAGCCTTTAATGGGTCTATTTTTTCGCTTCGACGACGTGGAATATCGATCATCCTCAAAATTCGCATTTCCAGGTACGACTGAACGCAATCTGGCGGGGCGAGAGACGGATCATCGAATTCGTGGCGAATTTTTGTTTCACCAAACGCGATACAAGCTCGTTTTTGTTTGAATTTCGCCCCAAAGGTGGATCGAAAATTTTTGTTATATTTTCCCCATGCATTCTGTTTCGCTCGGCGGTTGGTGGAATTGACTTCAAACTTCGTTCACCGTTTGCATGATGTGTAGAACACGAGTGAAGTTCGATAAAAGTTTAACAGAATTGGCGGCTTGTTTTCTATGTTTTCCCTCGAAGTCGTTCTTACAATTAAATAAAGACAATTTTTTATTTATTTCAATGAACATTTGCAAGTTTTTTTAAGGTGCTTCATCATCGAACACAATAAATCAACTCAGGGCAAATATTAATAAGGCTGCAGTCACGTTGGCGTCTTACGGTGTAAGACCGTAAGACCATTATATTGGCGATCGGCAATATAATAAAACATTTTATCGAGATCTCGACGAGAATTTGAAATAATCTTAATCTCGCCCAAATTTCGATATCGATCTCGAATGTTACACTACTTTGAACGCGTTTCGTTTCTCATTTTGCATAAGTTTTTTGCCACGTTTTTCCATTTCGCAATTTTTTTCTCCTCCTTGTTGCACGGTGAACCGTTCCGTGACAACTCGTAGCGAAATCAATTTACCCGCGGTGAAAACGTATTCGCCCGGGATACTTTTAATTAACGGAGCCTCTAGCGGCAAGATCGGGCGACTTTAATTGGTATGAGAACCGAACACGGAACGAATGAACGAGCATGCTCCTCCTGTTCGATATTGCGACAGAATAAGCTTACTGACTTGGTTGCCAGCATCTGTCGTTGAAGCTAAATTGGGCGAAACTAAAGGAGACCATGAATTTGTGGTATTCGAGTCGAAATCGTCTTCGAAGTCTAGAGTCAAGTCTACCAAGTATAAGGATTAAATATCAGTATCGACTCGAATTATGACAGATGGATGGATTAATGGAAAGAGAGGTCCACGCCATTTGCTATTAACGAAGAATATAAAAGGTTACTTAAGACTAAACTTCTCGTATTTATTCATCCAATGCAAAACAGAGACAGCTGCGAGATAACTCATAACGTGGTGATACGTGCTGGCATATGACGTTAGTAGAAAAAGATATTCGGTCAGGTTATCGATGTCTCGACAAACATTGATCATGACCAATGCGAGATAGCGTCACTCACATTCGATTGCGCAAGCGGGGAACAAGTCTTGCGAGAATTCTCAAAATGAATTATGCCTTGCACACAAGTAAATCCAGTTATCGTTTGCGTCTTGTTAAATATAACCCTAGTTGGCCAGTTCCGACGATTGAAATCTGTTTACGTAACTAAATGTTAATACACGCTATTCTGGGTTTAACCGTCTCTAATCATCGATTTAACCATGCGGATATTTCAATCGTTTAGACTTTTCTAAATTGACGGTATACTTGTAATCGGTGTTATTCAACAGGGCAATCGATAAGAGGTCTTCTAAGTTGGGCGTTTTCCTGGCCATTGGAATAGATATAGATTCGCAATGTCACCTCGAAGGGGTTCATAATAGAACATAGCCTGACATAACTCCAACTCGTTTTTAAAAATCAAATTAGTAAAAAGCTAAGCCTGATACTTCCCTTGCTCTCGACATACTACAACATCATCAACGATCCACCCCCTCTCAGAGATCGTATCCGTGGTTCTCGCGAAGCGGCGGTGCCGTAGAATTCGCGTAAAAACGCGTGCTCGCCGTTTCCTCGTACAATTACATAAGTTTCCCGCGACAATGCCGAAACCAGTCCTGCGGAACACGTCCTGGCCTGCATGTCGCGATATAATCTCGAGTCGTCTCTCTCGCCTCCCGCGGTCGTTCCCATTCCGCCTCGGCCCTTTTGATTCCCGTTCGGTGCCACCAACCTCCAGAGACAATTGCCCGTGTCCAGCAAAATTACACGAGCGCCGCGATGGCCACGGTTTCGACCGGCTCCACTCCTGGCAAAAGGTGGTACGTGTAGCACGTGTCACGTCAGACGCGTGCTATCAATCACACGCGAGGAACACGTTTCTCGGAAGCTCGACATGCTCTCCGCGTCCTGGCCGTGGAATCTCGACGATGACGGTGGCGGTGGTCGGTGGCGTGCATGCAAGCGATGTGAACAGGGTTCAGGGAGATTACACGCGTCGTGAACTGTCGAACGCCGCGACCATTCTGTCAGCAACGTCTTAATGTCCGGGAATATCGAGGAGAGGGTGTCTTCTCGAATAAGAAAAAAGAAATCAGTTGTTCGCTATCCCTCTTGGACACTCTTTAATCCACTTAGGTTAAAACAGCTGAGAGCTTCTCAATTTTAAAGAGTTTACATTTTAAATTCGTATCTACGATTGAACGAACCATTGTTAAATACGGAGGCTCCGTTTAATCGCATAAAAGAAATCGCAATTATATTAAATTTTCCGAGCGATTTGCAGGCTGAAAATATTTCACGAGTCAATTTGCAGACATTAAGACGTCAGAGAATTAAGTTCCGAGTCGGGAAAGCGACTCGGCTATCCCGATGCTTTATCGAGCCCGTTCCTCATTCTTCTTTAAAAGTCGAGTTAATATTTTTACACCGCCAGCGACAGAGGAGGGCCACCGCGATTTTATAATGCGCCTGGCACTGCGTAAATTTTGCGCAAATTCAAACTACCCACTCGATCCGAGTGGAAGTCGTTAGAATCACGCTCGAACGAGCAACGATCTTTAATCGAGGTGGGGCAATCGGAAACACCAGAGCTTCTTCGAGATAGATTCGCTTAAAAAACGAAAAAGAGTGCAGGAAGAAAAAGTACGAAGCGAAATATAATCCCTGTGCAAAACAGCAGAGCGTTTAAGCTTCGAGCGACCCAGGTATCCGGCGAGACGGTTGCATCCGGGCCAGAGTCTTCCCAACTTTTCTATTATTCCATGAAAAGTTAACGATCTTCTTCTTCGGAGGCTGAATCACCGCCAGCACCGTTGCATTGTAAATCAACGTCGATCAAATACTGGCGAAATGGCGGTCATTTGGACTGGCATTGAAATGTTTGGCAGAAAAAGAGATTTATTTTCTTTCAAGAAAATTCAATCTCTACCAGAAGGGAATTTAAATAATAAAGGTAAAGAAAGATTTTTTGCATTAAATCGTCACAGGAAACGAACAGTAGATGAAACCTTTCAACATAGAGAAGCATCGAGGAGTTGAAGCAGAGGGACGAACACGAGACAGGAGATGGAGAAAAATCGTCCAGTCATAAAACAAAGAAAATTTGGGTACAGAAACCACTCAGAGGGCAGTGTAATTGTAGCTTGATGAACACTGCTAACCGAGAATGGGATTCACCGAGCGACTCTTAACAGACACAGAACTCCTCTCTGCTCCGTAATCAGCCACTTTTCTACCTTTCCCATCCTGCGGCCGCTTCGTGTTATTGACACCCTTATTTTTTCTTTCTTTCGCCCGCGCTATCCCTTCCAAGTACACGCTACCCCGAAACCTCAATTATCTCGACGCCCATTACACGGATGCTTGATCAACCAGACACTTTATTTTCTAAGCGCGTTTCCACGTGCGCGTGAACGGAAACTCGATCGATCCTAATTCCCTCGCGAAAACTGGCAACTGGCAACGCTTTCCTTCGAGCTCCTCCACTTATCTTGCCTAAATCGAGGTAGACGATAAAGTGGAAGGATCGAAGCGTGTTTCGGCCCTTTCGCCAATGGAGCAATTCTCGACGTGAGGATTGCGTTAATGGGGCTGTTATTACATCGAGTAGGTTGTTTATTAGATTGGATCTATGTATTTGAGTGCAGATAACACGAAACGTAACGACATTTCATTTATACCTACTTCTACTGAAATCGATCAAATGATTGGTATTAAAGACACTTTTTTCAATTGAATGCAAAAACACTTCACGTGGTATTAAATTGAATAACACATCAAAAAATTGTATACAAGAATTGAGCACAAGTTTGAAAACATTTGAAAGAGGGATTCTTCATCATATTTTACTGGAATTTTTACTGATCTTATCACCCTCGTTCATAAATACGTAGACATTTTCACTACCTTCAATGAAGAATTAATATACCACGAAAATTATAAAGCAAATGCCGCCGGCGGTTATTGTTGTTTTTTTTTTGTTTTATGTGTATGTTCGCAAATGTTAAATTATTTCGTGAATTTACATAAAGTTTTTTTAAATTAATTCTTAAAAAATATAGCCGGGTCCTGGCGACATTTGACTGCGTAGACGTGCGGACGTTAAAGTGTTAAGGAAGTGTCCATATACTTCTGAGCTGGGGTATACATCATTTTTTAATTGGCAAGGAAGACGATTTAATTAACTTATACAGAATTGAATGACATAGGATCATTCATAAATGCAACTATTCTATATGATAAATTTTTATATTGAAGAGTAATAAAATCCATGATGCTATCGAGTGAAAAGAAGAAATATACCTAGCTCGAAGTTGCCCAACGGAGGACAACATTTTGCCAAGTCAGTTCGCTGAAGGTTGGCGAGGAGGATTGCGCGGATGACAGGAGGTATTGGCTTCCGAAGGACGAAAGAACAAAGAAGACGATGGCGGTACACGGCGAAGGCGGACCTCGCGGCACCCTATAGCCGACATAATTCCTGGTAACCGACTTTGTACGTCGTCGACAGAAAAGCGTCCCCGTATTATAGGGGTCTAACGACGTTCCCAGGAGTGATTCTGATAGGTATTTTCATAGCTGAGAAGCTGTTTTCCCTCCGTTACTCTGGAACCTACCCTAAACCCAGGAGAAACGCTACTCTTTTTTTTTCACTCGACCCTTTCTAGGACGCTTTTACGGGCCTTCTCGAACGTCCCACGAATCCGTAGACCTCCACGAAACGAAGGAACGAACAGTGGGGTCGGTGATAGTTTATATTCGCGGAGATACGACCGCTCGTTCGATCTAATTAAAGGCCCAACGAGGAAACGAAGGATTTTTATGAGAATCGTGGCTCGGAGCTACTGAAGCCCGGCTTGCGCCAGCCTCCGGTACACTGGCGAGTAATTTAGGTTTAACGAAGAGAGGTCGAATGTGCTTCCGATGAGATAGCAGACCTTATTTCGCCGGCTGTTAATTTTACTTCGGTTAATTTGTTCAAATCCGTTTGGCTTTCCCAGGTGTACTGGGTAGACTGAAAATTGCTACAGAACCGAGAACTCCGAGAACAGTAGCGAACCAAAATTTCTAAATAAATCGCTTTCGCATTATTGGTATCATCAGCAGCAGTACCGATGGTAGCAGTCGCTTTGTAATATCTTTATCACGCTAATTGTGGTACAAGAAAATGTAGCAAAAATTGAATCAATTCCCGTCGACACTGCTCTTCGAGTAACGGAAGAAAAAATATCTGGGAACGATGAAGTTCAGGGCTCGGGAGTTACTTGTGTTTGTAATGGCCTCGGGACGAAATATGAACGGCAGTAATGAATTTACATACACCAGCGAAAATAATGGTCGCAACCGGTACGTACGAACTCGTTAAAATAAAACATTGCCAAGCCTCTGATGATTGCAGTGCAACTGTAGACAAAGAACGTCGAGATAACGAACTTTTTTCCCTCCCCTTTCCATGGCTCTTCCATTTCTCCAATAATTATAATTATTGTTTTGCGAGAAAGTAATTGTCGGACTTTTAAGAACAGTACCTTGTTTCCATTTGTAGACTAAAACATTTTGAGAATTTGAGAGGTTGGAAAGATAAAGTACCCTATCGATAAGGCTCGGTAAGGGACAAGACTTTATTGGTACACTCATCGATAACCGAGGTTTCTATCGTGTGTACTACATTGCTGACAGAGTATCTTATCGATGGTGTAATAATATTTTTCTCTTATCACACTGAAGACGAAGATGTATCTATCTGTAATTGGACAATTATTTTTATCTCTTTATTTGGCGATAAAGGCTACCAGGCCTCCATCCAGGTAAAAAAGGATCAGATTTAAGAGTTAAAAGTGATCTAAAGTCTTTTAACTGCAATATTCCGATATAAAGAGAGGAAATTGCCGGCGAGGGAATTTCGCGACTCATAAGATACTCGAGTGATCGTTGACGGAGTCCCGCTGTGCCAGAAATTCCGAAAGGGAGGCCACCATTGATTATATTCTGAAGAATGCACGTACTCGACGGGGTCGTTAAACTCGATTTACATGACCCGATGAAAGAAAGGGTATGCCACGAGAACGCATGCGTTTCCGGTACGAACATTTTCAACGCGGATACGGTGAAAGGCCAGATTCTAACGGAAGCCCAATGCAACCTTCCACGAAAATTTAATAAGTTCAAGCCGAACGTAATTTTAGCTTCATAGGAATACAGGGGATGAACGAGTGGTTCTTAATATAATATGGATTATACCTAAATCTGATATTAACGGTAATGCGATGTAACAAAGTGCAACGTGACTCTCAAGGATTTGAATAGGTTTCAGTAAAATTCAGCTAAAACCAATTTTTATAGGAATTTATGCCCCCATGTATGCGCCTACTGTTATCGATTAAACAGTTACAATTAAACGAAACGATACTAAACAGCCCCCATGCATCCTCAGCCCACTCAGCCCGCTACTTCAATTACGTTGTATACAGGAAATTTGAATCGAAATTTTAAAAACGTTCATTTCATCGGTCGTAATAGGAATAGAGTTAAACGAACTTCTCGCGCATTTCCTTGCTCTTCGACGTGCAAATACAAGAATGATAAAAAGGTTAATAAAGACTATCCATTGAGCCAACAGACACACCGTTTGCGATTCGGGAAATGCAAACAAACGGCGATGAAATGGTTTTGACGCGCAACAGAGCCCTCGTTCGCGACGGTATAATAGGGGCAGCCAAGTAGAGCGTCCCAGAAAGAATTCTGAGTGCACACAGAAGCCTTTTGACAGTTTTGTTTACAGCGATTCCAGGCGTAATAGCGCGATCGCGCCGCGGTTGCTTTGCCCGGGCAGTCGAGGTTTTAATCGTTAAAAGCTTTTCGTGGAAACGCGTTTTCGATCGAACCCATGACAATTTGCCTCCGGCAATTTGAAATCGAAATGCAAGGAGGAATCGTTTCGAACTGGCACGTCTATTTCGCGACTGGTGGCTGCCGGCGATGCTTTTATCTCGGAACGATTTGCCGTCTGCGTGCTCTTTTTCCTCTTCCGCTGTCGAAAACCCCGCGTCCCTTTTCTGGTAAGTAACGCCACCAGCGGGCCTACGGAACCGTGAAAATCGCGTAGGATGTTATTTATTTCCGAGGATTTATGGACGAAGGAGCGTCGAAGTTCTCGCGAATCTCGCCGTTGCGATGAGTTACGAGAAAACAGACAACGAATGCGTTACAAAAGCGTGGCACGAAACGAATACAAGTCTTCGCTCGATGCTAAAGTCGAAACTGAAACTCGCTCGTGCACTCGGGAATGAATTCTTAGACCACTTCCGAAGATTACGTTACCCACTTACACGAGCAAATTTTAATGATGCAACTTAGACATTTAATTACGTTTAATAGAGTATCAAATACAAGGTAAGCGTAGAGATTACAGCGTAATTTAGTTCGCCGTGCTAAAATATCTACATACATCATTGTTTAAAAAGTTTCTTCCACCACCTGAGTCCATGGTCTACCTGAAATCCTTGCAGTATTGTTCGCTTACTCGATAGCGCTGTTTCAACCGCGCCGTTCGCTGCAGAACACGAGTACTTGCAAACCAATTGCGTAAATTACTTATTCACGGCTGCGACTGTTTATTCCGTCTACAATTACAGCGGCAGGAAACAAGTGGAGTTTGTTACAGTACCGTTTCCTAGCCGCCCAATACATTTCCTCGACATTCATTTCGCGGGAAAGATACATCAAGCAAGCACGGTAGCGCGAGTTACGCACGTACGTTATTACATGAAGCACGTAACATATTCCGAACATGCATAGAATGCTCGATAACGTCCTCATTATTCAGTATGAAACTGCAAGTGGATGTACTTTTCCGACAATGGAACACGGCGCTTGCGTAGAGCTAGACAGGTTTATATTATCTTTCTTCTTAGCCACTGAGATCATTACTTTATTAGTTCTCTGGTACTTCCGCTTTAGAGCAATTCTAACTTGCAAACTTGAGTCAGTTTTACTTGCAGAATCTATGGAAAGAATAATCTTCTCTGAAAAACAGTAAATGATTGATAATATTTGTAGTGTATGACAGACAATAATAAAGGAATCGCGCAGTGGTGGGGAGAGCTGATAGATGGCCGAGCGAGCCTGAGGAGTTAGTTGTTGTTTACCCATCACGGAGCGAACAGTGTCATAGCAAGTTAGTTAATATTTATTCCAAGTTCCCTCTACCCTATAGACGGAGAAAGAGTTTACAATATTCTTTGGATTAATTATTATAACAGATGAGCCGAGATGAGACTTTAGGCGGTTTCGGGACACGCCACAGCGTGGCAAGAAACATTCGCACGCTTAATTCTCCACATTGTAGTTTAATCAATGCGGCAACCGCGGTCGTGGGGAAACCAATCATCGCCTTATCGTGCGTAAGAAGCTTTTACCACCCGAAGGTTCCGTCGCGCAAACGAGCTTGCATTCGGGAAACCGCTTCTTAGAAACGGGCGAAAGGTGTTTCCAGGCTATTAAGCAAAGCCTTAAAACGGAGACCCACGCAAGGTGATGTTCTCGCCTCTGCAGCGCCGCAAAGAGAAGTAATCGAAGAATGAAATCTATCGTTTCACGAATCTGGAAACGTGAGACACAGGATGTTCTCGATGTGGAACATTTTTCATCGTGTAAACCCCATGACAATGACGTTGGACTATGGTACTAGAACCTGTGGAACGTAAAGATTCCGCTCGCACAAAACTTAACCATTATAGTGCCAAACAACGATATATCGTTGTTGGCAACACTTGCGAAAAGAGCAGACGACGATATATCATCGCGTATACGATGGTACCTATACGCGTTACAAAGAAACTCTGTCTGAAATTAAATTTACGTAACTTTCGTGGAATTGTAATATATTAACTAATTTTTGTATAAACAATGAATACATACATGTCCTCGAGTATCTCTAGAATACATAGATACAATGCAAAAACAATAACTATTTGAATAATTTATATAGTCAATAAGAAAAAAGGAAAAATCCACAGAAATAGACATTATTATTACGATTTTTAATTAGTACAAATATTGCAATAAATTTAGCGTTAATTTATCCTCCCATTATTTCATAATACGTTCCTTTTGGAATTTGATAAATATCATTCATACTTTAATCTTTATATTTTATTTCTAAATTACATCAATTTGGTTTGGTATTCTTCGCTTGGGTACAATTCTTTTAGTTGGCACTAAAAGAGTTAAGATTTCCAATAAGATTTCGATGCTTGAACTTTCCTTCTAAAGGTTCTCTAAATGATTCTACTTAAAGATGAATAAATTCAATATTCGCAAGACATTGGACCAGAATCAACACGAAAGAAATCTCATTTCCAACTACGTTCCCTCCTCCAAATCACCCTTAAAATCAGATGACTTTGTTCAGTTTTCATCGAAACAAATTAAACCATTGTCCTAGAGAAGTGTCCATGCTATTTCTCGATACAAGCGGCTATGGCCCATATTTACCGAAGCCCTCGCCTCCAGTGGATCCCTCGATTCACCGAGCCGAGATCGATCAGCCCAGAAGCTTCTTAGTCGCGACGTCCAGGGGCACCTCTCGCGATCAAGACGTATACAGTCGCGAGCTATTGGCAACGAGGAAACGTTTAAAGTGTCGGGGTTGAATCTGGGTTAACGATCGGCCATAGTTCCCAGGGCTGGAACTCAAGAAATGTCAGAGAGAAAATGAGGTGGATGGAGACAGATAGAATTCGATAAAAGAATGAAAGGGAGGAAAAGAAGCCGATTCACCGAAGCTAAGAATGGCGGGAGGAGGCGGAGTAGGGTGGAGGCTGAGGGGATAGGTTCGACTATAAGATTGCGCGTTTTCCGTTCGAAAGCTCATCGATCGCTTCCGTCGAGTGGAGCCATCGTTACTCGGACAAAGGCTCAAAACCCCGCGAAAGCGAATTCTGTAACTCTCCCGTGAAGCTCCTGCGGACCTTGGACGCCAAATGGCATCAGCCGTTTATGAAATGGGATAGGTCGGGCTGAAATTACCGAAGTGGAGATTTTTTCAATTCTTCCAAACACCGTTCGCTCTCGTCTTATGAACCCTGGGGATCTTAACACTTCTTAAAGGGTGCGTTACGCCTGGACGACTCTTTATTAACCCTTTGCACTCCAAGCAATTTGGCTATATCCAGGTAGTCAACTCCGAGACCATTTTTCTTAGATTTCTGAGTTATGGAATAGCCACGAAAAACTCTTTCCAGTTTGTTAAATTATACGATTTTTATTAACCAAACATACACGAATAATATTATCCTTCATTTGATTATTTATATGAAGTCGTTTGAAACAAAGAATGGAAAACTAAAGTATCTTTTAACGCTATTACTTCAATATATTGATCTTATACCTAATTGAATTTAGACACCCATTGCTTATTAAAACGTAATGATAAATTGTGGACAGTGTCACTGACCGTGAGAGTAGAACGTCCTGAAGTACTTGGGCAGTACAGGTGGCCTTAGGAGTGCAGAGGGTTAATTTTTTTTAAAAGACCGAGAAACGTTATTTGTTCGAGACTTTTTGTGTGTGATCCTCTTTACGGACCTAGCGCTCCTTCAGGCTACGCGACACCTACAAATCGTTTCGCTAGACGAACTTGACACCGCGGGACAGAAGTTATCGTGCCGCTAATCGTATTTGGCGAGCTCAGCGACGGATGGATACGTAAAACGAAGTAGTCCAAGCGCGTTTGAGTTGTCCGGTGCACTCAAACTCTTAGTTGGTAACGGGATACCAATTTTTCATCGCGTTGGTCTTTACCTTGCGGTATTTATTCGAACTCGCGATAGTCTTGCCTCGACGGCTGTTGACCTAGAAAATGCTTTCGCATCACGTTTTGTGAAAAAAGGAGTTGTAAAAACTGAAGTTCGCTATTTGCTGGGAAAGTGCGCGTTACTGGTCATGCTGCTGGATCTTGAACGCCTCGGTCTTACCTATTATTCCGACTGGTTAAATATTTTACTTCGGCGCAGATGATTCTGGAAGTATAATTTTTCAAATTTAGACGCCACCGGAGCATTCCTGCACTCCTGCATTAAGAAACCCCTCGAGTTCTGTGAAACTTCAGCGGTATGCGGTTTAAAAATCGAAACCAGCTTTCCTTTTGAGAATAGCGTTTACGTTGTTGAGAAGTTTGAAATGGAAATCTTTCTTCTAATTACTAATCGTTATTTAAATCGAAGGATTAAGCTGCATCCTCGTTTATAAATATGTGGACACTTACTATCTTCAACGAATAATTAATATATACCTTAAATTATTACTATACAACTTTTGTTGCTAAATTCTATATTGGATGTATATTTAACAACATTTAATAATATTAAATGTTCCAAGTGTTTCAAGAACTATGGGATCGTTTAGATAGAAAAGTTCAAAAAGAATGTTCAATATATCAACAACATTTATGGCAAAATATTACAAAATAAATGAGATAACATTACTTCGGATACAATGAAGAAATTAATAGTATTAAAGTTTGGTAAAAGAAATTTTAAGAATGCACAGCAGATATATTAATAGAAAGCAAACTGAACTGTTTTTTTATAATTACTAATGTGATTGAAAAAAAACTATTAATGAAATATATTCGCTAATGCAACATAAACATATCGAAACATAAATGATATAATTGATATTAATAGATTCGCGACTTTTAATGAATATTTATTTCTATTAAGGTAAAATGTCCACATACTTTCGAGCCGGGATGTGCATACACGATGATAATTATTTATTCGTTAGAGGAGAGCTTTATCTAGACAAGAATCATAGCCCATATCCGCTTTTATCGACACTGAAACGTTTAACCACCGTTCCACTGCGAATGCTTTACGACTTGGTCGTTGAAGCGATGCCTCGTTAGAAACGCGACAACTTCTACGATTAAATTGGCGGAAACGAATGGAAGATTCTTAAAGTAGTCGAGCTCTCGTCAACGAAGGTAATCGATGCAAACCTCTGGATGATTTCTCTAGCGTAATGTTTCTTATTACTTGCCGCAAAGAGTCGTTTTATTGCCTGCACCGACGTGGCGGAATTTAATGGCTCGGCTATGAAACGCCACGCGCGTCTCCTCCGTTAGATCGGTGGCGGGATCGATGGAGTACCATTGGTTATTCGTCTGTGGACAAATTGTTTATAAATTAAGAAGAAAATTTTAGAATATTAATTCATCTACCATTTTAATTTCAAATCCTAGTTCTTCGCTTAACATCAAACCAGATTGGAACATCGAGAAAGTTTCTCCCTTCGGATATTGATAAGTCTTCTTACTCGAGGAGAACAGAAGCGATTTATTACGTTCCAATAGACCGCGGTCGGATCGCGATTTTCACTTAGCTCAATTACTCGAAGACCTGTCGGTTGCCAGTCATGATTATTAAGATGGCCGATGTAGCAACGATCGCTGCAACGAGACGGAGAAGCCAACTTTGAAATTGTGCCTCGTCGACGGGCACGCAAACTCGAGATGGTGGGGAAACCCGATCCCAAACGTTGATTATCCGAAGTTGTGAATTCGCAGCAGTTGAGGCGGCGTTGATTTGTTCCTCGCGACGAACGTGGAGCACCGAAACGGCAGGGAACAGCGGACCGAAGGTGACACTGTAATTAAGCGACGTCGATAGGTTGAAAAACTAATTTCCTCGTGGCTGAGAGACATCGGCCGAATGCTGGGCTTCAACTGTGGTTTCTCTCATGGAACACACTAAACTCGTTCCCCATAAATGCGAATCGTTAATTTTAATTCCACCAGGATCCACGGAAACGTCTAATTCGCGGCGCCAGAGTATGTTCTCAAGTATACATCGAGTTGTATTTAATTCACATTGCGACCAAGGACACTTTAACTTTTTCCATTAACCTTCCTCCATGTAGGTTTTTGCCTGTATGACCTCTTCAGCGGCTGGAAACTTGCAGAATCGACGGACTGTTGAGACTAAGGAAGGAGTTTTCTGTGGGCACCTGGTGTTACAATCCTGGAAGAAATTGAACTTGCATTCTTACGCGAGAGAAAACTTCATTTCATAGTTCACTAGCCCATCAAAAACGGAACGACTGTTTTTAATTACTCCTTAAGGGGTTAGGTCTAGTTAGGATTTTCAAAAAATCGATTTTTTTGCATTTTCTTAAAATATGATATCTTAAAAATATTCTCGGCAAATTTCAAGTTAATCCGATTAATAGTTTTCGATATATCCTAAAATTGCTAAAGGCAATGATGAATAGAAAGGGCTTTGATTAATTACAAGATTAATTATTAAACTAATGATTTCTGTTTGTTGGATTGATTTTTGATGAACCAGTAAAAAGTTATGATGGTCACCGCAAAGCTCTACTTGTGGAATAGGGTTCAACAAATATGGCAATAACTCTGTCTACAATAAATATTTTGTCTTGAAATTCTTGTCGAATAAAGTTAAAACATTGTATAATAACTTAATCTTATTTGCTTTATAAAATATATTAAACTACTATAAAAAGATATTATTTGTAATACCCATTTTTTTCACGTCGCTGACTAGACCTAAGCCCTTAAAACCAAATAGCCTGCGCCATATAAACCTGTGATGTTATTTAAGCGAAAAACTAGTGCACGAAAAGTGAACATCCCACTTCGAGAGTGCAGCTGCGTCTGCGACGATCCTCTAGTGACGGGACTCACCCTATGTTGCAAACCCCCGTACCACTCGCGTTCACGGTAGTAAATTTAATATATTCTCCCACTTGCTCGCTATTAAACTCAGCACGTGTCTACGTCGGTCTCAGCTACCACCGAATGAGAAACGAAAACACGTGTAACGTGTATGCTGCGGGAACGCACGGTGATGGGGTTGAGGGTAGCGTTTGCTCTGCGCGTGGAAACTTCCTCGTAATTAATTAGGGTACGACTTGGTTCTGACGCTGTAAGGAAATGGTGCTAGAAAATATTCGTGTAATCTAGCTAGGACAATAATTTTAGAATATCGTTGTTACGCCTCTCAAGTAGAGAGTGGTAGGAAACGTTTTAGTGTATGAAATAAATATAAATACTTCGGTTAGATTACGATTTAATATTTTTACTATTAACCCTTTGCACTCCTAAAGCCACCTGTACTGCCCAAGCACTTGAAGGCGTTCTACTCTCGCGGCCAGTGGCACTGTCCACAATTTATCATTAAGTTTTAATAAGCAATGGGTGTCTAAATTCAATTAGTTAGAAGATCAATATTCTTAAGCAATAGCGTTAAAAAATACTTTACTTTTCCGTTATTTGTTTCAAATAACTTTATATAAATAATCAAATGAAGGACTATATTATTTGTGTATGATTATGTTTGGTTAATAAAAATGTAACATTCTAAAAAAAAATCGCATAATTTAACAAACTGCAAAGAGTTTTCGTGGCCATTCCATAATTCAGAAATCTAAGAAAAATGGTCATGGAGTTGACTACCTCCATATAACCAGATTGCTTGGAGTGCAAAAGGTTAAACTGTATAATAAAAATGTTGAAGAACCCTAAAAGACTAGTCTCTGAATCTCATTCGTTCTTAATTCAAACACTTCGTGTTCGTGTTATCGAAACACCATTCGCAAGAACAAGGATTCACGCGACCAGCTCAAACCCATCGCTGGATTGATTGAATGCTACCGAAATCTGAGCATCACGAGCCGTTGGCCAAGAAAGTAAATCGAATACGAGCTACCCTGAATGGAATTATCGTAGGGAAGTCTCCCAAGTCGAGTCTATCGTTGATCCATATGTAGGAAGAAGAATCTTTATAGGCTAAGAAGGAACTTGCTTGAATAGAAACTGGTGGAATGCCATTTGAGTCCAGGGTATTTACGTCGATCTTTCGTCTCGGCTTAACATTCGATTCGTTCGACTAGATGCTTCCACCCAGAACCGAACGTCTTTACGTCTACCACGTATGTCCGCCAAGCAGCTTTGGAGACATGTTCGCGAGCAGATTCACAATCAAATAGAATCTTGATCATTGCAATCTCGAATATTGCGCGAAAATCTCGTTCACTGGATGGTGTCGACAAGTGAAGAGATTGGTCGCTAAAACGTAAATAAGATTGCAGAAATGGTAATAGCGAGGATATAATGTACTGTAGATACACTATAGACTGTTCATTGTCTTTTTTATTGAAAAATAATTCTGAAGCGCGTATTACAGCGGATCAGAGGTTAACTGAACCGCGAAGATGCAGTAAGAGCTTAAGGGTAACAAAGTTCGTACGAACGTGTAGGGCGATAAATAAGAAGTTGTTAAAGCTAAATGTCCGCCATTTTGGAGCAAATATGTGGCACGAAAAAACACAAGCACCATTCTCGCGGAGAAATACGTGTAGCACGTAATTCTCAGAGATGGATGCTATCAACCTGGCTACCTCCAGAATTGGAAGAATAACCCAGACGTTCCGTAAAGCTGTTCCTAGGTACTCTTCCGAGTATTTCTTTCGTAATATACTACTCTTTAACTGTTTGAAATTGCGCCAATCGCACCTTCGTGCTCGGTTTTTCATTTATCCTCGTACAAAGCAAGTTCTTAACCCTCTACCAAGCAAGTTTTTTTCCTCTGCAAACGACTTGCAAGGCATTTACTTTGATACTTCAGGTTGATGGTACGGTAACCGTCATCAATATTGTTATTGATTATCAGAGACATTATACAATTAAGACGTATACTTCATCTTGTGAAAATACTAAAATTATTTGGTAATATGTTGATATATTAGCATGTTACCTGAACGTTACACGAGTCCATAGAGGGTTAAGTAATTCATCCAAACCATTTGTAATTTGTTAGACTCGAGTCCCCTGTACACGTATCAAAACAACAGACGTACCGTTACATCAATTTTCCACTTGTCACCCTCCGCGTCCAATCTAGTTCTACTTCTCTGCTAGAATCAATTTTGTGTCTCAACGAACATATACTTCCCTTTGGAAAAATTGCTGAAGCTCTCAAATGAAAATAGCTTTATACCTACCAAGCAACTATTCGATATTTGTATAGTTTAAAAGTAAACAATTATTAACATCATCTCACAATCTCTCCAATAAAAACACCAAGTGCTCGTCGAACAGTATACCCCAAACTTTTTAATCAGCAGCTTATCGTACACCCAACGATCGGTCTGCCCAAGAGCACGCGTAATTAATGAAGATGCTGTGGTGAAATCCGAAGATGTAATTACTGACAGAACAAATCGGGAGTAATCTTGATTACGATCTACATCTGCTCCCGTATGTAACATCTCGGATTGCTAATTAATCGGGGCCGCCACTCCGCTCCGTTACTGTTGGTATCGGTCCGCTATCTTTCACATTAATACCTCAATAAAGCAACCGGGACCTCCATTGACGGTAAACATCGAGATAAAAAAAAAACAGACGGGCTGCAGGCTGCTGGAATCTCGCAAAAACGATGGAAGACACGCGGAACAGCGTGTCCCGACGTGTTAACACCAGGAATGCAGTCCAATTTTTGCTCTATCCGGGCGCACGGCTGGCAACTCGCCACGTACGTGCACGTCATTTCATATCGGTCCTTGTTGCCAAGCTATCTTGCAAGGTAGTAATACCAACTTCTAGACTCCTTTCCTTTTTTTCTACCCTCCCATTTTTCGGTGCTAGGAATAAAAAAGCTACGGAGAGTCAACTAATCCGGAACCACTGGTTGACAGACTCAACTGACGTATTATTTATATTTTTAATATTTAGTGCCCTGGAAATTCAAAGCATACATTGAAATAAAATTATTTATATCTAATTTCTCCCGGAACGACCTATTTCCGTCCTGTTCGCGTCTCCCTGAGCGCTGTTATCGAAAGTCGAGATGAAAAGGTTTACTGATAGCGAGCCGATTTTTCGCTCCTCTTGTTTTGCAAGCCTGTGATCAGGTATATCCTGATTTCCTTTTAATTATCGGTGAACGTTGAAATCGAATCGGCCGTTCAATGCGGCAGCGGTCGTTCGAAAGCTCGATTTTGCTTCACGTTTTTATTTCGTTTTGTTTCAGGAAATATCAGGACCAGAGCCGTGTTGGACGTAGAGTCGAAGAGAGGATACTGGCTGACAGTGTACGCCCAAGATCATGGTGTCGTTCCCCTGAGCTCGAATCTGCAGGTTTGTATGCAAAAATGAACGTCCACTTTCTTTTGTAATATGGTTGATATAAGATTAGAATTTTAAAATGATTTTTTAAATACGAAATTTATTGAAAATTTAATTTGGATTTGCCAACGTTAAAGCGCAATAAATTCTGGATGCAACAAAAAAAAGACACCCGTCACAGTCTTAACCCATTCACTGCCAACTACGAGATGCCTCGTAGTTCAAATAAGTTTATAGCCTTTTGAGTCGCGAATTATTGCAAAAGAAGATCGTAAATTTTCTTTTGAAAGCAACAAATTTAATATCACTTTTTATTATCAAAATAATAACCGAGATTACACATCTGTATTAACCAGTTAAGTGCGTTCGACGTGTATAACGTCGGACCAAAACTCTACTGCAATGCGGTTGACGTGTCGTGTAAAATAAAAAATTACCATTGGCTATAAAAACTCGAAATTTCTATAAAATGTAATAAGAATATGATATGGTGGTATGTTTCCATTATATTACCAAACCACCTATACATTTTATATGGAGGGCATTATATGGGACATTTCCAAGTTTTATACCGGCTACTCTATCGAAAGTAAATCCCCTCCGAAGATGTGTCGTCTGTTTAAAAAATAAAAAACTTAAGAAGTCAAGATATTGGTGTACGACCTACGAAGTGACACCTTGTGTATTTTTTGACAATTTTCAAGCTTTTATTAAGAATAACATATTCAAAGAGGAATTGTTAACTTTTGTGAAATAAAAGTGTAATCCTTCCTCGTTTTTCGTAAAATTTACAATGCAACCATTTGCCTTGCGTCTGATGTGAATACTCGTCATTGGTCGATTTTAACTCTGCACTCTGTGGAGCTCTTTTAAAACTAAGTTCCGCAGTTAACAGGTTAAATCTTGGCGTCCAAGGCGAAACGCTTCAAATTTACCTGGCAGTGAATGGGTTAATCAAGCGTCTAGTCACTTCTATAACGTATCGATTCATCAGTTTGGGATTATTTGTAAAATACAGAATTCGAGGAGCGAAAAATCAAGGTAAAACGCACTCGTTAAGCGCGAAGCACGTCGTAACGTTTGTCGAACGCTTCGTTCACTGCGAGTAAACGAGATTCGGCGATGTCGAGGGAGGGTTTGTTCGAAAAACTCTCGAACGCACAATGGATTTCGCTTTCCGCGACGTGGGGCGATTTTTTTCGAATTTTTTTCGCCATCGCGAATTACATGCCCGTCGAGACGGTCGCCTCGTAAATAATTCACAGCCGGTTTCTGTGCAGGTGTACGTGGAGGTGTTGGACGAGAACGACAACACCCCGTTGACCGAGGTTCCGGTTTACTATCCCTCAGTGGCGGAAAACTCTCTAGCAGGTGTGAGCGTTCTCCAGATCCGAGCGTTCGATCGTGACGTCTCGGACCAACAATTCACTTTTTCCATCACGAGTGGCAATCCAGAGGGTTATTTTCTCATCAACTCCACTACTGGTAAGTTCCGCATGGTCAGTCGCGTTGGGAGAGCAATATCTTGGCCGGAGAATCAAAATGGATTGCTTGGCTGCGACCGCCTCCATCGCCTGTAACGAGATCGATTTTTCCCAGGACGATGATTTTAATGGGCTGTCCCGAAAATAGACCACCACGGCCACGATTACTTCACAATTTCAATCGAAGTAGCCCTCGATAATTTACACGAATGAGACTCGCTACCGCGGGAATCGAAGTAACGAGAAGATCTCGAGGCGAGGGACACGAGTAACGAACTTGATATTAGATTTTAGCGTCTTCTACCGAGTCCAGGAAACCGCGATGAAGACATTATTTTAATTGCACTTTTTTCTAAGAGATGAATTCTTCGAGTCGTATGGAATCAATCCCATTAGTTTCATTAAAGAAAATTGCAAAGAACGAAGGAAAGAATTGCTAGCTAAGAGATAGATTAATATTAATATTGATCAAAAAGGGGCGTGTCTCTCTTCGTCGGATTAGTTTATGAAGTACATCGCCTACATTACGTAGTGGAAAAGAATCGCGTGCCGATTCGAGGATTAATAGCGTAAAAGTGAGATATTATTTAACGAAATGATACGTTTTCGCCTGGTGTCTGGCAATAACACGAAGCGATAGGGAATATTCGCGTGTCCCGTTCGGCTTTCACGTTCCGTAAAACGGCCTAAGTGACTCACCGCATGCAAGCGGAAGGAAAGGACCATTGTTTTCGCCTTACGCGGTAACGTATGCAAATTTGCTTTGATCGAACTTCGATTCATTATTCATCGTTCCGCTCGGGTCGGTCGCGTCAGCCTGCGGAATTATGAAACGATGAAAAGTCAGAATCTCGTTATTGAGAAAAAGCGATTACAACGCTATTATGGGACCCCGTAGGATATTGCACACGAATAGACACGCATACAAAATGGGCGTGAATCAATTTTAGCGTGTGAAAATTTGCCATACAAATTTGATTCGATCCTTCTCGAGTGATCTTACCGGCGCCATGGGAGCGATTAAATCAGACTTTTAAATGAGCAGAGGGTGAAATTGAAGTTTTAATTCGGACCTCGGTGCCGATATTAAGAAGCCGCCACCGTAATGTTTCTTGAGTAGATTTTTCTAATTACTTTCATTCGACTTCGAGACCCAAAGATATGGCAATTAAATTTAAGTTTAAATTGAATGAGTTGATTCCTCAAAGACGATAATATTTACTTTGGAGCAATAAATATTAAAAGGGGACAGCAAGTGTGAAAATATTATGTCAGTCGTATACGTTAAGATGGTCACGTCAAGAGTGACACTCTTTACATTTACCGCGGAGGAACCGATGCACTAATGGTGCAAATGCGACTACAGTGTACAGTTCAGTGTCTTTCTTTTCTGAATGCAGACTGCATCTTGCAGGTCAATTCGCACCTTTTCGGTCACACGGTACGCACTCAAACACCTTCTTTTCAATATACAGTATCTTCCACGCGATGCAAGCTTACATACACATATACTTCAAGCTATAAGGGATCGTTCAAAACAAAAGATCGGAAAAAAAAGGAAAATGTTTCACAATTGTGATGAAATAGTGAAAAAGATTACTTTAATAATATTCAAACAGAATAAACACTGAAAAGCCCAAAGAGGGCCATAATGTCTTCAACACTACAGATTATTCGAACCCAAAGAACTTCATACTGATACAAAGTTTTCCTTAGGATGCCAAAATCAGTACGCATTCCAGTTCAACTCGGTGGTCGTTAATTACAAACGACCGCAACGGAAAGCCTCCGTAATTAGACAATCGTAATTACACACCCATCCGGTTAAACGAAGTCTTCCCGTCCCTGCTTTCTTCCGCGAATTTCGTAAGCAGCCATTTATCCCCAGTCATCTCGAAGATCGATGCGAGACGGGGCGGAAAATCGCTTACGCCGGTAGGAGACGGTTTGTAATTAAAAAGTCGAGCGTCCTCTGATTCGTATTCATCGGCCTTTCCATGCTGCGCGAAACTTTCCTCGGCTCGGATTCATGGCGCCGAATTATGAAAACTTTCTCCGCGGTTTCGAGCTTCTTTTCTGCCTGTTTCATGCTCCTGCGAAAGGCCATCGAGTACGCAAGCTGCATCACCACGCGTGGCTAAAAGAGTATATCAAAACGTTAAGCTTGATCGGAGATTTCAAGATTAACGATATCGTCAAGATGTTCCCTATCGTAAATAATTACGAAACACGATTATAACCCAGTGTTGAGGATACGATGAGAATATACGAGTTTCGTATAATGAAGAAACGAGATTATCATTCACAATCCGATCCGATCAATAACGGACAGTGAGAACCGTAAAAAAAAGGCGATACAAACGACGCAAAGAAATCAACAAATTCAATACATACGTATATTAGACAGTTCCGTTACCGTTCGAATTTGTTTTCACGCAACGAAACAGAGAGGTAAGAGATGAGTGTCGAGGTAATCGGTCGAGGTATACGGTAGTATAAACGCGGCATTTAAATTTAGACATTTCCAAAACTCCTAGATAATGATTCTTGATGTATTTTCTATAAAATCAATTCAGAATCTAACACCCCTAGTTCCTGTTCTTGCGGACAGAAATGACAGACCAAAAGGACATCGTGTCATCGCTAAGTGTCGTTGAGGTTATCAACTGGGCGAACAATACGTCCGCGTGGCCCTCGAAAAGTGTTCTCGGTTGCTTGCTTTTATCGTCGATTCCTCGAGTGCATTCACGCTGCGATAAATACGTGTTCTACTCGTTTTTACTTCGCCAGGAGGGCCGCATTAAAGCGACGCCGCTCCGTTGACCACGTTTTTGCTTTATCGAACGCGTTCCGCGGCTGACCGACTGTCTTGGAAATAAATCGTGCAGCCGCGTTCACGCTGAATTTATCCCTTATCGCGCGTCTGGACATGCGTACGGTAAGATTCTGAAGGGGTATACCTTCCCCCCAACGCGTAGACGAAATTTCAACGAGAAGGATTTTGTTTAGGAACAAGTGTCGTAGCGCTAGTGGAAACTAAACGTAGCAGTCAATACGTTTGAATGAAATATCAGAAACCATCCGTTACGAAATCATAGTTTTCACGGTATAGATATCGTGATTTGCCTGGGGCAGTGTGGTCGTTCGGATTCCAGCGGCGTCCAAGCATCAAATTCTCGCTGGAATTCGAAATCGGCTTACCGAGCGCGGTAAACGTGTAAAACCATGTAACATTTTACGCAACGCGCTCCCGTCGAGGTCATTCCCCGCCATATTTATTCGAGATTATTGCGCTTTTGTCGGAGTTGCAGCGACGATCCGCGGATAAAGAGGGTAGACGCGGAGAAGAAAGAAACACCGGGCGCATTCAGATTTCCCCTAATGATAGCATTACGACGGAACAAGATGGCGAGAATCGAAACGAGCTACTACCAGATGCTGCGGATCCACCCGCGGAGAATGAATAGGTCGTTTACCCGGGGATCCAGCGGGTATTTTGCAAGCCAAAAACGAACGTATACTTTCCTACGTCTAGCAAACGTGAAATTGATACCGCGATATCGATTTTTCACTCACTGACCGTGTTAATGCGATTCATGGGTCGATCCAAAGAACTTTACGAGTGAAAGAAAAAATTAATCGAGAAGGACATCCTCTTTGGGATTGAAGCAAAATTAATTTCAAGCTGAGATAGAAATTGAAGTATCCTGCAGTTCACATACTAAAGAACAGTTAAGGAAGTTGGGTGATTGCAAAAAGAAACAGTTTAAGAGTAGGAGGTAGAGTGGCTCGGTGTCTCCGAGTGCCTCATAAGCCTGCAAGCTATCCGAGGAAACACTCGGAGTTAGGCGACTCTGCAAATATAATCCCACTACTTATAACCTGGAAGTTATTCCATGAAACTGTTCGAGTCAAGCCTAGATTCAAGTTAGACAAAGAAGGTATCACCACTCCGTGTGGAACTAGAAGTCAACCGTCCATTATTGCCAAGAACAGCCTCCTCGACGCTTCCTGGACGGCATGCTCGTGGTTTTATCATTCTCTGTATTATAGTAGTTCCTAGCGCGTATCGCCTTTTTATTTATGGTGCGCCTAGGCCCTAAACTTATCCGACACAGCACTGCGCAGCGTTATTTCAATCCTTAGCGCCGAAGGAACTCGAGGAAGTCCGATCGCATAATCTAAACGAAGGACGAGACCTAACGGGACACGATGCATTGCATCTGCACCTTTCGCGATGTTGCATTATTCTCTGAGTGTTGCTAACCCCTTCGCGAATAGAAATTAACGATTACATGTTTCTACTTTATTTGAATAGACCATTATGTAATACTTCGATTTACCTTTTGGTATTTATCTATGATTTAAAGGCCGACGTTTCATAGATTGTTATTAAAATTAGCTTTGTAATATGAAAGTAAAATAAATAAAAGAAAGGATAGAAGATACATTGATTTAGGCAGAAGGAAAGACAGTCGTGTAGAGATTTGTTCGCAATAATAAAATAAATGTGTAGCATTCCAAACCTTTACTCGCAATGTTAAAGTATTTGAAATAATTAAATGTGCCGGTGTACAAAAAGTTAAATTTGTTATCTCGAAAACAAAAAGATCCAAGAGCGAAAGGGTTAAAGAAATTACGTTTGTGCGAGGTTCATTTTTTTTTCTCCTTTCCAGTTAGGCCGACAACGAAACGAGTTCGCGGAAACGAAAATTGCATTTGGCCACGAGCCGTCCGCGTAGCGTAATATAATTCTTATCTAATAATACTTTAATACCATTTAATGCGACGAAATGCAAATGGAAACGAGGTGCCGCGATGAGGTTCGCGTCCAACGAAAATGGCGATGCACGACCGACCCGATAATGTGTCTCCCCACCTAAATATTGCAGTGTTCTTAATGCTGCGATATTATAAATCAATTCAAAATAAATATGAATAAATAAATTATTTCATAATAAAATCTCATTATCTTCAATACGCATCCTTTAAATAAAACACTACTTTTAAATAGTATTATAACACCTCCATCCAACATATAAATTACTTTTCGTTGTTACATGTTAATTTAGTTAACAATTGCATTGGAATAAAATCTCACCCATCTCCATCGACAAAAAAGCATAAGCGAGATTGTATAAGGTATTGCCGGGCGAACCAGCGCAACGCGATCGCCGCTCGCATTAACGTTGCATTTACGGTCAAGCGGCGCATTGTTCTTATTTAAAGAAAGCACGGGTATAATAACGGATAACGACAGCGTTTTGGAAACAGTATTGCGAGATTAGATCAGATAATGCGCGCTCGTGTAATACGTTGTAGCTCGGGGAAAGGCGTATGCGCAAGCGTCGTTTCTATTCTATTATATACATTGCACTATGCAGAGGGCTTTCGATGCACAATGTCAAACATAAGCATTGGTACAGGACCATTTTTTAAAAAATCTATTATATCTATTATAAAATTATAACATGAAAAGGATGGAAACCATGAGGGAACCTACGTGCAAACAGCTATCCTTTTCTTCGTTGTATCAGGCTGCTCCAAAAGTTTCTTTCGCGACTTGCACTGAACTATTTTTTGTGGCAGAATTTATATAAACAGGCAATCTTGTCTCTTAGAAGTTGATTTTATAACAGTAATAGACCAAACTGGATTGTACACAACTCTGTAACGTAACATAAAACGTAAAATATTATGTACGTATTGCTTACTAATACAACGGAAAAAACTTTTTGGACAACCTAACATTTCGTCACTCGAGTGTTTTATTTCGCTTTTTTATCCGTCTCTTGCCGTCAGCCTATTCTCACATCATGTTCGATCCCTTGTGTCGAGACAACGGTTGCGAAAGTTTCGTGACACTCGATTAAGAACAGCTCACTGGCTGCAGTACTCTCGCGGATTTATTCCAACGACAATCGAACGGAGAAGGTCGACGGACGCGTGACCGAAAATGGAACGAACGGATTTGAGAGATCGCGCGACGCATTTGCAATTCAAAACAATACGTACACGTCGAAGGGGTAGCAATTGTTTCGATTCTCATACACGGGTATTAATGGCGGCCGCACTGCCGCAACGACGCTCGTTAAATTTCACTCCGTCGCGATCTCGTACGAATTTTCCGCCTTTGACGCTCGCCAGGCCAAGATGATCGATTTGCATACCTAAACACGACACTGCCTTGTTGTACGATTGAATCTGCGTCAAGGATACTCGATTATACTCGAAATTAATATGTACATATAAAAATTCACCCTCGTTCTAATCTAAAATACAAAATTTTGAAGCATTATAAAATATTTAAACATAAAAATATTCTTAGTTGACAAACAAATTCGTCCAATCGTGAAATAGAAATTGTAGTTCCGAGAACGAGGATAATTCTGTAACAGAAATATGCCCGAGGGAAGATTATGATGATAAATTACAACATGATGAGAAGTAATTCTTTCCATTAAATCTATCTACTAATTCCGACTCGCAACTACGGAATTAGTTTAGCGTCGAGAGTGGATATTATCCCTGTGGAAGGAATGCAAACAACTTTGACGAGGTTCCTGTGGCTTTAAACGCTTCCAAACTCGGCGAATTTTCGCGTGCTCTCTCACGCATTACCGCCAAACTTGATGATTGATCTGGTTCCTGCTGATCACATCTCGATGTTTTATTAGTGACTTGGAAGTTACGCTGAAACATTTCTAATTTAATTTGATGGATTTTGTTCTTGAAAATATTCACGTCGGGAACATGAACATTACTGTTGAAATACATGTAATTTCTATGATATATGTATATATGTAAGCAAGTGTGCGTGTGAGTGCGCACGCATCGTATGGTTGAATAATAAGAGAACCTCGTTTAGTTGGTAGTCTTATGTCCGTAAGTGGCACACGCTTTTTTACCATGTAGTTCGTAAAGCTCAAATATAATATATTTAGATTATAAGTTTTTAATAAAAGGTGTTTAATTGATTCGTAAATCTACGCTTTCAAATATTAACGATTACAACAAACCGTATTCAATAATAATAAAGTACAGGGTGTGACAAAATAAAACAATGAAACCTTAAATTAGGATGTAATAATTTTTACAATTTTCACCTATCACGAATAAAGAAAAAGTGTAATATTATTTTCACGAAGAAGCATCAGTCATAAGAGGCAAAGAGGCTACGAGTCAAAAAAGTTTGAAAAACACTGCTCCATTCTAGTCACGTAACACTCCTATCCAACGCGTTAACGCCAAGTATTTTCAGAAAATATCACGCGAAACTGAAAAAGATCCGTGTTCAATCCCGCGAAGGATCCAAGAGTCGAAGCTACCAACGCACCATCTGACGGAAGTAAAGAATTGTCTCGAGGGAAGATTGCACGAAGTCGGTCCTACGGTTTTTCCACGGTATGCTTTTCACCGTCCGTCATAAAATATTCTCCCGAGGGGCCTGGAAATTCACGGTCGAGATATCTTCGTCTAGAACGTCCCGGTTACATCCGCTGGGAAGCGACAGGAACAAAAATAAACTCAACACGATCCGTTGCCATGCGTCGAACTCCTCGTAGCAGGATCGATGCGTAATAAACGACCAGTAGCGTGTTATCAGCACACCTAAGAATTCATTATCCCTTTGGCCTACGATTTATTGTAGGACCGTGCGTGTCATAGTCAGGTATCAAATTCTTCACGCACTTCCATACGACGTGTTTAACGGGTCCTTTTTATGTTCGACTTAAATTCTATATCACGAGCCTCACACGTTGTTACAGGCTAAAAGATTAATTACGGTAACATCATTACGAAAATTGTACCTTCAGTTGCACCCTCTAATGAAGCCGCAATAGGTCACAGTACTTAGAAATACTTTGTTAAAAAGCATTTCGTTGTTTTCTTTTCTTTAAATGGGATTTTTATCTTATCCTGGGGCTCCGTGAAGGCATAATTCGTCACTGAGATCCAGTTTCTGGATATCAAGAACGAGGCAGGAGTATCGGGACAGTTGGTAATATCGCGAATAGTTTTGTCGTTCCGCTCTGATTTCCAATAACGAATTTTCCAGTGAAAGGGTGAGGGGTGGTCGCCGACGCGCACAGGTGAATCGAGGCAGCAACGACGCCACCGACATCATCGACACGACGAGGGCGAGAAATGAGAACGAAAAAGCAATTATTTAAATGTGTTCCGCCACACGGAGCCTTGTGCTCGCGTTCCCTCTGTGCGTCGCTTTTCTCCGTTTCCCTTTTTCCACCTCTTGTGGGCTGTGTGTCTGGAGGGTGTAGCGAAATTTGTGATGAACGTACTCCACACCTATTTGTTTTAATTTGAAGAACAACCGTAATATGTCCCAGGAAGACCATTGTAAAAACATCAAGTACAGAATAATTGTTAGTAGACATTGAGTATTTTTTTTAAATTATGAAACATTATTTTGGGAGGCAAGCTATAAATATTAATTTAAACATTGCCTTTAGATGGTCGTTATATCGGGGGATTTATTTTCCTCGTCTTAGAGGGTCAAGACGAATAAATGAAACGTAGACGAAAGCACGTTGTTAAATTTATAGTATAGAGGAGCTTAATTAGATATTTTTAATGGTAGAAATTTATAGAAGTGTATACCTTGGAGACAAATTTTTAATGGCTGATGGAACCGATCTCCGAAAATCTTGCACGCCACCTCGTCCACCGAAGTCGATCAGTGGCACCCTACCTGACCCGAGAAATCTTATTATTACGGTTATTAGAGTTTGTCACGAACGAATCAGAGAAATCTTGAGGTCAGCGCGATGTCGATTTAATCAGCTTTATGGTCGCTGGAAGGAGTTCGAGGACGTCGATCGAGTTGGCGAAAAAATTGCACGGTTGCGTTTCAAGAACGCCGCATCGATCTCGTCGCGACTGAAAACTTGACAAATTCACACTGGGCGAATAGAAGTTTCACGAGTAACTCAATTCCTCCAAAGAAGTGGCTAAGGCGAAGAAATAATTTTTCCATGAAATTCAATGTTCTCGGAAGCCTACGCTTCCAATCGAAGCATAACAAGCAACTACACAAAATTCCATCTTGATTGGACAAAAATAATAAAAGTTGTAGGTGGTTATAGGTCGGTGGTTATAGGTCTCAAGTAAATAGGTCGTAAATTTTACGATATACTAGTTGCACCCCGCGGTTTCACCCATGTGGAATACTATTTATTTTATGTTGTTTGCATTCGACTGACTATTCAACTGTGTGTTCCTTCGTGACTTTCTCTTACCGAACAAATTTTTAGAATCGATTCAATAGTTCCAGAAATTACCCCTACACAAACAAACTTTACTTCTTTATAATATTAGTATAGAGAAACAATCTTTACTTCATATAAGATCAGAAAAAGCCTGTATACTTGTCGAAAACGTTGAAAAGTCAACATTGTTCATAGCCGATACATCCTTCACGACAGGAATTCATAGTTCCTGCGATTCGTGTGGTTCGACTTGCTTGAAAATCTCCGAAATCAGCAGCGTAAGTAGAAGAGTAGCGTAATTCGCCTCCATGAAAGGGAGGTCTTCCCCCTAGTTCTAATGAGTCCGCGAAACAGGAGTTTCGGGATTCCCTGCGTTTCTGCGCAGCGTCAGAGACAAACGAGACTCTCTAGCACGGCCAAGGGACACGGCTTCTCTGGTAACATGATTAGTACTTCCTGCTGGAATATAAAATCTGCGCCGTTTGTCGTTGTTACCGGAAGCCGTAGAAACCGGGGCGAAAAAATGTGCTCGCGGCCGCCAGCGCGCCAGGGCGCAATTTCAGGGGCTTCGTTCTTGTTCCGCAACGTCGCTTTCAGAAACGTTTCGTTCGAAAGCTCCGGAAACCGCCCGCATCCGGCAAGGTCTTCCGCCGTCTACGCGGAAAAGTTATTCCCGATGCTTGCGGAGACTCTTACATTGAAATTTCCTCATCGCTACCCCCGGAACCGTTGCCACAAAGAAGAAAAGCGCTGAAATCGAGCGTCGCGAAAGCAATTTGCCGCTAAATTAAAAAGACTGAATTGCACCTATTGATCATGATTGTATAACATTGAATTTTGTATATACTTGTATTATATTTTCAGATTTTGTCTCATTCATAAAATTCCATTTTTCTGCTTATTTTAGAAGATAACGAGGAAGGTTAGAGAACTTCTTTTATGTAGAATTTGATTCTTTTTAAGATGTACTCGGATGATTTTTTGATATTTCTTTCAAAACTCGAATCCATTGTTTTGTTTATTACTAAACATGGGGTGGCAACTACTAAAATTTAATGTACTACTGTATCAACTACTAAAAGTAAAGTTGAAGTATATATTCCTAAACAGTGATTCACTTATTCCCAGTGGTCAATTTCAAACAATTGATGTAAAAAATTGAATATAAATTGAAAAATATTCTCTTCTGCCAGAAACTGTGCAAACTAATATTTTTCACTTAGTGGTTCTGTCAATATTGAAATTATTTGATAATGATTTAGTCCACATACTTTTTCATTTAATTCATGAATTGCATTAGATGTACAACCAAAGTTTCCTCACAATATATCGTAACTACACTTGTTGAAACTTTCTGTGAAAACTATAACTTGACAGTTGAAATTTTCACCACGTTTTGGAAAACCCGTCGCGTTGAGACCGATCGTCGAGTGAAACACAAAGCAAAGGGAAAATACGAACGGCCGGTGAAAAGAATAGAGAGGGAAGTTCGAGCGCGCTCGACTACCGTCCAATAGCATCTGAACGCTATAATTTCGTCGAGTCCGTTCTATCGGGCTAATCTTTGTCTCCGCTAATCGAGGCCTTTTCATTCCGTTTCAAATTGCTGCGGAGAATTGTCCCCCGACTCGTTCAGCAACGTCGGTTTACCGGTCGAATCGGGAATGAAACGTCGCCAGGGAAACCTCGATTGAAACACCGTTTAATCAAGATTTATTAAGCCACGTCGATGCCGTCTAATCCTTGGCACGATTATGTTTCAGGTTTGATCACGACCAGCGGCAGGAAACTCGATCGGGAAAATCAAGCGGAGCACGTACTGGAGGTGAGTTTGCATGCAAATTATTTTCCAGGAAATTATTGCGATTCGAATCGCGTCACCGTCCGTCAGCGTTATCTGCTCGAATCCCTGATTTTTGGACGACGCATTGTCTTACGATCGATTGCACGCCCGATAATAAATGGCTGCTCGAGCCTCGATGCTGTTTGGAATATTCAACCCGCGGGCATAACTCTTCCTTTCCCTTCATTTTGTCAGAGCTGGAGGAATTTACGAGCGACTTTTAATTGCCCGTTCTTCCTAACTAGGGAATATATAAATTAGAGTTAAATGAATTTGGATCGTGGCAGCCGCGATCTGGAGTAATAAATGAAAAATTCGCGGAGGCACGCGCTTGGAAAATTCTCCTTTTAAACAAAATTTAGGAGAAGTATTTTTACGTTCGCAGATCCTAGTTATTTTAGACTCGCGTGTGTTCACGTTTCCTCGACACAGAGAACGAATAATCTCCAGTTTATCGATACTTGAAAATACTTGAATAGTAGTTATTCGGCGAACAACCCTCTTGGACTCTGCTCCGCAGACGCGGCCCGGTTGCTGCATCTTTCATACTGTCCGTCTCGCACTGTTTGCAGGAACACTTACTTCCTTAACCGTTTATCTCTCCGACAGGATTTTCTCGTCGGGTCTCGGGAGGATTCAGACGAGACAGGGTAGCCGGCTTAGTAGTTCCTTGGCTCGTGGGAGTAGCTTCAGCGGAATAATCGCTTTACGCTAAGTATAATCGTGCGTCGGTGCGCATAGTTTGCGCTTTGCTCGTCTGACGATGTACGCGACCTGGTGCGCGGCGTCGAGTTAAGTCGGATTCGCTAATAAAAGGGGCTACCGGAAGGGTGTGCCCGAGTCTAATTTCCCAAATCGAGACACCATGGTGGTAAAACTAAAGATACCCAACCCTAAGATATCCCCATCGTCGAAATTGCGTGCGGCTTAGGGGACGATTTCCTAACTGCCACCGCGAAACTTTCGCCGTTTGAGCGATAATCTGTGGATCCTCGAATCGCTTCGATAATTTGGCTAAGACTTTTGAGAAGATCGTAGCAGCCTGAGGAGTGATCGCGGTTTACGAATTTTACGAGGGAAAGTCGTAACTCGAGTAAAGGTTCCAGCGATGGAGATCGATAGGAGTAGTAAAGCTCTAAAGTGTCAAAAGTGTTTGGTGACCTATTTTTGGAAGAGGTAGAGATTGAGATTTGAGGTAAAATTTTAACGTTGTATTAACACATTGTTGACCGGCAATTTTACACAGAAGCGACTTCATGTCACCGGCTGTTATGAGAAAAGTCAAAAATTATCTACACTTTTCATTCTATAATTTATTTACGTAAAGCTAAAGTTTCACTAGGCACGTCACTTTTCTATGTAATTTCCCTCCTTATCAATGCACTTTCCCCAACGGTCAACAAGCTTACGTACTCATTGCAAATAAAAGGTTTTCGGTTGGTCGAGAAGCCACTTTAGCATCACATTTTGCACGTCAAAATGCGTTACACTTCTATATCGCCCTGAGTTTCATAAATTGAAATAGATAATGCAAGTTCAAACACGAGTTTACTCGTGACCAGTCAACAACTTTTGGGCATGAAAACACGAGTTAACTCGTAACCGGTCAACAATGTGTTGACTCTAGTATCTATTTCTAAATAATCTATATATTGTAGTATGTTCCTTCCGTAATTGATACTTTAGCAAGCTACCACTATAAGCGCAGAATTATCGTACAGACGACGGATCCACGGAATACATTCCCTAAATATCGTTTCAATCGAAGTTCCATGCATTCAGAAATGATACTGCAAACGACACTCATTTCGCGTCTCTTCGGTAACTATTTCTCGAATAGCGAGATATCGGACACAAAAAAAAAGGGAAACAAGCGTCGTTGGGAGACACGGTATCGAAGATTAACCCCATTTGCTGTTGAAATCTCGGAATAGTCGATAGGAAGCGAGTCGTTACGGTAAATCGAATTTCCTAACGGCGTGCTAACGCTAACAGGTGATAGGACGATTACGGATGCATTCTTTATACCTCTTAGTTTCAACCCCCGCGCCCAGGCTCGCATCAAGACGTTAGAGACTACGATGTACGAGGTCTCCAGTGGTTAATTCGAGGCAATTCGATGAATTCAAAGACAAGATTCTGTGTTAATTTTTATCCAAGTAGAAATTACTTTATACAGTCAGTCCTACAAGTATTCGTAACCTCTATGTCTATTGAATGAATTTGTCTAAATTAAATGATAGGCTCAATGATTCCAATAAATGTTTCATTCGTGAATAAACTTTGCACATGTATATATTTATAATGAAACATTTATTTGAAAACACCAAACTTGTCATTTAATTTAGACAAATGTTTTTAGTAGACATAGATGGTACGAATACTCATGGGACTGGCTGTATACATACTGTTGCGCCGAAGAGTGGTGCATCGCGATGTACTCATTGTATTAGGTTTAATGAAAGATAATCACGAATTTATAAAAACGAACAACAACACAAAACATTTATTTCTTTTAAATTGTAAAAAACAATGTACATTATTTCCTCACATTCCTCAACTTTTTGTTTTATAGAGTTAATCGATTTGTACAATGAACGGCTTATATAAAAACTAAATTAAGTTCATGTATGTTTTAATAAACTATTTCCTAACCATTCTGTAAAAATATTATTGGTGACCTCGTAATACTCGTAACCAAAGTGTCAACTAAATCTTAATCCCGCGCAAATGCGCCAACCCCTTCGTTTTGGGGATCGTTCGTCGACCCCATCGCCGTTCCCCTAATATCGTCAGGCTGGAAATGAGGAAGAAAATCGCATCCCCCTGAAGATTGAAAAGTAAAATGAGTAGAGTCTCCTGTCTCGGGCTGTGAAAGCGAGAGGGGCCAGCTTTAAGGGTGTCTGTTTCTCCGGTGGGACGAAAAAGACGAAAAACAAGGTTGGATAAGGGGTGAGAAAAGCGCGACGAGAAAGGGACGCGAAGTGTCGGCGAGCGAGTAGATGGAGAATCAAGGACGGGACGAGGTGAAGCATTTCTCCACGGGTCGTCGTCATTGGAGACTCTTGGGGGATTTCTTTTCTCTCTGCGTTCGGATTAAAGGAAAAGCCCCGACAGCTCTAGCCGCCGTCCCACCTCCGCCACTGTTTCTCTGTGTCGCGAAACGCTGGAATTTCGTTACAATGGAAAGAGCAAAGGAGTATACCAATCTCGAGAAAAGGTTCGCCGAGATACTACAGGGGGATCCTGGGGAAATAAATAGCGCTCGCTCGGAATGGAAACGGTCGAGATGCGCCTACTTCGGGCCTCGTAACGAGTTTTTACGTGTCGACACACCGAGAAGAGACTGCGGCTGAAGGTGATCTGGTTCCCGATACGGTCCCTCGCTCGAACATCGAAAATCGACAACGTTTTCTTCAAACGAGGGTCCGTAGGGAATTTTCTCTCGTCCTCGCGTTTCAAGATGTTAATAAACCTCCGCTACGATGGTAGTCCACTGTCTTTCGGACAACAGGGGTTCGCTGGGGTCTTACCTTCCTCCGCATAAATCGATACTGTAACTCCTCGACGTGTTTCTTATCCCTAAGTCGGTCTTTCTCCGGATGGACCACGGCGGCTTAATAAATTCCATTCGAACGCGACAGGTACTGTAACTCCTCGTTTTAAGTTTGAATTTTAATCCATTTGCAAAAGTGGATATTTCGTTCTTATCATCAAAACTTGTTTCGAATGTATTTAACTAAAAACGTTTCAACACACACGAATAAGTACAATGTGGCATTTAAACGAAAATGTTCAAAACATATGAATAAAAACAAGATTAACCCTTTGAGTGCCAAGGAGCGATATATCGCTCCTCCATACACTTGCAAAAAGGGCCAAGAACGATATATCGCTGCTCGAAGCTGTAAATGCTATAACTCGTTAAAAAATCAATTTTCCTTTACGAAAATACCTTAATGCGTGTAATATTTAACGGCTGCTTTTAGTATTGTGTAAAAATGCCATGAATCTTAAAATAAAATTGACCGAAATATACATTTTTGTTTACAATCAAGCATCTTTCTTTAAAATTTTCTGGCATTTCTCGGATATGTATGAAAATTTCCTTTAGCACTCAAAAATTGTTTCTTTAATAAAATGTTTACTGACAGAATTGATCAAAACTAATTTTTGACATGGAGAGTCAAGCTGAAGAAACACGAGAACAGACATTGGTTTGATTCAGTTTATTTAACGCTTTGAGTGCTAAAGGAAATCTTCGGTTAGTATAGTAATTATATAGCTTCTTTAACGTCCAATCTTCAATTGTCAAGAATTTGATCGGTGCTTTCCCCATTAAAACTTACGCGCAGCTACAAACGCGACCGCTCTAGTTACCCAAGCGAGGGTTTTGCATAAACCCGTCGGGGCGAATTTCTCGCGGTCCCGTCTTGATCGTAAAACTTGCGATACGCAGTTATCCCTTGTCTGGCACCGCCGAAGTTCCCAGCAAACTTATTCAGCGGTGTTTGTTTAGCTCGTCGACGTCGCGGCTAAAGTTTTCGAGAATCGAAGCCAGTATCCCCTGTTGGAATCCCTCACGATTCGAATGCATCTGCATCTATCTCGGTCTATGTATACAGGGTGTCCCAGAATTCCTGTAAAAACCGGAAATCGGGAGTAACTGACACGATTCTGAATAACAATTCCCTTTGCAAAAATGTCGGTGGGGGCTTCATTTTTTAATTATTAACGAATAACATCGACTAATCACAGCAGCCGAATAGCGCGCGTTCAGCTGGCTATGCCGCGACCCGGCGTAACCAACCAGTCCTGCCTCGAGTTTATGCTCTCGCGGAGCAGTTTCCTTTTTTGTGAAGGAAATTATTGTTCAGAATCATGTCAGCTATTTCCGGTTCTTGCAAGAGTTCTGGGACACCCCGTATATAAAAGGATGATATTGAACGAGTCCGTATCGGAGAGACGATAACTTCGATTCCCAATTTATCGAACGTATCTACTTTAATCAGAAGAAGGTCTTGCGCCGGAGAAGATGAGACTAAGTTTCCAGATGTCTGAGAACTCTTGTCGCGTACCATGTTTTCTGGAAACGTGACGATTCGTTCTTGAAATATCATTTTTTTTTTATTTTGTGAGATACTATAGTTCTCTCTGTTTATGTCAAACAATTGGAGTTACCAATTTGCAGGACAACTATTAACTTTATACTGTCATAAAGTACAACACCATAGGAATGTGTTAGATGAGACGGTTACATTTGAGAAAAAAAAACATAATTTTAATTTCAGATTAATGTGAAATTACAACTACTCGAATATTTGAATTCCACTCTCGAATTCATAGGGGGATAAATTTCGAAACCGCCTACAATGTACACATTTGGATTTTCAAATTTCACGAAAGCTAAATAATTTACGAAAAAACATTCTTAACTCGGGTAAACTAACGTTTCAAAAGCAACCTTATTAAAATCTGCTGGTAAAGAATGTAATAATTACGGCTTCAGCAAAGCTCGTCTCGTCGAAAATAAAATTATGTTAATTTAATACTAATTAAATATCCGCGAAGGGACGTTTCGAGATTCGTTTGAATTAAGTCTGGGATCGTATCATCGAAACTGTGCAATGCAAATGTAGTCACTTGCGGGAGTCTGGATTAATGATCATAACGACATTTAATATCGAGGACACAAATCTACATTAACGTCGTTAAAAGTACAATGAATATCTTTCGACGGACGAATCACGGAAAGAAACTCGATCGAAATAAAAAAAAAAGGTGGTATGTCCCGTTGGAACGACAATTAATTATCGTATGAGACAGTCGGTTGTTCGTGCAAGTTAACTCAATTATTGTCACAGCTTGTGGCACGGTCCTCCGTAAACGTATGACGATAATGAAACGAACGCGTTGCAAAGAAAAACATGTTTCTCTTAATTGAACTAACGAGGGAGCGCGAGTCGTTGGAATGGGGCTCGATAACTCGACGTGGAGTACTGGAAATGTTGACGAGTTTGGCTCTGGCTGTTCCTTGAATCGTTGAACCTTGCATTTCAGCGATTTTCTCCGTGTCTGGAGTCACCGTTTGTCCCATTTTTCATAGTTCTACTTTCAAACGTTTGAAATGCATAGTTAAAATTTCAAAGAAACCACAAACTACAGTTTCAATATTAAATTATCAAGCTTCGAGTATCATGTTGGAAGCTATTATATTGCAGGTTAATATTATGTTTCCAAAATATCTGGACAGAATACGATCACAGAAATATTGACATCTCATGACCCGACTACAGCAAGCTCAGGAACGAAACGCAACTTTTTATCCTTCGTTTTCGTCGATCCTTCCTCGGTACCATCGTTTTTCTCGAGCCACGTTTCGCGTTCATTACTCGGAACTCGAACATTCCTAGGCCAAGGGAAAGCGAAAATAAAGAGCAGCCGCGATTCATTTAAGTGCAAAGAGCCGAGAGTTTCGATAACTCCGCCTTTTCGGTGCCCTTATTCCCGAGATACGCTTCAGACACTCGATGCGGTACCCGAAGTAGGCTTGAAACTTGCTTACCCGCGTGCAGAGGACGCGGAGTGTCTGGCAGATACAGTTTCGAGCACCTACTCGAGAATAGTTGGCTGAAATTTATGATCGACGGGATCCAGGTACGCAGTTAAACTCGCAGAATTCTTCATTAATTGAACCAGGCATCATATTGCCGCACGGAGAATTTCATCGGTGTCCCTATCGGTAATATTCCGATGGCGAACGCGTTGCACGCAATATGCGAATTCTGCTTGGTGCAAAAACATTCTAACGCTGCCACATCGTCGTTCCTCTTTGAGACACCATGCACACAGGATCGGACAAAGCATTCCGCGACAAATTTATGTTGGTAAAGTGCATCAAAGATGAAAGGGAACTATAACAAAATTCTCTTGTCTGCTATCGCTGTATTTAAAAGGTATTAACTAGAAGAAGCAACAGGACATGGTGAGAAGAAACTATATCGTACAGCTGAAGAATTCTTGTGAACAGTGAACAGTCTTCAAACTTCGATCCAACAACGCCAAACTATCGAAGGATACGAAACACAGTCTTCGCATCAGAAGATGTCTGTCATATCTAGCTCTGACGATATTGATTTGTACATAAAACAGAGGGTACACGACCTCATCGATAAGCGATGCTAACTTTCTTAGAGAGTAAGAGATTTATATAAACACTATTACACCAGTGATACATACAACGATAAATTGAGATGTTTGAATGAAACAGACAAACATGTATTCACTCTTTGAGAATAAGATGTATAGAGACTATTACATTGAG
>NC_071979.1:16111972-16114516 GCF_026283585.1 Hylaeus volcanicus | reverse complement strand
AAACGTGTATTCACTCTTTGAGAATAAGATGTATAGAGACTATTACACTAAGAACGCACACAACGATAAATCTACAACCTCGTGAACTAGATTCGCGCAGATAGCCGAACGACTCCGAAAATGAACTGTCTCCATAGATGTTGGACAAACGTCCCTCGATAGATAAATGTTCGCAACGAAGAGGACGTTCATTTCACGAGACGACGTGGTATCGTGGAAAATTACTTCCAGGGGACCAGCCAGCATCCAAGATATTGCATCGCACGGCCCGTAACTGTGAAAGCTATCCGCTTAGCCTGAACGTGCTGGTCGGGCAAACACGCTGGGAGCTTTTTGCCGCGACCTTATTAATAGACGCGATTTTTCACGCTTTTTCCCCGTCTCGTTTCTTCTCTCGGCCACTTTGCCACTTTCTCGGCCGAGTCGCGACACGCGCTAAAATATGTCAGGACCGCCGCAGCTGAACCTCTCCAGCGTGCACGAAGTACATTAATAAGGATGCTCGCCCTGGCGCCTATGCTATCCTTCACGATTGTTTTTTCCCACGGTGCTGCATAGCATATTCTACTTGTGAGCATAATTAATCTTGCAGTTCGCGTTGCGGTTGGCGTATATGGATACAGTCAAAGTTGCAGATGTGCATTAAGCCGCAATTCTACGTGCTCGCCGCGTTTCAAATGCTTTCAGAGTGCTTTGTTCGCTTAACGTACTTGTGGATATAGTTAGCAGTGCAATTGCCTTGGCGTTGAGTCGTGTAGAAAGAGTAAATGCGTGTAGAACACTTCGGGGGAGCAACTACCGGGGTGGAATGTGTTCCATGCATTTATACAAATTGCGACCGATAGTTGATAGTGATTGTAGTCAAGATAGGGGGATCAAGAAGTAATGTAATTTCTTTTATATTAACCCTTTCAGATTTGGCGTCCACCATTCAGGACACAAAATTTAAAAATAACCGACACTATTATTTAGGGCGAATGTATGCACATGAAGAAAGACCATTTTTCTTAAAAAAAAAAACCACACTATGAGGATTTAAAAAAAATTTTTTTCATACTAATTTTAGTCCAAGTTAACATTAGTACGAGCAAAAAAATAATTCAAGTCTGAAAGGGTCAAATTTAAACGAATACATTCTTACTAAGTTTCTATTTTCCATTAATTATGTAATCACCCTCGTTATCAACAGCCTTTTGCCATCTAGTGTGCAAATTTTCGATGCTAGATCGATAAAAGCTGATGGATAATAATGAGTTGATGAACGATAAACAGGTATTGAGATTCGCAGAAACGACATTACTTTCCAGTCCACCTAATTTTTTAAATTTGGGCGATGCTCCGTAAGCCACGTTTCTACCTGTTCGGCCTAAAAGATCCATTGTAGTGGCTTCCGCTTCATTCGTAGGTGGATGTTACCGCCGCAGCCCGTATACACCGATACCTACGATCGGTTTCGTTTGCACGTACAGGCTGCCAATTTCCGGTCGGACGGTCTGGCTCCATCGCAGAAAAATATCGCGCGTATTCAGCACCTTTCTGGGGTGGTTAACCACGGACGCCATCGCGCCACGTATTACAGGCCGAAAGAAGGCGCTGGGGAGAGGGTACAAAAAGAACGAGAAGAAAGGGGGTTGGGGGCACCCGATCGTGGAGCGCAGTAAAGAAAGAAAAGGGCTCGTTCAGCAAGGGTGAGCTCCTTTTTTTTTCTCTTGCCGCAATTTTTCATCGACTTCTCGCTCTCTTTCGTGGCTCTTCGTGCCTCTGGCCCCGATTTCTCGCTTTCTTTTTCACTTGCTAGCACTCGCCGTGAGCACCCTTCCACGCACAGCTACTATGGACACTCGAACTCGTCGCTAAAGTCGCTTAATTGACGGTCTCGGGTATTCCCTTTGCGCCGGCGGTCACGAACGACACCCGGCTTTACTTCTGATCTCTCTCGCATTGTAATGAAAAGTTCCACTTTCGCGCGCGGCGACACCCCGTCACAGGAGGAAGGACGAGGACGCGAGAGAACACTCGGAACCTTTTTTCCGAGGGAGGACTTAATACCGGCGACATGGGGATTCCGAAACTACTTGTTTTTATTCGGGACCTCCCCATGGACGAGTCGGATGATCCTTTGAACCCGCGCTTGATACACAGGAACGTGTGAAACCCGCTTTTTAATTGAAGGGCTCGTCGCCGCCGGCGCGGTTTAAGGATGAAAAGAGGACAATGGAAGTTTCCTCGGGCGTCGTTTGCGAAACGATGCTCGCAGAAATTTATAAACCTTACTTTGAGGTTAGGCGTAATGTTGGAGAAGACTGAATGGGAAAAAAGGTGGAAGGTGGGACTGCTCTGGGACTGCTCTAGGTCTGTTGGAGGTCCAGAGCTTAGGGTACGATCATGCTACCGACCTTAATGTTCAGAACAGTGTTTTCACGAAGAAAAACGACGCTAGTCTACAGTTTGTCCCAAAACTCGGTGAGGAGCCGGAAATGGGGGGTAGCTGAGACGATTCTGAACAACAATTTCCTTTGCAAAAATGTCGGATGGGGCTTCGTT
>NC_071979.1:15897633-16111572 GCF_026283585.1 Hylaeus volcanicus | reverse complement strand
CCTAGCGCGTAGCCTTCGCTACCGCGGCCGCTCCAACGGTCTACGCGCGCTCTGATTGGTCGGGGTTTTCGCTTAATATCTCCTTAACGAAGCCCCATCCGACATTTTTGCAAAGGAAATTGTTGTTCAGAATCGTCTCAGCTACCCCCCATTTCCGGCTCCTCACCGAGTTTTGGGACACCCTGTATATATATGTGTAAGAATGAAGCCCTGACTGATTACAATCAACGTTCAGGCCCTTGACCTTGAACCTAGAAAGCTGAAATTTTGCACAGAGGTTTCCTTTATGATGTATACAAGGAATAAGAAAGGATATTGTATATTCCTCAGGAGTTGGTGAGGCACCTACGAACTAAAGAGGACAGAGGCGAGGAAATTTCACCGTTCGGTCCGTCTTCGCTCTCTCGAGAGCTGCCTTTCTTTCAAGGAGTCACACTCCATAGTCGTAGTCCACACTGTCAGTTAGATACAAAGTGTATCTTATTCGTCTCGAACTCTTTAATTTTTCTTACATATATCTACGCTAATAGTTACTATTGCTCTCTCAATTTATCTCGATAAACTAGCCAATAACAAAAATGCGTGTAAGTGAAGGTGTCGTCGTTACGTGACAACCAATCGCACTGCTTCGCCAACTCCTGAGCAACAAACTGTACCTATCCAAACACAATTTTCTTCGTAGATTTAAAGAAAACAGTGCCGTCTCGTTCCCCTAAATCCATTGACACACCAAATCCCAACATGGCGGTGCCTCCCTGTTACAAAGTACCAATTACTTTGTCGAAACCCCTGGCCATGTGTGTTCCTTTTCACGGCAAGTGGATTTATCTCGTCAGCGATAAAGAATAATTACACGCGCGCCGACGGGAACATTCGTCGGCTGTATCTGGCCTCTTGTTCACCGTCGACGAGAAGTACATTCTTCGCAGCGACAATGAACCGCCTATCTCTTTATCCAGCTAGCTCTTCCGGTGAAGCTACTCGAGGGCTTCGTCGTCGAGGGCGCCAGGCGTCTCCCCGCGACCCCGTCGCGTCGCCCTGGGGGTATCCGGCTCCCTTGATTTTCGT
This sequence comes from Hylaeus volcanicus, assembly GCF_026283585.1. Taxonomy (NCBI): domain Eukaryota; kingdom Metazoa; phylum Arthropoda; class Insecta; order Hymenoptera; family Colletidae; genus Hylaeus; species Hylaeus volcanicus. Next base: position 16,110,504 of record NC_071979.1, on the reverse strand, counting down.
CTCGTTACAGGTTTCCCTTTTGCTCGAATAATGGAACGGGAAGCAAAGAAAAGCGCGCGTCCTCTTCGCGTTTCCTGTACACAGGAAGTTTGCACGTCAACCGCGCATAATTGATGCCCCGCCAGGTGCTCTCGCTCGACGTTCTTGCTCCGTCTGTTCTCTGTCGCAATGCTACGCGAGTTTGCCTTTTGGGTGCGGAAGCGTCTTCAAAAGGAGCACGCAACCGAACGAGAATAGTGAAATTAGAGGAAGAAATAGATAATCATGGGAATAGGGGAACGAAGGGATGGAGCAACAAGAAAAATAGTAGGAGAGAAGAGTAAAAGAAGGAAAAAGATAAAGAATTTAAGGAGGGAGTCTGGTCTAGCAGGTCTAAAAAGTTGACTTTTATTTGTTTACAAATCTTCCTATTCATATGGAGAATGCTTTCGCAAAGGTCTACCGTACGCTCCTGGAATCGCATATTACCTTTACATAGCCGTAAGAGCAAAAAAATTTTGGTATTTTAAAACAGAAAACTTTAAACGCGTTTTTCTCATAACCACGTTTCCCAAATTTGAAGGGAGCACTAAAACAATTAAACGTACAGGTGTGCAGGACATTAGAACACTGTGAAAGAGGAGACATACCGAAATTTAGACGTGCATATAGGAAAAGAACAATCACGGCAAACAAAGGAAGAGAACGGAAAAAGAAGAAAGAAAGCACTAATCACAATGAGTATTCAAGAATCTTCAGAACCCTCTCCTGCAAGGATTGCGCGTGCTACGGTTGAACGACTAATAGGGGAAAAAAGCGAAGTAGTAACGGGAAATACCCGAAACAAAGGGAAACTAGTACGTGAACTCGCCCGGATCAACGCACCATTGTCTCCGATTCTAAAGCAACAATATATCCGCGATTTCGTAGCTCTCCTGATTTTCGCTCAACTTTCCTGCGGCTTTTGCTATTACGCCAAGTTTGCGGGCGACACGAGTTACGAAAGGGAGTGATACCGACGGTGGCTTTGAGCAATTTTGTTTGAGACAGCTGTGTGTATGTAGTATCCGAAAGTAGGTTAAAGTATGAATCTATCATACTTTATTTTCAAATTTCGATCTATCTTAGACACGTTCGAAACAGCTGACGTGAATTCACGTTACTTTAAATTCTATTCCTGGTTGTGTATTATCTGCCTTAAAAACAAGTATACATATTATGGAAATATTTTTATTTTAATCCTTTCAGACCTGGCATTCAGAATTAAGAACACAAAATTTAAAAATGATCGTTTAGGTTAAATGTTCCTATTTATGGGCATGAAGAAAGGCCAGTTTTCTTCGAAAACTACACTATTAGGAATTTTTGTGTTATTTTTTCCCGTAGTTTGCCGTAACGATAAAAGTTTGCGACAACCAACTTCAGAACTTCATTATTTTCGCCGGTACTCAGTATTAGAATTAGAAACGTAAAAAATGTGCCGATCGCGAATGCGTTAATCTGTCTTGAAAATCTGAAAATAAAATCCACCCTTGTAAACATTTTCATTTTTCTCTTAAAGGTTACCACTATCTCTCGTTCAAACTTACTCGCACGTGCATCGATGATGAGACGACGAAGATACACTTTTTATGGTAACCAATATTTACGGGATTGATGGAATTTCAGATTACCCGTAGTTGTACCGCGACGCGGATATCGAAGAGCCCTAGATTGCGGATAGAAATCGAAGACCACGATACCTTCTCGTTCGTAGCGAGCAGTTTATTGCGAGCAAGATATGTATATCAGAACGTCAAAAATAGCCGCCGGATATAAGAATTTCAAGGGAGTCGGAATTGCGGGCATAAAACGAGAATCCACCGCGGATAGACGGCTCCATTCTCTGGAAACTTCGTCAACATTGTCCCGTTTGGAAGCATCCACGGCCATGGAGTATCGTGCACCCGGCAAGTCCTTTCGCGGGAAGGAACTGTACAGTCACTTTCACAGGAACCTGCCATTTCAGCGCCGCCATCGGTTATAGTTATTAATTACACGTTCTGGCCACTCGTTAATTGAAAACAAACTTCCTTTACGGGCAAAAACAAGTAGACAATTAAGAGAAATACTCATGCCGAGGTCGGCGAATCTTCGATACCGTTTGCTCCTCTCTGCCACCCCTAGGGCTACAACCACTCCGTTTCGAGGTAGTTCTAATTATTAACGACCGCAATTACGAGGGTGTTTCCTGTGATAATATCTCCAGCCGCTATCTGAGCATAACTTCATACGAGGATACGGTCGATTAAGGAACGTTGATATAAAGGAGGACGAGTAATAAAGTTCTAACTCGTCGCTAAACCGCGATGGAACGGTCATAGTTTATTTTTTCTCTAAACGGAAGAAATGAATTTCCCAGTTTTTGTCGGGCGTAATCGTTAAGCCAATGTGGAAGGTTGGAAGTCGACCTGCTGTACAGGGTGTGCGTGGATTTTTCGATGATAGATACTAGAAATGAAATAGGGGAAAATATAATATTTTATATTTAATAAACATTAAGAATCTTGCCTAAAATAATAAAACACGTTTTCCCTAGATGGGAAATGGAAAAGTGAAATTGTGAGACATCGGTGTTGTACGTTTAACCCTACAGTGCGTAATTTTTCAAATCGGAGCTAACACTAATAACACTCCACCGCAAAAATTCTGATGGCAACTGTCACATTTGGAGCAAAAATAATTATCTTCAATGGCATTGTGATCTTTTTATAACGTAGATGTCTTATTTTTGTTAGGAATAGCGCATAAGTTGTTGTTTCTGCTGTTGTGTAATAAAATATCAAAGAAAAATGCCATTGATGGATATATGCGCACTGTAGGGTTAAAGTGTCATACTATTTGCGCATATTTTCGAACGTCCCACGCAAAAACATCGCTTTATTTTGAAACCAAAGATATGTTGCCCGAAAGGATAACGTTTATCTAGCCACTTAACCATCTTGCGGCAGAGACCTTAAGCGTTTTCCAATCCATAGCTGCGAGCTAAACGAGACGTATCATTCAAATCCCTTAACTCTATCTCTATCCAAGCTCGTCCAGGCTCGATGATCTGATCAACCTCTGCATCGATCATCTACCCACACTTCCGAAAAAATATCAAAGTTTCACTGTCGTTATTGTAAAAATGAAATTCTCACTCAAATTCTCAAATAAATTAATTTTCAAAGAGTTAAAGTCTCTTCTAACCGTACTTCGATGAAAGCTCGATAGTCGTTGGTCGAATTTGAAGGACAAACAAGCCTCATTCGCGATACGAATTCTTACCTTTTCGCGTGCAGCTTCGCGTACACGAACAACCCTTTCGCGATGCTCTTTTTCCAGCTGTCGACGAATAAAAAACATATACTCTGAACCTTTGCATACCTCTGCACGCATGTGATGAAAGAAAAATATGACACGTTGTCAAACGAGCTCGAACGAAAAGTTTTGAATTATATTTTCGCCGTAGAACGAATAATGAAACTTGAAAGGAACAGTCGCGCACGAAACATTTAATTGAATTCAATCTCACCTTGACCCCTTCGAACCCGGCGTGTAGCTATTTACTAAAAATAATTAATTTCTTAAAATACTAACCATAACGTAACATTTCCGCGAGATTAGTAATTAGTAAATATTTTAAAATTCATTTCTTCCTGAACAATTTTAAAGAACCGAAGAGGGCCATAAACATCAAAGCTTGGAAAGATACTGTAATAAAATGAATGGAAAGATGTAATTTAATAATTACTTTGCTCCAAGCAGTCTTATTGCTACTTTTTAATTCTATTACACTGATTGAATGTCAATCATCTAGAAGCACGAGACGAATCGGAATATTTTTTCCTCCCAAATGGAAATACTTCGGAAGGAGGTTAAAATTGACTCTGGTTCGAAGGTCGACGGTAATTCACTGAATGAATTGACAATCACCGAGTCCCGTTCGCTCTAAAATTCGATTCGACGAGGCCACTCTCGATTTGGAATCGCATTCGTCCTCTTCATCCCTCTTCGCCAAAATTATTTTCGTTTAAGCTACTCCCCCGTTCACGGGAAATGACTCGGTTGGAAGGGAAGTAAAACGAATAGGTGCCCCAGAGGACAGCCCTCGAATTATGTACGCTTTTCCACCTCGTCGAGTGAATGATACCCGCCTAATGATCTGTTGGTTTGCGTCGGGGAAAGAAAACAAAGGCGACCTCGGGGGTCGAATGAAACCTTCGACGAATCGGGGGAGGTTGACCGAAGGGACCAACGACCTCTCGATGCCTGAGGTTTACGAATCTGGAAACCCTACTTGCCCTAAGCAGATTTGAGCAGCAGAATAATAAAACAAATCAATTGTAATAAAAATAGAATAAAATAAAATAAAACAAGTAAATTGTGATAAAATTGAAATATTCCTTTATGGGAACAACAAATTTCTTGAACAAAAATTTCTAGACCGAAGTGACCAACGACATCTCGACGCCTGAAATTCGCTCGTTCTCATCCTAAGCAGATGCTTTAACGACATAAACCGAACAATAAAACAAGTAAATTGTAATAAAATTAAAATATTCCTTTATCGAGAAAAAAAGTGTCTGTATTGAGAATTTATCTATAAAGAGATTCTTGTTCGAAACTTTTAAGGACCTGTGGATATCATAACATATATGTATATGACTCATGAAATTTAAAACGATTTCATAGTTATGGCACACAGCGTGCAGCCAGTCAGATATTATGGCCATTGATTCCCATCGATAGAACCAGCGTCTCTAGGAATACATCCACTCTATTAGAGCTCCAGGAAAGCCACTCACCGTTGTCTCAATAAAAATCAGGATTTCCTGTCTCTGCGCCGCAGGATCGTAACGCAAGCGCGTCGAGCGTACACGAACGCGTAAAAAGGACCGTAAAAGAAGAGAATTTCGAAAAGCGCAGGTAATGGCGCTTACCGGGCGCCATCGGCCATTTGCACAGTCCACGGAGCAGGTTTTGCCGTCCAGGGTGCCGCTTCCTTTCGTCTGGAGCACCCTCGACGTCTTCCTCAAACAGGTTATACATTCTTAGACGCGTCTTCAAAGGAAACCTTATCTGCAGTGTTGCTCGACCGTCGCTTGGGAAAATTTTGCAAAATAGAGATTGGTCGGGAGCATGGAACGGTGAGACGCAAAGTGCATAAGAAATTAAGTGAACTCTAACTGACGAGGAAGGGATAAACATTTTCTCCTCTAGTAAAAGGGAGTTTTGACGTATTTGCCTGTGAGAAATTTTTCGTTCTTTTTGTGGAAGAAGTGAAATCTCTTGGTCACTACTGATCTGAAAGAATTCTATTGTAGCATCTTTATTTTAAACGCCTTTGCAATCAGATCAAACGCGACCAATCTCGAGTTGCATTCGCAAACCGGAGTCGTAATTCTCGCAGTTTCGGTCTAACATTCCGTTCAGCCTCGTTCCACCGATATTTCGTCGGCTTCGAGAAACGAGGAGTAATGTCGGTCGCGTGTTTCAGCGCGGCGACATTCCGCGAAACGGAGTTTATTATTGCACCGTTTCGAGCTGCAGTGGATTTCGCGTGGCGACTTACATAGCCGCGAACGCGAAGTTAGGCTTGGAGAAATCACCGGAGGCCGACGGGGTAATTACGCGGGGACGAGAGGGGAATCCCGAGACGAAGCAGGAGGAGAAGATTCTAAAGAACTCCTGCGAGCAATGCTCCGCTATTAGTCCCTAATCACGGAGAGAACGCTCCTCGAGGAGATCCTCGAAACAGGATACCTTGGGCATTTCAAGAATGGTCTAGTGCTCCCGTTGAACACGCGCCTCTGTCGCTTCGGGTGGACTGCGAAGCTCTTCGTGGCTTGTGAATCACCCTTTATTTAATAAATCAAATTTTATTTTATTATGTTATTATTTTTTAAGTAAATTCAAAGGTGAGCGGTGCAGATAGAACGCTTCCCTTGGCAATAAAGCAGTTTGATCTTTGCATCGCCATCATTCACTTTCAATAATAAATTCTTTCCATGCGAGTAGACTTCGAGCAACTCAATAACAGCAACGAACCTAACTTCCAAGCCAATCCTGTATTACCAGCGTACTTTCCCGATAATATACATCTGATATGATTGTGAACGCGACTATCGCGATTATCCTCGCGAAAAGTCAACGAGAGACTTGCGGCGCGCGTTCTAGACAACGCTAACGACGCCTGCGCGGAATTTCGCCTACGTATCCACCCTGGTAAATTGCCTTCCCAGAAGTTAGCCCCGTGGTTTCGTGCTGCTGCACGACGAGAGCTCGCGGCCGATATTAAAACGTCCCACCTGCCGCCGCGACATTAAATAATATAACCACCGTGGGATACCAGACGAACCCAAGCCTCGACTGCTGCTAGATGGTTGGATTGAACGCGATCCTCTTGGATGCTTAAATCCACTAGACGTATCAACGAGGCTCCGCACTTAGCTAGTTCTCGTTACACATCGTGTGGTTACATGGTCGGGTTCGCTACATCTACAATGGCGATGGAACTAAGCAAAATTACGCGTAGATCTTTTGTTGACGCTCGTGATTGGGGATTTTGTTCGTATTGAAATATGCTGCGAACCTTCGTGAAAATAGGGGAAGTTTGGAGCTTGTCATTGATTCTCCAAGTATGCAGGATGTTTCTTAATACTAAAATTTTTGTATACAGTTCTTATATTCTATAGATTCAAATTTCAACTGTTTATATCTCGATAACGAAGCCGCAGTTCGCAAATTGGTAAAGGACTTTTCGATTTGTACTGGTGTCAGGACCTTACCCTCCAAAAAGCGCCCACATATTAAGAAACATCCTGTGCAAAGGGTTTCTACGTCTGTACATAAAATGAACAATATACATGCAATGATAATTTCGTCAATATGTGTACACATAAACGTCGGTTTCGGCGACATAAAATATGAAAACGTTAAAGTGGAATACCTACGCGGAATACATAAAGTCCGACCGCTCAGCGTCTGAATCTAGCTTTGTGCATTCCTACCAAACGGATGTGATTAAATATCGATCGCGAGGAGTGCATGGAATAAGGGTGTTCGTGTAAATAATTTCCCTGAGTATTCTTCATACCGCAGGCATCATTGAAACATCAGGAAAAATAAAAATCGAATTCAATTATAAATGGAACATAAACGAGTATAAATAGTTTTGCTACTGCTAGCCTTTTTATTTGAATACCTATTAAACTACTATTCTTCGAAAAACTGGTATCAATTGAAATCTTAATTAAACAGTGTATATTTTTATCGGTAAAAGTCCCATAACATTTATCTTAAAAGGATATCAGCAGCCACCAGTTGAAATAGTGCTAATACTTCCGCGATTCATTGTGTATCAACACCTAGAGGAACGAAACGATAAATTATCACTGCCTTTAAATCTCGATATCGCGTATTGTGGTTCGGCCAATATGCGCTAAGAGTAATTGATAACCCGATATATCGGTTAATCGATACACGAACCAGGGTAACGTGCTGCGAACGATACAACGAAGGATCGACCTCTCCGATATTGCTTTCGGCTATTTTTCGCGAGATGTGCCAACATGTAAAACCACTGGCTGGCATAAGGAAAAATAGTCACGTTCGAGACTAACGAAACAACCGCCCAAAGTAATTAAACTATCCTCGATCGTCACCGCAGCTCTGGCTATGACAGTTCTCGATTGGCCATTTTAGTAAATTCAATGAAACTTTTTCTCCCTCGCCACGCCGCAAAACCCAATCGCCTCTTTTTCCCTCGATTTTTCTCAATCATACAGAAATGAGCGTCCAAACGTTTCCTATTCTGGCTCGTGCTCTCGATAACAAGACAACAAAATAATCTAAAAATCACTCTCGACACGTCCAACCTCAATACAGGAGCTCTAAAATATTTTTTATACGAGCTAATTCGTAGTAAAAAATCATTTTTCTTTTTTTAAAGAAAGGTAACAGGTTAGCCCCCTTTTTTAAATTATGTATATCTCAAGAATGGCTCACCAAAATATCATGAACCACATGTCCAAATGCCGCACGTATTAAATGAAACAATAGATTTAATTAAGAAAACAGCAAGAGAAATCCGGAATCAGGAATGGATCAACATGTCACCAACGAATCTACACCAAATCCAAAATCAACCAGCGATACAATTCCAACCCTATCAAATAGAAGACTGCAAGTGACACTATCAAAATTGAGAATTGGCCACACAAATCTGACTCATTCCTAAACAAAATAAGTGAACCATAGCCACCATTATGAATCTTTTGTGACGAGTCCCTTACAGTAGAACATTTAATTGAAGAATGTCAGGGAATTCAACACGATCGAATAAAGTTTAAACTTTCCTATAGCATGCAGACAATCCTTACCAAGAGAAACGAATTTCCCAAATTAGTCAAGATATTAATGAAATATAACATGTAAAATAAATTATAATCAAATTGTAATCATTGACGTAGTCACTAATAACCTCGTTGTTAATGTGACCTTCAATAAAGTAATTTAAAAAAAAAAATCGAAAAACGTAGCCGTATTGAATGGGTTAACCTAAGAATGAGACGCCCGTAGGCCAATCGCGTAAGCTGGATGGAATAGTCGGAAAGTGCAAGAGCCTTATCTCCTCCGCGGGAACGTTTCCCATGTCTGAGGAATAAGTTTCCCCCTGGCGACGTCCTCGTCGAGATTCCGTTGTCCCTTTTACCTTTACGATCGGAAGAGCGTGCACCCGGTCAGCCTCGCCGATTGCGCAGATCGCACGTGCGATACTCGCGAATGAAAATCCAAGGAATCCGTGGTACCAACAGGAAAAAGGCTGAAAGTGTGTAGAATCAGAGTAACGGCCGCGGTAAGTGGGATAGAAGAAAAGAAAAGAAACTCATACCAGCGAGAAACGTTTCGAGATATTGCGTTACCCACGTTGGAAACTATGGCAGACCACTTTGCCCCTGCGCGTTTCCGTTTCCCGAACAGTCGGAATTGGAGCCATTTGATTCCGGCCTCGAAATGCATCGCATCAAGTTTTTCCATCTCGCGCTCTCAGAACGATATAATTTCGTTAAACGAAAGTTACCCGTAGCGAGTGAAAAGAAATTCGTTAAACGTACGAAATCAGGGTTATAATGATTTTTATAATCCTATAATGTAACCCTTGTTCTTATATCTAAAAATGTCTGTTATTACTCGCCACGAAGGATTGTCCCAGACAAATCTCCCCCGCAAGAGGGGGAGGTCAACTAATTTTTGTTTTGGTACAATTATTCCTTCATAGACAAAAATTATAGAAGTACTGTCTCCAAAGTGTAAACCAATTTGCTTGAAATATTGAGAGTAATGCAAACAGTATCGTGACACATATGCGTCGTCCCACTGGATACCAACTTTATTCGACTCGTCGAAACTACCTGCGATTCTTCTTTTCTTCCCCCCTGTCGCATCCTGTTAAACACACCATCCGAAGTATTGAGAATAATGCATCAGATCCAACCTTCCCCACCCACCGAGTGACTCATTTTTCTCGATTCGCGCGAATGTTTTGTACTGCAGAATTTTTCCTTCCACGGAGTCGGTGCGATAAATCTTCGGCGTTTCTCAAACGTTCGATCGATCATTCTGTGTTTCAGGTGACAGTGAGAGACGACGGAAGGCCTTCCCTGTCGTCGACGACCCGCGTGGTGATCGCGGTGGCGGACATAAACGATCACGGACCGGAGTTCGAGCAAAAATTCTACACCGTTCAGATCCCAGCCTCGCCGTCGATCGAGAAGCCTCTCTTCCAGGTACGTTGCACCTTCGTTTCAACTTCTTTACCGATTTCGTGATTCCTCGCGACTCTATCCGGCCTTCTAGTTGAATTGGAACATGGCATCGCACTTTCTTCGACCCCTGGATCGTAAATCGAACAAACGGAGAAGCTGACCGATTCTCTTCCGTTTCGTTCCTCCCCTTTGTCTCTTTGTACACTATGTAGAAGCATCCCCCGTGTCTTGCTGTATATATTATCTGTTCAGACGTGGAGGTAAACCTTCGTCTCGCGAGAGGAGCACTCCGTCCAGCTGTACGTATCTCTAGACAAGAGGGCACGCGCGAGTCGAGAGTTGATGGAAATCACGGTTTCGGAACTGTGTAATTTGTTTTCATCCTGCTTCGGAGAATTCGAGAGTCGTAGTACTCAAACAGACGTTTTCGAGTTCCTTCATTTTAAAACGGAATTTCAATCTTCTATTCGGGTCTCTCGACTCGCGCTTTCCCTCCTGGAAGATGGTCGGTAATTCGTCGAAACCGAACGCTATCGATCGAGTCTGATGATTTCTGATGCTAATCAATTCTCAGATATTTAAATTAACCTTCCTCTTCTACGGTGGAGTTAAAAGCGACCGACATATTAGTTACACATAGACATCATTAGGTTTTTGTATTGTTTCCGCAACTGTGAAAACTGAATTCAATAAGACTAAAATCACCCAAAGATTATAAATAAAAATTAATTTGGTTTTAAAGAAGAAGTTTCTTTTACTGAGTAATAGCCCTCTTTGTACGTGATAAATGCGTTTTTATATGAAAAAGGCCCATAAATATGGCGAGGGGTCGGATTGGACCAAACCGTAGTAAATGTACGATCAGAAACCACCGCAGAAGAGGAGGGTTAAACAAAATGCGCAGTATTTTCTGACACACTCAAAAAATTTTCTCAAATCCCGGTAGCGTTCTTTTCGCCAAGCAAACGACCATTTTCACCCCCTTACTTTCGTCACCCCAATCATCACGCAGTAACGTCACGAGACCATAGTCTCAGAATCGCCTCGCACCTTCCCTCTAACGATAATCCACAGTTTCCAAATTTTTATTCGAAACGTCGTTGTCGATTGCTTCAAGTCCATCTTAATTTTGTACGCCTTACTCGTGACAGAGCCCACATACGCACGCACGCGCGTGTACAGACGTTGACGTATGACACGTTACATCCCCACGTATCTGAGGTATAGAAAAAGCCTGGTATGTATGATCCACAAAGAGCAGATTGCTTGCGATACCCTCCTCGCTTTGTCGTTCGCTCCCTTCGAGTTGTCGTCTCTCGTCCTCCGCGCGATCAAAGTAATCCACGACCAGTCGCTGACTATACCCACGTAAAAGGGTAGAGATTTACCGCGTGCACACCCTCGCGAAGGACACGCCTGCAGCCATCTTGCCGTTCCCTGGATTTAAGAGCAAAAAGTGCAACCGGTTACGCGTCGTCGATTTTGGAATTGGAAGGACTGATGTTACTGTGACGAGCTCCCTTTGGAACGACTAGTCCTCGGACCAGGACTATTCGAGAATGATTGATCGAGTCTGACCTCGATTGCTGCAAAAGGGTAGTTTAACCCTTTCAGAGCTGAATTATTTTTTTTCGAGGAAAACTGGTCTTTCTTCATATGCACCAATAAGGACATTGGCTCTAAACGATAGTGTCGGTAATTTTTAAATTTTATGGCCTCAATTGTGGAGTCCAAGTCTGAAACTTCAGGAATTTATATCAAGTATACGGTACTGTAGGATAATTTTCAACGCAGATAAACAACAGGAATTGCAACTGTATTTCAAATTTGGTATAATAATCCATTAAATTGATTTAACAGCGGGATGCACGTTAACAGATATTTAAACGTTAGTAATATAAATTTGATAGAGCTTCGAGTCTAGAATTACTAATTCGACAATATCCGACGAAATATGAAAAAGGAAATACAACGATCGGATCGAAAACACTATTAACGGCAGATAGAAGCGGCCGATGTTATTAAACATTAGCAAAATTCGAGAAGCGCCCGGGAAATAAGGTAATGAATGGTATCATGCGGTTGGTGGGGTCTCGTTAATCCGATTTCAACGGTATTATACTGTTCACAATATCCCTGGAATATATAATATAATTTCCCGAGTGGCGTCGAATTTCGTCGAGGTCAGATTCGATTTCATCGAATATCGTGTTACACCTGTCCGATTCCGTAATTTCGGTCGTGCAATATTTTGCGTGGTTCGCTCGTCACGTGACACGAGTATCCTTGAACGAACAATTTCAATCGATTGGATAAGCATCCTTGAATCCTAGGCAAAATCAACCGATGGTAGCGAAGCATTCGTTCGATATGAAGAGAAGCACGCGGAAGGGGAACGAAGAGAGTTAACGGAAACAATGCGAAAGTTAAAAGCTTTACTTCTCTCGTTCTCGACAGAAATCGAGGAACCGGTCGCGGGAGTTCGACCTTTCGATCGATACGTTACTAGAGAATGGAACTTGGGAGACATTTAGCCCCGACACCTTGTCAGGAGATCGTATCTTCAGGGTAAGGACACGTTGGCACGTAAAATTAAGCGCCGCCTCGTGGCGCGGGAGCATAATTCTTGCATAAGTAAACGCGGGATTGGTCTCCGGGGTAGTTTTTACGCGAGCTCTTTGCATTGATTTATGACCGCTTTTATATCGACTTGTACGTTCGTTATATAATTATGATACCGCAACTTTCATGCAACCCAGCTGCCCATTTTATAGGAGACCGCCATGCATTCGTGTACTTGATCGATCGTCTTTTTGTCCTGCCCGATGCAACCCTCTTTTAAGGGTCTCTTGACCGCCCACCAGGCGACTCCAAGTGAACGTCGTGCCACTTATATTTGGAAAAAACATTTTAATTAATTGAAACAATTAAGAGCAGAATCCTCCTCGATGGTTTAAGGTATCTCACGTTAAATAGCCTGTTGCGGTTTATTATCGTTATCTTTAAACGTTTTCGGTGAAAATGCAGACCTCATTCAGGAACAGTTCTGTAATTTAAATGAATATGATTTAACGAAGAGGGTCTGTATTTCGACTGGAAATGCGTTTGGATAATAATATTCCTCGTAGACTATTTAACTTGCGATATTTTATCTAATTGATAAGGAAAGTTCTCTTTTTGTTTCGGAGCGAAGTTGTTTAATATTCACAAGTATTATTTCGCTGGTTTAAAGTTTATTTCATTCGCGAATGATTTTGCATTCAAAGTGAGATACGTTTTGGACCTCTTGTTCTTTTGAGATATTCGAGGGTTTGCATTTCAATTGCATTTCATTTAATTTTTAATTCATTTTATATGATTTACTGAAATGTAACACTAAAAGGTCTCGATTAAAAATAGTTTAAAAGTAAGTATATTTGTATATTTTCTAATTTTCTATATTCAAACACTTCAGAATAACTGTATTATTTGAAAACTAATTTCTCCCTTACGTTAGACTTCGCAGAATTTAATTTAAGTATCTCTTGCGAAGATCCCCTTCGTCTACGACGTTCACTCGGACTCGCATCGTGCGCAAATCCTTGGCTGTTCTCTCCATCTCACCCTGTGTATGTGATCGTCTCGATCCCTCCGCCGCGTTTTGCCCGTTTTGCTCGTCTCTATATGTACACATTATGTTTCTTGAATGTTTGCCTTTGTCTGTTACGGGGCTGCCGCCTGATCATTTTCTGTTCTCTCTTCGCAACTAATAATAAGTTTCGCGGTGTCGTCAGGCGAGGAAAGCATGACGCGGAAATAGGAAGAGAGAAGCGCTCGAGGCAAGTTTCTTCCCACAAATTGAACGCTGATCAACGTGACATGCTTGTTTTAGGTCATCCCATTTATTATAAATCAAGCTTAAACTGTTATGCCACAGTTGCTCTCAATTTTAGAACTTATGCAGTGCCTCTACAAAAAGTCTGCAAAATATCTACCAAATATGAGCCGCTCATTACATAAATCGATTAATTCCGTTAAACAAAAAGTTGTTAAATGCGATCAAAATGGCCTCTGAAATAAATTATTTATTATTCAATGTCCAAAATAATTTTGTTCTGTAATGTTGTTAATCTTTATTATTCAGGAAACTTATTATAAATATAAAAAGTTATGACTATACTAAGTGCTTTGATACTTAAATTAAAAATTTTTCAAAAAGTAGAGTCAATCTATTTGTGCAGTGAACGGGTCATATGATACTGAATTTCGTTGAATAATAAAGTTTGGTCTTTATTAAACTGTGTCCTAACAAACGTAATAATGTTGGAGAAAAACGCGGCCCTATACTATGGAACGTGTATTGGAACTCCAATATAGTCTATCGAGGCTAATAAGCTGTACGATATCGAGTGGATGATAAGTAGCTAGGTTATCGGTATCGGATCTATTGGATCCTAAATGGACGAGATCTTTTAGGATGACTTTTGGGTTGTCCTACTTGTAAAATATGTGTTACACCCTGCATCGTTGGATACGTTCCCTTTCACTCCGAGCTAACGAAGAGGTGAGATGAAATAGTGACGAAAATCATTCCGCCTGTACCTCCCATTTTGTATTTGTCAATCTTGCACACGAAATGCAGTCTCTATTCGCGCTGATTTTCGTTTCGTTGAATGAAAAGCACGGCGTATCCACTTTCATTCATCAATCAGAAACCGCATTACGTATGGGATGACCTAATTATATTGTAACCGAATCGAGTATCGGAAATAACACATAACAGCACGAAAATTGTGAGCCAAAGGACTCGTGCGAAATATTAGCTGGCGTATGCAGAATGTACAGGTCGATTCAATAATTCTGTACGCAACAAATATTTTCGGGGTTTGGAAAAATAATTTGCGTTGCATGTATACATTGCGTGGCTTTGAAAGAATTTTAAATAACTTGAGGCATGCGATAGACATTTTGTTTGCTCCTCCGAAAAGAGCTCGAAGAACGCGAAGATAGAAATAGCAAGGATATTTGAGATACGCAGAGTTATTGGACCGCCCTGTATGCACGTTGCCGCGCAAAAAAGAAAGCTGTGTACGTTCTGGTTGTTCGATGAACCAGCTACGATACATTTTTCCGTGTACTGGCAAGCATCAACCCGAAATAGCGTTCCGTGTTCGCGCGATCGATCTGCCTGTCCGCGGACAGCTCGACCTGTGTTTAATACGCTTTAATGCAGATCGATATTAGGCAGCTCGTAGGAGGAGGTCTCGCCTCCTCCGCCCTTCAGTTCTCTATTTCTTTCTTTTTTTTTTTGTTGGTTTTTCATTTTCGCGTGCCGCATGATGACGACTGTGCGAATGCTACGCTTCGAGGTTACGAGCGCAATGTTTCATGATGCGTCCGGAGAATTCAGGACGAATTGGAAATCCTTAGAGCGTGAACGAACTGTCTTAGAAAGAATGGACTGTTTACTTGTCTTTTGTTTCTCGTTAATAGATTTCGCTCGTCGGTCACTGTAGACCAGGGATGCGCAACTGAAATGTAATTTACTAACAATACTTGGGAGTCTATTCCTATTGAAACTATGTGTTTTCGGAATCAATTTCTCTTTAATAAGTAATACTACTTCATTCCAGGTGAAATACTAAATAACGCATGGGGCATACATATAACTGAAACGAAATCGTAAAGAATTAAACGCACAAATATTGTGCATCCCTGCCTTAGACAATATTTTCGTTCTTTTGTTGAAAATGTTTAGTTACACGATGTTTTATCGTGTTCTCGCGCACGATCGAAAATTTATTTTAAAGAATTTGCAGCAGATTTTGCATACGCGTTCAGGAGAATTTCTTTCGATATTTCTTTTGATACAGCCGATGGCCGCGGCCGATACTAATGTCTACTTATGTGTCGTGTCAAGTTATGTCAGTAGAGAATGAGAACGACGTCAAGATGCATATATATCTGTCTAACTTTTGCATTGTGTTCCTGTACGCCAGGTTCTCGCGAACGATAAAGACATCGGCGAAAATGGAAAAATCCAGTACAGCATCAAGGGTGGCCGAGGAAAGGGCAAGTTTAAGATACATCCCACCACGGGGATGGTGTACTCCCAACGTGGCTTCGAAGCTGGACAGGAATACGAAATGATGGTGAGTAGAATAGCAAACAAATTTCAGATTTGCTTAAGTAAATCCCGACACGGTCTCTTTCGAAAAAGAAGTAACGGTCCAAATTGAACATTTGCAGCTCACGCCGTACTTCACCTTCGTTGTACTGAATACAATGATACCAAAATGGCGCACAAATGTTTCAATAAGTTACCAATTTATTCGAATAAATATCTGTATTCCTAACGCAAAATCTAAATGCTACTTTTGATAATGTCCAGAGTTCATTGAATTTGACTTCAACTAAAATAAAAAACTTATAAAGATCTTGAATACCGCGAACACTCCTTAAAACTCTTGAAGAGTCTTGAAAAAGTCTTAAGAGTTTGAAACATCCAGAAAGTTCAGATCGTTTAAAAATCCTTTCACAAAAAGTGCGAAGCACTTGGATTAAAAACCCTTGAGATCAAAACTGTCACCCAAAATAAATAGACGTATCTACATAACGACCGGAAATATCCATTTATTATATTGCGATACCAGTGTCATATCACGAAGTCTCTTCTAAAACAAAAGACTTATCAAAGTCATCGTGCTCGAGCCAATCAAATCTTGACGTCATAAATTCGACGGTTCATCGCTACCAGTAACCAATTGTCCGTAGAGCGTTGCTCCTTTGACTAAACTTGAGTTCAAGTATAACTTACGTGAGGGTGCTCTTCTGTTTGACAGATAAGAGCCGCAGACAGTGGAGAACCGCAACGTAGTCATCAAACACGGGTATCTGTCCAAGTTGTCGAGGTTCCAAAGGAATCCGAGAACCCGCCAGTCTTCAAGACGAACAATCAAAGCGTCGAGGTCACCGAGAGCGACGAGGTTGGCTTCCTCGTGGCCCTCGTGCAGGCCACGGACGAGGACGGGGATTCCCTGTGGTACGATATCCTCGGTGAGTAGACGCACGATTTACACGACTACCCAGTATATCCATCTCCAAGTCCAAAGGATCGTTAGATTTCGCGTTACGTCGTCTTTAATTGGTGAAATATCGCGTCGTCTCGTTGGCATACGTACGAGCACCGCGTGAATGGTTGGAAGCTCGACTTACATTTTCCAAGAAGTTAAGAGGGTCGAAGGTTGGAAAGTTTCGCGGGCTAGATCGTAGACAGTTAAACTTTACGCCGCCAAATGGCTGCGCCAGTTGGAGGCACGCTTGCGTGTACACTTACGTCTTGTCATTAAAATTGTAAGATTTAAGGCTGAGAGCTCGCTTGGGTACGATTTGGAACTCGAGCACCTCGATGCGGGGAAAATTATTACGTCTGCCTAGACACTTTGGTTTTCTCTTCTCGCTATGCGTGGTAAATTGTTAGGAATTGTTCCTTGAGTCACATGCTTCTTTTAATACTAAACGTATGTACCACGACCGGTCAAACGGGCGTTTTCAAATTTTTATTTACAGTTCTTATATGCTATGTATGAGCTATATTCAATTGTTTTATACATTATTCAATTTAGTTTCACATAAAATATTTTGTAATTTAATTGAAAAAAATGTCTTTAAGATCAGTCATTCGTCCCATCATGATAGAAATAGTTACAAATGAACGTCGGTAGGTTTAGTGTTAAACCAACTCAAAAATGCAATTTATTGAAGAAATTCAAGAGTCCTGCAACTATAGATTAAAGTCCACGTAGCTTCAATCTCGTGTCTTCATGCCATAACTCTCGGGCCGTTTGTCGAAACGTGACTCGCATAACAACCTCGATTATTATCCAGCACGTCGAAAAACTTCCTAGCTAATCACCGTGAAAACTTCATACGGCTTGTTCTAGACGGCGACAAGCGCGACGAATTCTTCATAGGACGGGACAACGGGAACGTGCTGCTGGCGAAGAAGCTCGACTGGGAGACGCAGAACTTCTACAATCTCACGATCGGCGTGACGGATAGCGTGCACACGGTTCTGACGCAGTTGCTGGTCACCGTGATCGATATCAACGATCACAGGCCCGAGTTCACGGAAGCCACGTATCGCGTGGACATCTCGGAGAACGTCGAAAAGGGCGAGAAGATTCTGCAGTTGCACGCGACCGACCAGGACGAGGACAAGAAGGTGTTCTATAGTCTGCACGCCGCCCAGAGTCAGGCGTCTCTGGGGATCTTTCACGTGGACTCGGTGACAGGTACGATATCCTTGAACGAGGTCCTGGACCGAGAGACGATCGAGGAGCACGTGCTGACCGTGATGGTGAAGGACCAGGGGACTCCAGCCAAACGCAACTACGCCAGGGTGATAGTGACCGTGCACGATCATAACGACCATGCTCCAGAGTTTATCAGCGAGATCATTCAAGGAAAAGTGTACGAGACTTCGCCAATCGGCGCTGCGGTGGTCCAGGTCTGGGCCATAGACAGAGACCGAGGGGACAACGCCAAGATCACCTACTCGATCACTTCAGGCAATGTAGGCAACATGTTCTCCATAGATCCAGAGCTAGGCGTGATCCGTGTCGCTCGAGAACTCGACTTGGCCACCTCCTCGGAGTACATACTCCAAGTGAAGGCCACCGACCACGGTTCTCCAGCATTGGCCAACACGGTGCCAGTCCACGTGATGGTCACCATGGCCGACAACGCTCCGCCTCGTTTCATCCAGAAGGAACTCTCCGCGGAGATCTACGAGAACCAACAGCTAGGAACATACGTGAAGCACGTGGAGGCTAGAAGCACTTCCTCGTTGCAGTTCGACATCGTCCATGGGAACAAGGGCGACACGTTCTTCGTGAATCCCAGCACGGGCATCATAGTGATCAAGAACGAGCTGGATTACGAAACGACCAAGTTCTACAACCTAACGGTGGCGGCTACGAACATGGCCGGCGCTCAGGCGAGCTGCAACGTGATCATCCACGTGCTGGATCGCAACGACAACGCTCCACGATTCCTGCAGGCCACTTATAGCGGAGAGATCAGCGAAGGTGCCAGCATAGGCTCCCTGGTGCTTACCAACACCAGCACTCCGCTGGTGATCAAGGCCGAGGACGCCGACTCCGAGCTGAACGCGCTGTTGAATTACGATATCGTCGAAGATCTGCCGCGGAAGTACTTTCATATAGACTCTAGCACTGGCGCCATCAGGACGGTGATGGTACTGGATCACGAGAGCATACCTAAGTTCACGTTCCACGTGAAGGTTTCCGATCTGGGGAAGCCTAAGCTCTTATCAGAGACCACTGCCAAGGTGACGATCATCGTGACGGATGTGAACGACTGTCCACCAAAGTTTCTGGAGAACGACTATAACACCACCCTGCTCCTACCCACGTACAAAAACGTCGCGGTAGTTCAAGTAAGCGCCGTGGATCCGGATAGTTCCGAGGGAGTAGCCCTCAGGTACGTGGAAAGTTATTAATGTATGCGTGTCTCCTCAATTTATGCCCAGTTTTTACAAAGCTTATTCATATTTATGCCCTCTCTCGAGTCCCTTCGTTAGCATTCATTTACCATTATAATTGTTGCATGAAATTTGTACGATCCCCGTTTGATACGCTCTCGGGGCTTTTTCCCGCCGGAAGAAAATTGCCGGCCGCTTATTACGCGAGGGCGAGGTTTGAATTTGCATAGGTGTCCGCTTGGCTCTGTTTTTGCGAAGGCAAGCTATGAGGGATCGAGGGAACACGTAATCCTAGTCGTTCCAACGACGTATCGATCACTTTAGGCCTCGATATCGGGTAGTGATTGATTTCGGCTTGATCTCGAAAAATCTCGAAATATGCATATCGATCTCGAATTTTCGACAATCTAATGTATGATCTCAATCTCGAAGAGATCTCGACGAGATCTTGACGAGATTTTGACAAGATTGGCAATACAGTTCAAAATATGCCAATATCTGTTGTGTTATTAGGAATGATATACAAGTGTTCCAGTTAAGTTATAATATATAACCTTATATATAATATAAGGGTTTAAGGATTACATTTCGCACAGAATATAAGAACATTGCAAATAGGATAATTTTATTATGCAAGGAAACAAAATTTCACAAAATACGTATGTGTTGTTTGATCTGTAGTTTAAAAATCTAGAGGTTTCACGACAAGCGTAAGAATCAGGTGATTGAAAATCAATACAGGAAAGGGACATGCGAAATCATTTTAGCGATTTATTTTATTGTAACATCTTTATTATCAAGCGTTACGTCAGTGTGACATTTTTCAGACATGCATCCATACTGTCGACTGTTCCAAAAATTGATCGCCTTCCCTGACAAGTGACAACTCATCAAGCGTTACGTCAGTGTGACATTTTTCAGATATGCACCCATACTATTTATAAATGATTTTCAACCATAAAACACAAATTGTCGTGATAATTGACTAACATTTTGCAATAAAAATGTATTAATGTTAATACATAATTTATAAAAATGAATTTTTCTGCAAACTAATTATATACTGGATACTAATCTCACTTTACACTTTACACTTTACAAGTTCACAGGCATTAGCTCGCTATTACTCGCGACGAAGTTTTTCTCAACTTTTCATGTTCGGAAATATTACTTTCTCAAAAAAGATTGGTATAATAATCTGAAACTTTAAAATCCATGAAATATGTACATCTCCGAATTAATTGAATATTTACAATGCATATAGTAACATTTAGGCTTTGATTAAATATTAATAAAAATTACGGTTCAGAATAAGTATTCATCGAACGCAGTAATTTCATGCGTGTTTCAGTACACTTTTGTCGAGCCTCACTCAAATAGAACCACAAAGGGTTAGGTACGTTACCTTTACGTACAACACAGCTTACATTCACGTCAGGTCTAAATTCATTAGACCAACTTTTTACACGCAGAAAACAGAATAAATATAGTTTCGAATCAACGAAAGAGGTCGTCCGCTAACGATTCGCTACCCTTCGCGCAAGGGTAACTTCAAACCGACATTGCTACTCGCGTAGCATGAACGTTCGCTGCCAAGTTGCAGCGAATAGAGTCCAGGCGTTTAATTTGTTCTGTAAATTGGCCGGTGTTATTATCCGAAGCGAGAGAGGGATATAAAATCTTAATACTTTCTCATGCGCAACGTCGACTCTCCCTTTAACGGGTCCGCATACGTAGAGTGGGGCTTCCCGTCGCTTCGCTTCCCTTCTCCGTAGGGTAACGCTCGTTTCTCTGGTCCAGGTACGATATCATCGACGGGAACAAGGGCCACACGTTCGATATAGACGCTCAGACCGGCGTCATCACGGTTTATAACCCGGAACGCATGAAGAAAGGTTACCTCCTGCGGGTCCGTGTCTCCGACGGGAAGTACTCGAGCGTCGCCCAGGTAAATGTGATGGTCGAGAAGTCGGAGAACTCCGGACTGGTGTTCCAAAAGGACGTATACGAGGGAACGATTCTGGAAAACTCGACAAGGATCACGACCGTCGCGGTCGTCAACGTTCTCGGCAGCGTCCTCAACGAGCACATAGTTTTCGGTATACTGAACCCCACGAACATGTTTGTAATTGGATCAACGTCGGGAGCGATCAGGACAACGGGGATTAGGTTCGACCGCGAAGTTTGCGACCACTACGAGCTGATCGTGGAAGCGAAGAGCCAGATGCCCGACAGAGAGAAGCCCAGGGTGGCCCACGTCATCGTCAACGTCACGGTGCTGGACATTAACGACAACTGTCCGATGTTCGTCAATCTTCCCTATTACGCTGTCGTTTCCGTCGATGCACAGAAAGGCGACGTCATTACAAAGGTAAGCAGACTGAGGATTGTTTTCCTCTGCTAGTGTTACGTCCCAGCTCGCATGGGACTTTTTCGGGATCTTGTCTTCGGTTAAAGCTCTAAAGCACACCTTATGTGTATTTATTTTATGATCAGAAGCAATTTTTGATAGGAATGTCAAGATTATAATGACTCTGATTCAAATTTAACACACATACATATATAATTATCATAGTGTTTTGGATTACATACACATATAGATAAATATATTAGAACAAGAATGAAATTAAGATACTATAGGCTGACAGCTATTTCACTGATTCGTAGTCTGTGCCATTCGGATTCCAAGAAATGAATTCCGAATCGCGCATCGGACACATTCCTAAAAGTTTCGCATTTTCGCTATGCGCAATCTGAGTTCGCAGTCGATGAAAAAGGACACTCTTCGGCAGGGCCGATGTAACACTTGGTTGAGATGAGAGAATTCTATTTGAGGGTTCTCGGATAGAACAGAGAAGATAATTGTGGAAGGTACAGCTAGGGTACCTAAAATGAAAAGTTAACAGGGCCTGAGAGACTCATGAAGTAACTGTTCCAAACTAAATTCTGTTAAACCGACGAATTTGTCTTCCTGTTCGCTGCATTCTTATAAACATAGCCTGGCAAACACAAACTCGTTGCCAGATCCGTGAAATCAATTGAGGTTAGGTCAATCACTCTCTAAAGGCTGAGGCCATTTTCGAAAATTAGATTCGAGGAAAACGTGTTTACCCGGTAAATACAAAGTTGCTGCTAGAACTGTGAAATCGATTGAAGTTAGGTTAATCACTCTCCGCAAACAGCGGTCATTTTCGAAGATTAGATTCCCGGAAACGGAATTCATCAACGATGTTTTCCTTCTCCACACCTTCCACAAGTTCGGATATCTTATCTCGTTCTTTCGAATTTTCAGTCCTGGAAAATAGAAAGTCTTGCGCAAAATTATTTCAGTTGTAATACAATTATTACTATTTAAAGTCGGTCCATTCAGAAAGATCTACAAAGAACACCTGTATTAATATAAATTTGTTCAACTCTCGTGAAGGTGCACGCAGTGGATATGGACAGCGGCGGCAACGGCGAGGTGAGGTACGAACTGAAGAAAGGCCACGGCGAGCTCTTCAAGGTAAACCGGAAAACCGGGGAAATATCTCTGAAACAGAACCTGGAGGGACACAACCGCGAGTACCAGCTCACAATCGCCGCGTACGATGGCGGTAAGTGCATCATTGGTCGCGTTATACTGGTGGAAACGATTCTCGACAAGCTTCGAACGTTATTTCAGGCACAACACCTTGCTCTATCGAGGTGCCAGTGAACGTGAAGGTGATAGATCGCTCGATGCCGGTGTTCGACAAGCAATTTTACACGGACAACGTGCTGGAAAGTATCGAGGTGCACTCGCCCCTGACTCTGTCCATACAAGCTGAGTCACCGTTGAGTCGCAAACTCATATACAGCATAACCAAAGGGAACGATTTCGAGGAATTCGCCCTGGACTTTAACACAGGTGAGCGAACTGATTCGAGACCGTCGATGGTAGCGAAGATCGAATTAAACGCGCGGCAAACCCGTTATGGAACGATGAAGTTCCGACGTGAATGGAAACAGTGTAGCTCTATCAACGACATGCGCTGATAAAGGATTCAAAGAGGCCTGCCGTATTTTTTCGAGCACGCGTTGCTCGCCTTTTTTTTTTTTTTTTTTTTTTTTTAAGCATTTCGCGTCATCGTTCCATACGAGACGATAACACAACCTAGTAGAAGTGTATACAGGGTGACTCTCGAGTCCTGATGGTATGTACGGTCGACGGTACGACAAAGTGGTAGAGGATAATTTAGAATGGCATGACGACGCAGTTGCGCGGAGTGATTCTAGAAACTGGGTCGAGCCTCTTTTTTGTCACTTTCTTCTTTTATGCAACGGCGCAAACGCAATATGGATTTGCGCTTGTTTTTCAGATGGAACCATTTGCTTTTACATGAATCAATTCCTCTTGATATTCTGTGTATACGAATATCGAGGGTTGGTCGTTGAAAACATAATACTTTACGAGGTACTTCGCATTCTATGCGAGGAAACTACTTTGTTTTAAAAGTGTTCGAATGTCTCACTCTGCATTTTGTAAATAATAGGATACGTTATTTACGTACGGAGAGCCAAGGTAATCGAAGACACATGTGCCTTCGGTTCCCTTAATCCTTTGGACCAATTACGAAGCTCGTTGACTCACCCTGTGTAATCTTCTTTCGTTAAATACATATTTCCGTATTTGCTTCGACACGATTCCGATAGTGTTACGACAGCGGCAAACGTGTGTTACATTCGAAACGCAAATGTGCGATCGAAGAGTGCTACGTCCCCCGAATCCAGTCCCGAATTAAACGTCCTTTAACGATGATGCTCGTCTCAACTCGGCTATGGTACACATAATGACTATTTTTTTAAGCGTGACGGCTTATCCAAGTTAACCATGTGCCCAAGCACATTCCGTTTTAGCAAATGACGTCGGTTCCGCTGTACATGGAATGGTGTCCGGTGACTAAATTCTCTAATCAAGTAAACGGTGTAGTGGTGAGACGGTAGCAAAATGGGGATGTTGGAATGTATCGCACGTAACACAAGCTGCGGATGTATTTACGTCGACGATTTGTTCAGTTCTAATTGACTGTTATGATTGCTTAGGGATGATTGCTCTCTCTTCCTTATTGAGTACTCTGTAAGGTAGAGTATAGTTCGTTACCCAAAAGTTGGCGAGGCAGTTCGATTGGCTGTCGCGTAACGGCGACACCTTTATTCACACGCATTTTCGTTAATGGCTGACTCCGTTACATCTACAAAGCTACCGCGTAACGAAGTCGACGAACGAGAAAAGTCGAGATAAACTGAGAGAACAATAATAACTATTGGCGTAGATATGTATATGTAAGAAAAATTAAAGAGTTCGAAACGCGTAAGATGCACTTTCTATTTAACAGACAATATAATGTGGACTATGAGTATACACTGTATACTATACAATGTAACTGCTCGAAAGAAAGTGGGCTCCTGGGGGAACGAAGACGGACCAAACGGTGAAATTTCCTTACCTCTGACTCTTTCAATTCGTAAGTGCCTCGCCAACTTCTGAGCAATATACAGTACTCTACCTTGTCACAGGGTATATTAACAAGGAAGAAATAGCTATTTTTCCTAAACATTCGTACATGTATTTATTGAAAATCGTAATCGATCTGTGTACTTAATTTACTATTAATCAATTCGAGTTCAATATTCATCGACGTTCGAACGGAAAATTGATTTATACTTTGATTTATCGAGCTCGACTCTTACCGTTTACGTTTAATTTTGGACAGCAGACACGAATCTTCCCCCTTTACCTGTCTCTCCCAATAATTTATTCTTTACGAATGCTTATCTGATTGAACTAGAAATTAAAGTTTTGTTGTATCTCCCTGTTTCGCAGCCCCCGACAGTAACAATGGTCCTTGTGAGTATAAAACATACTAGTTCTATCCGTCTGCTGTGTTGCACTGTACGATGCTACTGCACTGCTCTCTGGTTTTATTGCACGACTCAAAATAACAATGAATCTCCTTTCTTTTCGCAACGTTTGCGACATAACACGTGGCTCACTCCATCCGCTAATCCCTGAATTAACATCAAGCACGAATAACGGAATACAAGTTAGAGCACATCGAACGTGTGGGATTTCCAACGAAATATCGA
Source organism: Hylaeus volcanicus (assembly GCF_026283585.1). Taxonomy (NCBI): domain Eukaryota; kingdom Metazoa; phylum Arthropoda; class Insecta; order Hymenoptera; family Colletidae; genus Hylaeus; species Hylaeus volcanicus. Next base: position 16,085,145 of record NC_071979.1, on the reverse strand, counting down.
TCATTATTCATGCCTTGTTAACATTCGTTTAGCTTGATCCTGTGGATAATACAATGACGGAAACATTACCATGATTCACCATGAAAGTACAAGTGGATTTGCCAGATATTTACGAACCATTTATGATCGTTGTCTTCTTAATTCCACCAGGTTCCAACAATGATTTCATAATTTTAAATAATACTTTGCGAACATTTGAAAATTCGAGAAAATTTGGAAGTTTTAGAAACGATCGGTACAGTAATTAAATTACATAGTGGGGTTAGCCACTGAGTCACAAAGTACAACAGGCTACTAACAAATTCATCAGCAGGACCAAGTCGAGACGCAATTCTTTTTTATTTTACTCATGTATCTTCATCTTCGTTCTTATTCAGGGAAATGGCTTTATCGCGACCTTTTAACAATATTAATAATAATAAATGTGGGTTTCACCGTAGTACCTCTCTCCTTTCGCCTAGCATCACAAAATTACTTCACCCCGCATCATCCCAAATTGCACGGAAGAATCTGCACCTAGAAAAACTTCCGAAACTCGTAACGCTTGGATACACGAAACCCAACGATCCAAAACTGGAACAGGCGTACCCGAGGCTTCCAGTTCCCACGTAGCTTCTGCGACTGCACTTACTCACACTCGGGTATCCTGTTCTTTGAAAGTCTAACCACTTACCACCGATCGTTGCACGATGCACGATTCCGTAAAATAAAAAAGTCAGGAAGAGGGGAAAAAATGGAAAGAAAATGTCGAACGTTAATAACAATGCAACTTTTAACGGCATGTTAACCCCGATACTCCATCCCTGGGTAGAAACGTTTTGGTCGTGCACTTTGCACCGGGAACATACTCTTACTTTTATTCACCGTTTCCCTCCCCCCGGCCATAAACTCGAACCGGTCTCATTATCTCATAGAAGCAACGGAGTTGTGTAAAACGGGCTTGGAGCACAGTGTTGCTTAAACGCAGTACGTTGTTACTTCGGAACCTCTCTTGCCGTGGTAATTTATCGAAACATGTCTCGACCGAGGCTTATCGTCGGCGCACTACCATTTTTCTTTTTTATTCATTTATTTTTTTTTTTTAATTTTTTTTCGTCACCTCCCGAGATTCTTGCAGCTTCACTCTGCTCGCATGACGTGCCTGCACCTTACATCGCGCGAATGGGATCTGCACCTAGAATGAGATGTAACACAATGCTGCGTTCCCACGTGTGCGACTGGCGCCGGGGTACTTAGTATTTTGAAATTCTGATAAAGAGTAGATTCGCATCAAAACGCCATCATACATTTGGGAATGTGGCATAACATAAGAGGGAGAAAAGTATAGCGGCATATCCCATTTTTAATAGGTTGACTGTGAGAGATTTCCGTTCTTTTCTTATCTGCTTGAGATCATTACAATCAGTTAATTTCATTGCGTAATTAGACGTTTCCAAATTCAACGTAACCATGAGTACTTCAGACTCGATTCAGAGTAATTCACTCGAATCTTAAAAAACAAAAACAAAAATTTGAAAGTAAAATTTATATTCTAATATTTGCAGGGTAAAGTATATTTCTATTTTGGTTCAATTTTTGTAGGTACGTTTTTAAGGAAAAGATATCAAAGGGTATATATACAAACATGTCAGAAGAAATTACTCTTAACCTTTGACTGATGACATCTGGTTTATCTGGTTCATAACATAGAAATTATACATACTAGCTTATTCTAGAGTTTATCTAGTGTTGAATAACAAACCAAAAGAAAAATTGAAAGCATGAAATGATGTTTCCGCTTCCGGTAAGATCGCACATCGCCAGTTAAAGGTTAATTGTTTGCATAACCAATTCAAATTACGGCGTAATGTGCGCGCTCCCAAATTCAACCAAGTAGCCATCTAACGGTTAATAGATCGAACTAAAATTCCGACCTCCGTTCAGCGCTCCACCGGGAAAAACGCCCAAGCTTGTCCTCGATTAGTTCTTCTTCTTACAGCTAGATCGCGCCATTTATACTGTTCTACCGAGTTATGGTATTGCACCGACAGGTGTCGATAAAAAATAGTATAAATGGCGCCATCTAGCTGTAAAAAGAAGAACTAATCGAGAACAAGCTTGGGCGTTTTCCCGGTGATGCGCTGAACGGAGGTCGGAGTTTTAGTTCGAACTATTCACCGCTAGATGGTCACTAGGTTGACTTTGGGAGCCCGCGAATTAGGCCATAATTTAAATTAATTATGCGAACATTCATATTTAACTGGTACCCTGTGGTCTCATAGGCCACTTCATCCCTTTAATTGTTCATTCAATATGTAATATAACAACATCTGAACTTTTTTGAAATAGTTTGTACAATGTAACGTAGTACTCCAAAATAATACGTACACGTTCAAATACACAAATGTTTAAAGGATATTTCACATAAATTAAGTCTCATGCGTTCAGTAGTAAACTAACATTTAATATGTACACTACGCAAAAATTGAATAACTAGAAACAGAAATACACTTGTATTCTCTTATGTTCATACACTCTAAAATCTCGTTTTATCATGTGACTGTGAGTAAAGACACTTTACCGATGCACTATTATTTAAAAAATAAACAAAAGCAAAATTCAGCCCAACTGATTTCAAGAAGTAACCTTCCACTCCCACTACCCCGCTATTAATCTTCCAAAACAATATACATATCACCGCTATATTACAATGCATCTCCATAGAAAATCATCTTCTCTAAAGAAACACGATCGACTAGTCTAGACCCAGCATCGAGTAGTCCAAACACGCGATGCAGATCCGACCAGTCAACCTGTTAAGTCGCCATACCCGCACTGTCACGTTCAAAGGTGCAGACATACTCTGGTAGCATTCGCAAATTCATTCACGGGTGTCGAACGTCTTGTACAAACATGTTTATTACGTGACTTGCATTCGCCAGTGTGTCCCTTTGGTGTCCGCGAAACCGAGCAACTCCTCGTGTATCCGATCGCCCCCCGAGCGTGTTTCGTCACCGCAAGGTGTTCATTGAACGTAGAGATTACACTTCGCAAAGTTTCTCTCGATAATTCACGGCGTGACCGTTGTCTACCTGAAACGCGAAAGGAAAAGAAGTTTCTCGGCTTTGTGGACGCTAACGCTGCATAGAGTGCTTTTGGGTCTACAATCTTCTCTTCAATAAATTAGGTGTAATCTATGTGGTGGATGAGCTGGATTATGAACAGAAGAAGCAGTACGAGCTGACCGTGAGAGCAACAGACAGCGTGTCAGGTGTTTACGCCGAGGTGCTCGTCAGCATTCTCGTGCTGGACGTCAACGACTGCCCGCCGGAATTCACTCAGGACTCGTACAACATCTCCGTCTCCGAGGCAGCCCCGTTCGGCACCTCTGTGTTGAGAGTGAGCTCGAGGGATAACGACACGGGTAAGTTTATCTATCGCAACTATTCTACCATAATTAGTTCCTTATTTGAACAAAGAAAACTACAGTCAAACCTGTTTTTGTACGATAGATAGGGACCGCATAAAAAAAGTCTCACTTAAGAATATACATTTTAAGGAAGCACTTATGTCTAAAAATAAAATAAGAACCATACAAAACTATATGTAAATAGAAAAAATAATTAATTTAAATTTAATCTCGCTTAAAAATAAATCCTATCTTAATGGTCAAAAAATGTGTCTGCATCCTCCGAAGATCGGTAAGTATGTAACTAATGTCAAGCCAATGTAACTGTATGTAACTGTTTGCAATGCAATAGACGACACATTTCAACAATACGTGATCGTAGCTTCATTCTTCTTCCTTTATTAATAATCGACCGTAGTTATATGCTCCCGTTCGTTAATTTCAAATATCGCATAAAACAAGACCGCACAAAAACAGGTTTGACTGTATAGGAAAAGTGTTATTCGTGGTCACAGTGGACCATCGATCTCACAACAATTTGTTCATTCGCCCAGGTATAAATCAGCAAGTTCGTTACGCGATCCAAAACGACACGGAGAACAGCACGGATCTGTTTCACATCGATCCCGAGGAGGGTGTGATATTCCTGAAGAGATCGTTGGATCACGAGGCACACGAGTCGCATCACTTCACGGTGATCGCCATCGACCGCGGCGTACCGAGTCTCTCGAGCACCGCTCACGTTTGGGTGACCGTCATCGACATGAACGACAACCCACCCAAGTTCGAGCAGCCGTCCTACACGTGTTTCCTGTCCGAGCACGCGGAACGGGGTCAGTTCGTGACGGTGGTGTCCGCCAGCGATCCCGATTACGTCGACGAGAAGCTTACGTACACCATCGTGGGCGGTAACGAGCAGCAAACGTACAACATCGACCAATCGACAGGCATCATTTCCCTGATCAATATGCAAAACTTCGGCGAGAAGAAGCTCAGCATGCTGAACGTATCAGTCACCGACAACGTCTACACGAGCTTCACGCGCGTCAAGATCGAGATATTGCCCGCCAATAGGCACAATCCGAAGTTCCCGAATCCGTTGGTGGAGGTGACCGTTTTGGAGAACCAGCTGCCAGGTCGATTGGTGACTAGTGTAATAGCGACTGACGACGACTTCGGGGATTACGGCACGGTGATGTACACCATAGCGTCCGATATGATGAGGGAGATATTCGACATTAACAGGATCACTGGCGAGATCGTGACGAGGAAAAAGCTGGATCGCGAGGAACAGAAACTGTACGAGCTGCCAGTGATGGCCACCGACGGGGGTGGCAGGTCAGGATTTGTGATGGTCAGAGTCAAGGTTGGAGATGAGAACGATAATTCACCCGTGTTCCTCTTGAGGGAGTACAAGGCCAGCATACACGGGAACCTGACTCTGAACACACCGTTCCTGAAGGTCAAGGCTCAGGACGCGGACGATGACGACGCTGCAAGGATCGTTTACTCGATATACGAACCCCAGACTTCGGAGACGAAGGCGTTGTTTGGCGTCAATCCTGACACTGGAGCGATGTTCCTGCAGAAAAGCGCGGTACCATGGGGTAAGAATTCTCACTTTTGATTAGAACGTTTCTGTGCTTGGTAAAGACCGGACTCAGACAGATTGATAAAATACCCACTAAAACACACTCTAGAAATAAAATAAGATATAAAATACGTGATTTTATACTTACCTGACATAAGACTGTGCAATTGTTGCAACTTACAAATTTTATATAGTCTATTTAGAACTCAAATAGATGTAGTAAATCGATATATTTTTTATATATTCACTTTATAAATATAGTTTATAAGAATATATTATCCGTAAAATTTAGACTTAAGAAAATATGTATGTAAAATACTGTTAAAAAATGCTCTAAATGGAATAACTATAGCCAAATAGTTTGTCACTTTAAATAAATACTCCAATAATCTGACCGTACTCAACCACCACGTGTTAAATTTTTCAGAAAATCAACTGTTCGAGCTGTTCATTCGCGCAGAGGATAAAGGCGTGACAACTCACCACGCGGACGTACCTCTCAACGTTTACATAATGGGCTCGCTAGACGTTCCTCCACTCTTCGAACGAAAGGAGGATAAATTCTTCATATCCGAGGCGTCTCCCGTCGGCACTCCGATAACAAGGCTAAAAACCGTGACCAACAGCACGGTATCTTACAGAATAGTATCAGGAGACGAAGACTCGCCGCTTTTCACGATCGACTCCCACGGTCAGATCACTCTGGCCAAACCGCTGGACCGAGAATTGAAAGACAACCATCTGATCGGGGTTCTCGCTGAAACCGATTCGAGTCCTCCGCTGACGGCTCTCGCCGAGATATCTCTGCAGGTGTTGGACGAAAACGACCACGCTCCAAAGTTCGAAAGCAACCCTTACAGCATCAATCTGGCGGAGAACATAGAGGAAGGGACGTCGATTTTGAAGATCATCGCACACGACGATGATTTAGGAAGCAACGGGGAGGTTCGTTACTCCTTTGGTTCTGACATTGGCGAATTGGCGAATGTATTCACGGTGGACGCGTATACTGGGTGGATATCGACGTTGGTTCAGCTCGACAAGGAGAAACAACCGGAATACAAGTTCCAGGTAAGGCTAAGTGTTGAAGGGATTCCGAAATAATAGACAAGTAAAACTAACGCAAACGTTTCTTTCTATTTCGTTAGGTGGTCGCAACAGATAACGGGAACCCGAAACACTTTGCTAGAACTTCCGTGCACGTTAAGCTGAAGGATTATAACGACAACGCTCCGATGTTCGTGGACGATCGTTACGAGGCTGCCGTGAACGAGGACGCTCTGCCAGGAACGGTGGTGGTCAAGCTCGTCACCGTCGACAAAGATTCGGACGTCAACACGCCGATCGAGTTCTACATAACATCCGGAGACTCGAGATCGCAGTTTCAGATCAGGTCAACCGGCGAGGTTTACGTGGCGAAGGCCCTGGACCGTGAGACCATCGATCGTTATGAACTCGAAATCATCGGGACCGATGGCAAATACGTTTTCAAGACAAAAGTGACGGTCCAAGTGCTGGACGTGAACGACAACCCGCCGTATTGCCTTAGGTATCGTTACAGAGAGATACTCTCCGAAGGCTCGCATCCTGGGACGTACGTGCTCACCGTTCTAGCCACGGATTACGACGACGAACCGAATGCCAAATTGCGTTTCTACTTGACGGGCGATAACAATGATAAATTCTCCCTAGACAAGGAGACGGGGGTCCTGAAGACCATCGGTCAGCTCGATCGAGAAACTCAAGCGAAATACTCGCTCACTGCCCACGTGCAAGACAGAGACAAGCCGTCTTGGGAGTGCTCCTCTCAGCTGGAAATCCTGGTCTCCGATCTGAACGATAACGCGCCAAAGTTCACCATGCAGACCTACAGCGCAACGCTGCCGGAAGACGTCGAAGTGGGTACTTTAGTGACCAAAGTGCACGCCACAGACGACGACATCGGCATCAATCGCAAGATCAGATACGAGTTCGTCGATTCCGCCGACGGCCAGTTCCTCATCGCCGCGGACAGCGGTATCGTCACCCTGGGCAAGTCGTTGGACAGAGAGACGAAAGCTATGTACAACGTTACCATTCAAGCTATGGATCAAGGAACACCTCAGCTGATGAGCATCACCTCGCTCATCGTCAACGTGCAGGACATCAACGACAATCCTCCAGAGTTCGCCTCCAAGATTTACTTCGCCAAGGTGCCCGAGATATACGCCATTGGCACGGAAGTCGCAAGGGTCCTCGCTACGTCCAAGGACACAGGTGTGAACGCTGACGTATACTACTCGATCGTCGGTGGAAACGAGCACAAGAAGTTCCAAATAGACGCGCGTACGGGCGTCATCACCATCTCGGAACAGTTGGACTACGAGCGCGCACGGGACTACTTCCTGACCATCCAAGCAGTCGACGGAGGCATACCACCGTTAAACAATCACGCTACCGTGAACATCACCGTGATCGATAGCAACGATAACGCTCCCATCTTCAGCGAAGTTTCGTATAGGGCGTCCGTGAGGGAGGACGCCAAAGTTGGGGAGAAAGTCACGCAGGTAAACATTCTGGTTCATTAGTCAGTTACTTATCCAGGCCTCACTTATCCAGGTGCGACTGTACGTACTCTAGAATCAGTTTTGGCCCGAATATCCGTCTACGAGTCTTACACGTGCTTGTAGCTTAAGGGGTTAAAGTGAGTAACCGTATCCATTATAACTACATTTGATTCGATTAACGTTCCAGGTATACGCAAACGACTTGGACAGCGAAGAAAACGGGAACGTGTCTTACTACATCGAACGAGGCGACAGACAAAAGCAATTCTCGATTGATCAGAAAACGGGACAAATCTCCGTAGCCGCGCCCCTCGATCGAGAAGAGGTGAGTGGAAATCACACACGAATCCTTCTGCGCACGATTGTCATGTAACCGCAATTTTCCATTTCAGATCTCCAACTACGTGCTAGAGGTTCACGCTCGCGACAGCGGTATACCGATGCTCACCAGCTTCGTGATGGTGAACATCGAGATTCTCGATGCAAACGACAATCCACCGCTGTTCTCGCTCTCGAATTATACCGCCGTGGTGCAAGAAGATAAGCCCTTGGGCCATACCGTGTTGCAGTTCGTCGTCACCGATGCAGACATCGACAAGAACGCCGATCCGTTCACGTTTGACTTCCGCTCTGGAAACGAGGGCGATGCCTTCCGATTGGAGCAAGACGGCACGCTGCGAACGGCGACAAAGTTCAACAGCAGAGTGAAAGATAAATACGTGTTGCACATCCGGGTTTTCGATAACGGAAGCCCGCCTCTGTACTCTGACGCGTGGGTCGTGATCAAAGTCATCGAGGAGTCCCAGTATCCACCTGATATAACGCCGCTGGAAGTAGTGATCAATTCTTATATGGACGAGTATCCAGGCGGTATCATAGGAAAGGTTCACGCGGTCGATCAAGACCAATACGATACGCTCTCGTACTCCTTGGTGCCATCGTCTCCAATACCGAACGATCTCTTCCAAATCGATAAGATCGACGGCACCTTGGTGGCCCTCCCTCGACTAGACATCGGGGAGTACAGAGTAAATGTCAGCGTATCGGATGGCAAATTTACTCGCCATTCCATTGTAAAAGTGAACGTCGATCTGGTGAGCGAGAAGATGTTGGAGAACTCCGTGATCGTTCGATTCAGAGAAGTCAGCCCCGAGGACTTCATACTGAGCCACCGCAAGGGATTCGTCAGGACGGTGCGCAACGCGATGAACTGCAGACTCAAGGACATCGTCGTCATCAGCGTTCAACCGTCCACGGACGAGGCGAACTTGATCAAATCCCGGGCGATTCGTCAGGCCGTGCACAACGATTTGGATCTCCTGTTCGCGGTGAAGAAAGGCGGGTCTGCTCTGGGTTCCTCAGGATTTTACTCTTCGGAGAGCATAAGGGAGGCGTTGAATCAACACATCGAGGAGCTCGAAGAGTCCACGAAACTGGTGGTTGAGGAGATCGTTAGATTCAAGTGCAACAAGGGCTACTGCGTATACGGAGACTGCCAGGACAAGATCATGCTCGATCTCACGCAGATCACGCCCGTGGCCACCGACGTGATGAGCTTCGTGTCACCGCGGCATAAACACAAGATGGAGTGCAACTGCAAGGAGGGCTACGCTGGCAATCACTGCGAGATGGTCGTCAACGAGTGCGCTAGGGATCCCTGTCCGATGTTCAAGGTATGCGTGCCAGACTCTTCTGTTCAAGGTTACTCCTGCCAGTGTCCCGAGGGCTTCGCTGGACAAACCTGCGACATAGACATCTCCAAATGCCACGACGAGTCCTGTTACATACCGCGGAATCCGATATCCTTCAGCGGGAAGAGCTACGCTCGCTACAGAATCGACAAAACCCTCATCAGGCAAATCATCGAGGATCGCCTCAGTCTGTCCCTGAGAATTAGGACGGTGCAACTGACCGGAAACTTGATGTACGCGGCTGGCAAGGTCGATTATAACGTCCTGGAGGTCGTCAACGGAGTCGTGCAATACAAATTCGATCTGGGAAGTGGCGAGGGCTTGGTTCGCGTGAGTAGCGTGTACGTGAGCGACGGACAGTGGCACGAGATCCAACTGGAACGGGAAAGCAATAGCGCCAAGTTGACGGTGGATGGAAAACACGTGGCTCACGGCTCGGCACCCGGCATCAACGACATCCTGAACCTTCAGTCGGACGATCTCTACTTGGGCGCCGAAGTGAGACAACATCCGTCGATTCTGGGCTTCGAGGACGTGCAACGAGGCTTCATCGGGTGCATGGACGACGTTAGGATCGCCAGAGTATCGGTTCCTCTGCACATGAGCGGCGCCAGTAGCGTGGCTGTCTTGAAACGCTTCGCAAACGTCGAGTTCAGTTGCGATGCTGCTACCGTTCTTATTCCGCCAGGAATCTGTGGCTCGCAGCCCTGTCAAAATGGTGGCACGTGTAAAGATTCCGGTGGCGATACCTACGAGTGCCAATGTCACGGTAGATTCGCGGGTCTAGCTTGCGAAATCGACACTGACCCCTGCGCATCCTCTCCTTGCCTGTATGGTGGACGTTGCAAGATAGTTCCAGAGGGAGGTGACTATGGCTGCGAGTGCGTCGGCCCCAGTCTGAGTGGCAAACGTTGCGAGTTTGGAAGATACTGCAGTCCGAACCCTTGCATCCATGGTGGCGTGTGCGAGGAGGGTAACAGCGGTCCGATATGCAAATGCCAGGGATTCACGGGTGAGCGTTGCGAGAGCGACGTGAACGAATGCGACGCCAATCCGTGCACCAACGGAGGCACCTGTATCAACGAAATCGGGACGTACAGGTGCGTCTGTCCGCCGAACATGACCGGTTTGAACTGTGGGAATCCCGCGTATTCGACCCCGATCATATCGAGTCACTTCAACATCACCTGGGAGCAGCTAATGTGGATAGGCGTGGCGGTGGTGTCGAACATTTTCCTGATCATCGTAGTCCTCGCGTTCCGACGGATCAGAATGAAGCGCACCAGGGCGCGGGCGAACAACATCAACAACGAGACCAGAAAGGAGATCGTTCTGAACTCTGCCAGACCGCACGAGCACGAATTCAAGCGCAGCTCGAAGCTGAGCAACTTGGAAGTGATACAGGTACATATAGGTATATCCGACGAGCACTGAGAAGAAAGCGCATGTTTTTTAATCATTTTTTTCTTCATCGTACACGCCAGCGGTAGATGATTTAGTGAGATTTTATTTTCATGCCGTTTTATTCTTGGTTTGCGATCATCAGCCGGTATTCCCCCATTTCCTAGCGAGTGACGCGTGCATTGAGTTTAAGGTTTTTCGTGTGATTCTTTTTTGCAGAGAGAACCTCCCCAATGCCCTCCCAGACCCGCATCCTACACACCCAGCTCGAACAACGAGCCAGCCGCGTACAGTAACTCGGCGGCAGTGGCTCTGAATAATCTGGACACTCTGCGTAGCTACGGTAGCGCTGGCGACGAGCTGGAAAACTTCCCGCCAGATTATTTGAGAAACCTAAACCGCAGCACTCCTGTGCCTCCTCCATCCTTAAGTCTTGCTAACCCGGTCGGCGGAAACGCTACAGGCAGCGACACGGATAGCCTCCATAAGCCTACCTGGCAGGAGCAGATGCAACTAGCCTCCTTCATCACGGACACGACCAAGATCAAGAATGGTGAGTAGTATGCGTTGCTGATTCCCCGACTCATCGTAGCTTCTTACTTTTGTTTTTCGCTTGCGGCATGCATCGTGGGTGGAACTCTACATAGCTTCTCTCCTCGACTCTTTCACGTCCTTTCGTTTCCCGATAGCGCCTTTCTTTGTATTCTCTCTTTCATTCTGTCCCTACGATTACTCTCGACTACTTCGTCGACGTTCCATTTCCAATTTAACATGAAATTAACTATAGTCAGTCACGCACGAGCGCAGCGTCAATATCTCAGAGTAATAATTCGCGGTTATAGAAATAAATATCGTATATCACTCAGGAGTTAGCGAAGCACCTACGAATTGAAGGGACAGAGGCAAGGAAATTTCATGAGCCTGTCACTGTCTTAATAACGAAAATGCGTGTAAGTAAAAGTGTCGTTGTTACGCCACAGCCAATCGAACTGCCTCGCCAACTTCTGAGCAACGATATGTACATGGTTGAAAAACATATACCTAATCTCCACCTTTTTTTATTATACCCTGGCTATAGTTGTACCGTAAAAGGAATCTATAATAATTCCCTTCGCCTCACTTGTATATATTAGAAGGTTTAGACGCTATGCTCTCGTATGATGGACTGTACTTCCATCTCCTCTTCTTAATATGAACGTCGAGAACAGTATGCTGACTTGGGCGTGTAGCGAATTGAATTAACACTGGTTGTATCGTATTGTGTGCGCTAACAGACCTGAAACGAGCGAGCCCAGTGGTACCAGAGCTGACCACTGGAGGACTTCTACTAAATTCATCTCGACGCGTGCCTCATGGAGGTGGGACCTCCGTTGCCTCCATGATGTCCATCGAGGATGATCCTCGTATTGTCGGCGGTAAGTCTGAGTAATTAGTATGCCTGAAAGATCACGATGCATACGTTAATTGGGTTTAATGCTTCGCTTTTCGCTATCCCTATATCTCTATCGGCCAGTTCTCTTTTTTTTTTTTTTTATTTTATTTTATTTGACCCTTTCACCAGAACACTGCTTCTCTCCTCGCTCCACATCGCGGCGACGGGGATCGTCGCATGTAGCGCGTCGGAGTACAGTTGTTGTCTGCAATGCTTTTAGGGTATCACTGGGACTGTTCAGACTGGGTCAGGCCAAGCCAAAACCCCCTACCTAACATCACGGAGGTACCTGGAAGCGAAGTTCCAGACTCGTCCAGCTTCCACAGCAATGAGAGTAACGAATCAAACACTCCTCAGTTACCGTCAGGTGAGTACGTCGAATTGCATGCGCGACATACCGCTTCTACTCGCACACTTGCACTTTCAAACACTTCGGTTATAACACTGTCAGCTCACGTGCTGTCTCTGGTAATTTCTCACCTAGAACATCTTTCGGAAGCAGCTTGAATTATCTTTTTAGTTTCAAATAACTATTACTTGCGTCGATTACTGTAAAAGTATGTATGTAACGGTAAAGAATTCGAGGTTTTGCTTGATTCGTAGTTTAATCGATCCCGTTTGACCCTCAGCTTGTAGAGTGTATTCGTTACGAAGCTGGAGCTGTTGGAATATGTTCATCTTAACTGAGAAATACAAAAAAAAACTACTCGATGATGAGATCGCGAGCATTGTATATACTTCACTCGTCGATACCTACCAATGCAAGATTACCTTCTACGTACCAGTTGGGGGTTAAATTAGTCCACCTCTTCGCGTCTTCGCATAAATCATCGTGTGCGATGTAATATATGTAATTTGGTTTCAGTGCACGGCTCTGTAGATCCGGCGAGGGACATCGAAACGTTAAACGAAGACCAGGAATCAGAATACGTCGGTGACTCGGAATGCGGTACCGAGTTCTCGGAACAGTATCATTGCGCCGAAACGCAGCGGTTGAATCCTCTCGACAGCGGCGGCGAGGGTGAATACAAATACAAAGGTTCCGAAAGTTATCTCCGTCATCCGAACTCATACCTGCCGCATTACAACATTCACACGGATACGGAGAACGAAACGAATCCGTTAAACGGACGTCTTAGTACGCTAGAATCCGACGAGGAGGAAGACGATGTAGTGCCTTATGGTTTCCCAAGCACCCGACGTAACCGATGCCACAAGGGCGACGACATCGACGAAATCGGTTCGGTGATCACCACACTGGAGGAAAGAAACTCTTTGTTAGGAGGCGCTACCAGCAACAGCGACTTATCTACTAATTTATGCGAGATCGACGACTCCGAGTACGAGATCGCCGACCAAAAGAGCAACGGTCGTCTGTGGTTGTCGGGAAACGGTATCACGCAAACCTCGGTGTGACGAATAGTAGTGTCACCGTTTGAGTTCAGACTGAACGTGATCGTGTTTTTCTGTGCTTCTTGAGTAAGAAAATCGAGTGCGAATGTTTGTGAATATATGACAATTTTGTACATACATATTATCAGCATAGGTAGAGAGAGAAAAAAAAGAGTGTACAGAGGCAGCTACGCAAGAAGAAACTGGCGATGAGTCGAAACCGACCGGTATGAATTACACATACCGAGCCAACGATGTACGTTGTTCAACGCCAGGGGTGGGCAGAATTTTATTCCAATAATAAGTAACGATTAAAGTTGTGTATCTTGATCTGTCCGCGACCTTTAATTAATTCAACAGTTGTTTGGAAAATTTTCCATTCGGTTACCTTGATATTCATTCTACTATTCGGTTTCATTATTTTTATTTAACGAGTAACGAATGAAAGGTTGTTTAACTTCCATTCGTTATTCAACATTTTTATTCGAATAAGAATTTTATTCATCCCTGGTTCCATGCAGGTACATCGTGCCTCAAATCTCCTATGTAGGTAGAGCTTAGGTACTGACGTACTTAATTCTGCGATCCTTGAAGAAATTATATGGAGCGACAAGCACGAAAATGAACACGTATTTTGGGGGAGCAATTTTTCGTTTTCACATGCTTTTTTCACGATGAATAATACCAGGTTTTTAAAACGATTGGTACAAGCTCACGTTCCGTTAAACATGAATTTTTTTCGAGAGATATTACATTTTGACAGTTCTTACAGCCGTGGACCATGAAGCGTCTAATAATTTTTCGTATCGTGAAACATTAATCTTTCTTCTTCTACCAAGGGGGATGAGGTTTAGTAAAAAGGATATATATATAAATATTATGGCAACTATGCGCAACTATTACGAGTAAGAAGTTATCTTGGTTAAGGATAAAATTCGTTACTTGGGAGAAGTAAATTTAATCACGACCGCGTCGTCAGACCAATGACTATTATTTAATGACCTATTGTTTAAACTTAAATGTTATCCACAACTATATAATTCCAGTGCAAAAGAAAAGTACATAGGTACGTTTATGTATTTTTACTATTTGCTAACCGACTTTATTTTGGTTACGTACGAAACGAACCGACGGACTACTTAATAATATAAATGTAAGTACCAGCGTAGTCTAGCGAGTAAATGAATTGACTCTAGTGAAAAAAAAACAGTGCTCTGCTTCTAGGGCGAATATATGTGCATGACTGCTGGCGTTTATTGCAGCGAAGCACAATAGTTAAAAAAAGATATGAAATATTTTTACTGTGATGATAATAATGTTTATACGATGATCAAATACTATGACTTGTATCATAATGATTGTAATATTAACTATCCAACGTTTTATAAAAGGGAAAGAAATTAAGAAGCGGAGGGCATCCTCCTCCCATGTGTACGTAAGCTAAGTCAACGTTCCGTTTGTTTAACTTCTTCTTCTTCTTCTTCTTCTGTTTTATTTGTTCACTTTCTTTTACTTTGAACTTATTCTTCCATCGGTCACCATCATGTTCGACAAACATAACTGCATACATGGTGCTACTACTTACATCACGCTTTAACATTTTATCTACTCCTTAATAAGACTGCTCGGCGATGCGAATTATACGCAGCTCATTAACGCTCTTACCATGAATTACTCATAGTTCTCACGCTATTAATTTCATTGTCAGAATCTGTCCACATAATTATAATGAAACATGTTTTAAACTGCCAACTAACTTTTAATGCCATACAAACAATGCATTTCCCTTGATTAATTTGTGTAGTTGAGCGCGACACACAATGGATCAAGAAACTGTTATTTCCGTGCCTAATGTCTTGTAAACACTATGTACTTCCATGCGAGATACTTTTAGTTGAGCATATTATCTAGCGGCAGCTTAATTGGGTGAAGTGTACACGTTTTCTTTTTTATATATATATATATGTAGAATTTTCAAATTCATTTTTTATGTTCCTGTTCTGTAAAGGACGCTAGCCATCTTACTCTATATTTAGTGGGATAAATGAGTAAACCACGTTAATAATAATGCGAAACAGGGTGACTTCTCTTTTGCGTTGACCAAGAGTTAAAACGAAATTATCTCGTTCTTGTGTAAGTTCGAAACAGCTGTGCCTCCCGTTTCTGAAATTTCAATGCAACACTTACATGGATACAATTAAACTTAGATAATTTATTCTATATTAGAATGAAATAAGAATATTGTACAGTTTTAACTTAACAAATTGTATCGGAAACAACATCAACCACGCAATGAAAGTTTCAGTTCACGTAGAAGCACGGCGAAATTCTTAACTGTTAAGATTAGTTTTATTTTTTACAAATCGATAATGAACACATATTGGTTAAAGACTGTAAAAGTGATGCGGATGATAAAGGATCGTCCATTCATAAATATCGTACCAATCAGTTTGTAATCATACGGAGGTCGTAAAGTATTTGGTTGTTAAGAAAGAGGAACACGCAATATTTTGTAGAGCTTCTGATCAATTAGCAACATTAAGTTTTTCATAAAACATTCTCGTAAGAGTAGTATTTAATGATTTAATATGATTAACAATTCAAGCAATCGGAATTGATCGAAGAAACATAATACTTTTTTTGTGTGCGTTTACTTTTTTATTTTCCGAACTACTTATTATTGACTTTTTTGTACTTGATTATAATTTACAAACTAATAAATAGTTCCGTTTACTTCTCACTATATCACGAACTTGCCATAATTGTACAATTGTGAAGAAGTAGAAAATGAAATAACACGAAAAAAAATGTGGGTACAACTTCCAAATTCACCGTAACACTTAGCCCTGCTAATAGGATACATATCGATATCATGGAATCTTTCAAACAGTGAGGAACTTGACTTGTTATAATTATAAGGCTATAATTAATTTGTACAAGATCAACCTATTGTAATAAAGAAAACAATCTTGCCTACATTTTATCTAATATTGCATTATTAACCATCGTACCGTCGAAACAGATTCGCCGCTCCTCCTCGAAATATGCGTTTTTTTTTATTGGCCGCGCGGCTCACATCAAAGGCTACCGCGAGACAAAGAAGAGAAACGAGATACGAGTGACGAGAGCGAGTGATAATTAGAATGCATTGGCGTGAAATATTACAGCGATTATTATTTCCTTATAACTTGTTTTAGTTTAAAAAATAGTAAAAACAATACACAGATGTCAAGAGTAAAGTTATTTATTTATAATTATTCGTTACAAAAATAGTTTTGGGTGATCTAGAAATATTATCTTGTGACGTCACATGAGGGCATCGTTTCCCGTTATTTTTGCCTCACTTTGATTCGTAGATCCGTGTCTGCAAGGGTGGAGTGAGCGGCCTTGTCCTTTTGTCCCGATCCCTTCTAGTTTACGGACACTCGATAAATTAACGTAGTTGGTTAGTACATTAGGGAAATGTAAACAAATGGTTTGTATCTAGAAATTATCTAATTTTATTTGAATCAATTGTTACATACATGTTATAAAATTAACTGAAAATAATTATTTTAATTGTAAAAAAAAGACAAAACTATTTTTTTATTCAATCAATATATACAAAATATTTGTGACTTATTGAATAAGAATTCTGGAAATACGCTAAATTAATTACAAACTAATGTTTCTCTAACGCTAGAGTCAATAATTCGTTCATCGGCGCTAACAGTATCCGGGGATCTTCTATTAAACCAGCTCCAACCATGCAGCTAGTAAACAACTAAAATCAATAAAAAAAAAGTTACGAAATAATAAGTAAACAGGACTTCAATCGATAAAGACAAAATAAATGTACCTGTTCTATGAGAAGATCCGCTAATTTGGTATCTGACTTTGTCAGTTGTGCAAGTTTTTTAATGAGGGGATGATTTGGATTTATTTCGAGACGTGGCTGAAGAATGGAGTATCGCATTTCTTCGTTTATTTGATGACTTTGTGTCCGAACGAAATGCCTTGCACTCGCCATATCTTTTACCGTAATCACGCATGGATGCGATTCGAGACGACTTGTCGTCTTAATATCGTAAGCTTTTTTTTTCAATACATTTCTCATATAGCCCATAAGATTATTGATTTCCTCTTGATTGATACCTAATATATTCAAAATATTTAAAGATGTACATAAAAAATTTACAAATTATTACGATACAAATCACTTACCAAGGTCATCCGATTTACTCGACTCCGAACCTTCGCGCATCTCTTTTTCGACGGAAGTTAAAGAATAAGATTTGTATTGTCTCAAGTGCATCAACACTAGTTCATCGTATGACTCGTAACAGAATAACACTTCGACGTTACGTTTTTTCAAAGATTCATAATATGGCGATTGTTCGGCTAAAACACGACTAAAACGAAATAAAATAAATGTACACGCTGTTTCAATAATTTATACGAAGGAATTATAGTAGTGCTTACCTAGGAGCTGACAGATAATACACATGTTTCTGACCTTCGGGCAAACGCTTGCAATACTCCGGTATGCTAACTAATTCTCCGGCGGGCATTGAAGATGACTCGAATCGCAGAAGTGTACATATGTCTTCCTGCAAACAAATGTAATTGACTAATAAAATACACCACAACCTTAAACTTATTAAGACATTACCTTCTCGTTTTGGTCGTTAGTGGTAACGATACCTTCTTTTAAGAAAAGACCATAATCTTTATAAAAGTGATTAAAGTCTTCAGGTTGCTTCTGAGATCGTTCGTTTAAAAATTTCAAAACACGCGCCGTTAAAACATTCCGCAATTTTCTACAATTGAACAAATTTAGAAAAATGAGAATGATTGTAAACAGCAAAGGACCCGATTAGTTTCAGTTCCTTACCCAATTAAAGCACTATTCTGTAATAACTCGCGACTTAAATTGAGAGGAATATCCTCCGAATCGACTACGCCCTTCACGAAACGCAACCATTTTGGTAAAATATTTTCTGCCTTGCTCTTAATTAGAATTTTGCGACTGTACAGTGAAACACCACTCGTCGTGTCTCTAGCCAAATCGAATAATCCTGGTCTTTCTTCTGGGAAATATAGCAATGCCCTAATACTAAGCGGAACATCGGCTTTATAATGTAGAATAAATCGCGGCGAATCGAAACAGTTCCCAATAAACCTATAAAATTCTGCGTGTTGAAGCGGTGTAATATCTTTTGGATCCATCATCCATAACGGCTGAAAATAGAAAATACATCGATGAACATCGATGTAGATTAATGCGGGGAACATAAATAAAATGGCGTAGTTCCGAGAGTACCTGAATAGTGTTAGCTTTTTTACCATTAACATAAATTGGACTGCCAACAAAGTTACTATATTTGTTAATAATTCCTGTAAAAAACCAACAAATATCACTAATCCGAAGATAAATAATTTCATTAAGTACACATTTTAACACCACTTACGATTTATCGTATCTTCGTCGCTAAATTCTCGGCAATCGGGTTTCAAGTGTACAACAATTTTCGTTCCCGGTTGTACACCTTCAGCTGTTGATATATTAAAAGTACCAGAGCTGTATGTAAAAAAACATTTTAATAAATTTATTTATTGCCTGAGATTAATGATTTTTTGTGAAACATGTAGTATTTTTTATACCCATCAGAAGACCAACAAAGACCTTCAGCATCTTTTGCATAAGATTTGGTAAATACTTCTACTTTATCAGAAACCATAAAAGCACTGTAAAACCCAACACCAAATTGTCCAATAATCTGAGATGTATCACCAGCATCTTGCTTTTCTTTTAATTTCTCTAGAAAAGCCTATAGCAAAAATACATCATTATTTATAAATTAAGCTTTAAGGAAAAATGAGTATAATTCTTTAGCACATCTTACTTTAGAACCTGATCTAGCTATAGTACCCAAATTTGATATCAGTTCCTGTCTAGTCATTCCAATTCCTGTATCTTGAAGTGTGAGTATTCTATTTTGTTTGTCAGTAGCAATATGAATTTCTAAATTTCTATCTCCAGCAGTTTCTGCAGCCTCACTATCACTTAATCTAATGTAGCGTAACTTTTCTAGAGCATCACTGGCATTAGAGATCAACTCACGAACAAATACCTTACGAAATCAAATAAATATATTACTGGGCAATAAAAAGTTAAATATCACAAGTTTAAATTAAAGGCTGTATTACCTCTTTATCAGAGTATAATGATTTTGCAACAATTTGTAAGAGCATCTGTGTTTCAGATTGAAATTCATGTTTAATACTTTCACCTACAGAGGAATAAGTAGCAATAGGTAAACATGTTCACAAAAATGTGTGAAAGGAGAAATAAACTTTGCTAATACCTGTAGGTTTCTCGGTATCTTTTATAATATTATGATATTCTGTAGTCTGAGTTTGAGTTGCAGTCTGAGAAGAGAATCGTCGCACTGGACTGCCTGTTACAACTATACATTTACATTATTCACACAATATTAGAAGTAGTTGCCAAAGCACATAACCTTACAATCTGATTATGAAATAAATGATACGACGTAAAAATTTACATACCTGACAACCGTCGACATTGTCTTTCCAAAAACTCTTTCTCAAAATTACGACTCAACGGTCTTGAAAGAGTTTTTCCTAATTTAATTGCGAGCCTCAGTTTCAACGCAGTAGCCATGCTTTCGAAAGTACGAGAAAACCTCCGGCTGATCTGCGAATTGAGATCACGTGGTCTACGCCAGCGATATTGTTTTATATGTATATGCTATATACATACATGTGGACCAAACTTTTTATGATTATACCATAATTAATAGTTATTAATACTTATGTATGCATGAACCTTAAAAAAGTTCAAAAAGTATTTATGAATTATTATGAGGTATCTATGTTGGGACCGGGCCTCCATCTCATACAAAAAAATGTACTGGAGATCATTTCTGGCATCAATGTAATTAACACTGGATTCAATTATTTGAATTATTTCGTAATGCATCGAGGCGAGGTATTTGATTATAATTACTTCCATAACTTTCGAAACATAATTGTTTTAATATCAAACTCAAATTCTAGGATTATCTATGTAACATAATATTACAAACTTAGAATATTTAATTAACGTTTAAAGTATTAAAATACATGACTTCTTAACGAGGGTAGCAAGGGTTTTGTATTATAATAATCAAGGTTACAATATAAACTCGTTTAAGCATATTTACAAAGCAGCCGATGCATACACATGCATTGTAGAAGTAAACAATAGAATGTACTCCATTTATAATGATTTCAACGTCGAATAGCAAGTATGCATATAAAACGAAAGGTTAAAGAACAATTTTGATCAATTCTGTGACATTCATGGAATCCAGAATCTTATTTCCTAGTACAGTAATTAGTATCACCATATCATATCAGTTTCTGACTTCGTGCGAGCCAAAGGATTCAGACACAAATTCTTCAGAACTTGTACCGCGTCATCGCCATTGTCCCGTGCGTACAATGTTTGCCGTTTGTTGTTTTCAGCTTCGAACGATCCTCTGCGAGTGCTACCAACCATCGAATTTTCCTTATTTTTTTTTACATACGATCTATGTGTGCGTTTCATGGAATTTTTCGAAGATAACGTCCCCGTTTTTTTTCCCTTGAGCGAAGAACGACGCCTCCTTCTCTTTCTGACATCGCCACTGCCTACTTCGAAGGACACCAGCGACCTTATCGATGGGTAATCAGCCTTTCTATCGGAGTTTCTTGATTCCGTGGAACGAATTGTTTTTAAAGTACCTTGATTCGGTTGTGGAGCCCTTCTTTTGGGATGCGTTCGATGTCGAAAGCTAGTGGACGCGCGAGGTCCTCTAAAAATCGGTCTCAGGGTTCCCAAAAGTCTGCTTCTGACTCGCAGAGGTTCCAGCAGTTCGTGATCGTGCCAGGAAGCCACTACAGGCAAACCACAAGCATTATGCATTCCCACCAATGGCACACCTATGGTTCGATGTTTTGGCGTCTCCGAAAATACTTGGTACCTGTCGTGGAAGTTCCAATTGCGTCCACTGCATCTCGCGTTCTCTTCATACGCGGATATCTTCTGACCAACGTGTCCGCGCTCCAAATCGATCGTTCCCAATTTACCACCGACGTCCACCTCGCCGTCTTTCGAATGTCTAGTGCTATTTTCCATGTTGGATTGGTCCTCAGGCTTTGCGTCGTTCGATCTTCGGTGACCAGAGTTCAGCCTTCGCGAGCTAGACTTATGGAAGTAATCATCGAAGTCACTAAAGTCTCGATCGTCGTCGCGCACGGCGACGTTGTGCTCGCTTTTAACTATTCTTTTATCCAGGGTCTTCAATTTCGAGGTGGTCTTGCTGTTTCTGCTTTGAAGTTCGCGCTGATAGTCGCAGGAGTGACAAGATCTTCTGGATGGGTTTGAGACGTGAGTCGATCGTGTTTGGGAGTGTCTGGTCTCGTTCTGAGTGAGAGACGCATCGTTCGAGGGGTTGTTTTTATATTTTGACGAGCAGACGCCCTTTTCAGGCTCGGAGATCGATGACTCGAATTGCAATTGAGGAGCCACGGATCGTCTGAGCGTACCAATGTTATGTGCTATCGATGCCTGATAATGTTTTATCGGAATGCTCCTGACGGTACCATTTTTTTGGGTTCTTCTGCCAATGGTTCTCTTGTCTTGGCGAATCTTAACTGTGTCGTTGCTTTTCTTGAGATAGTTTTGATGCGGGGGATAGTTTGGCACGTCGATTGCGCGTTCTTCGTACAATTGGTCGCTGCGCAGGACGTCGTCGCAGAATTTTGACGGATTTTTCCATTCCTCGATTATACTTCGACTGAATCGCGATATGTCGTTAAGCCTAGATAGATTGGACACGGATTTCGTGTCTGCATCGTTGACGATTGGTGATTTACCCTCACTGCCCTCTAGCCACCTTCATGACTTAGCGCCGAACGTCGTTCCTGCCACGTGCATTTGATTCTCGATTCCCATGCCTATGGATAACGACGTCTTTTAGAGAACAAGTCGACTAGGTAAAAGATTCAGGAACTATAAGCATAAATTCTTACCGAAATCGTGGTCACTCTCGCTAAAGGGGCTCAGGGTTTGAGTGGACGTGAACGTTGAAGCTTGAGATTTGGCCCTTTTATTGCCTCTGGAACAGGCGAAGAACGTGCTCAGAAGCGCACCTACTTCCACGAAAATCACGGCCAGGCCAACGGTGAGCAGTATCAGGGCTTGATCCTGTGTCCATTTCTCCAGCATTTCCAAACAACCCTGCGAAAAGAACATGTGTTTCTTCACTTTGAAAGTGTCTGGAACCTAGCGATCGTTCAATATCTTCTCAAAAGACAAGAAGTCCTTGAGACTTCCATCTACGATTACCTCTTCAACGTGCTAATACCTTCATTCTTTAATCGTCGTACATTCAAGTGTATTCCAACCAACCTACTTCTCGAGAGACATTCATTTATAGAATAAACTGAATCGTCCTGCATAACGCGCAGTGGCGTTACAGTTAACACTTCTATACGATAATGTCATTATATTCGCGGACAGCGTCGGTACATGATGACATTTCAATCCGTATTCAATTTCTACGAGAATGCGTGAAACTTAATGCTCGGCGTCCACAAAAGATAAGGAAACTTTCTCTCAGCAATGGAATGCAAACTTCGCGAGTGCAGTTTTTAAAAAAAATCATATAGTGGAACACTGGAAACACGTAGGAAGTTACGATACCAGACTTCTTCATAAACATTTTAATGATGAAATAAATTGGCTAGCTATCCTCGAACTAATTAAACTCGACGTTTTCTCTATAGGCATACATCATCCAACGATGGTCTCTCATAACGAAAGTATTCTATTTATGCAGAAAGTAGTTGAATTGATGTCAATAGATATTAAATATTCTGCGTTTGAAAATAGTGTCAAGTGCAAAAGTTGTATTATTAGAGCAATCAATTAATATTCAGTGAAAAAAAAAATGTAGTTTTCAGGTGCGATGCCGATTGAGCGATACAATCGCGCTCTTGCGCAACCCGCATCCGCGTGGATGTCCCTTGGGTTGTGATATTTGCATGCGGGTCATTATTAAGTGTGTGCGTGCAAGACAAAGAGTATCGACGGTCGCTTTCGCTGTTCCCGTCGATTTAACAGCCGTTGAAACGGCAATGTTATCGTGAAACTTCAAAACAAAGCGTACAGGCCGGTATATGAAAACTATGTAAAATTGTTGCTTGAAAGAGTACTACGTACACAATAATTACTATTTAAAATATCGTTATAAGGATATGTAATGTATCATTAACATTGTAAATTAACACATTCGCGGTAGTTGACGTAAATTCACGTTACTTCAAATTCTATTCCTGGTTATGAACAAATTATGAATATCTTTTTATTTTATACACTACATACAGTCAGTCCCATAACTATTCGTACCCTCCGTACACTATTGAAGGAATTTGTCTTAATTAAATGATAGGTTTGATGTTTCCAAATCAATGTTTCATTATAAATATGTACATGAATAAACTTTACACATGTATATATTTATAATGAATATCATTTAATTTAGACAAACTTCTTCAATGAACATAGAAGGTACGAATACTTGTGGACTTGACTGTATTTACAACTTGATATTTCAAAACATATTTTAAGTAATTTTTATCTTCGCCCTAACGATAAAAATTTGCGATGTCCAGCTTCAGAGTTTTATTATTTTCGTCAGTACTCGGTATTAAAAACGTAAAATATCTGCCGGTCGCGAATGCGTTAATAGTAATCGAACATACCAGTGGATGTAAACGTAAAAGAAGTTCATTATCGAAGGTTTAGTACGCGATTTGCTTTGACTACTTGTCACAATGTTTACATTCGTTAAATCACTTCCTCATTAGCATACGTACCGCGGTGTGTCGGGCGTATTGATGTTCGGCTGGGTTCAAAGCCTGGCAGAGAGTAAGATTGGCAGGTTCGGGGTTGAGGAAGGAGTCCGTCTCGTTGGCGTTGTTCAGGGCGCAGCAACTGAGAGGCACCACTAATTCTCTTCGTCCGATTTCCTGCAGCCGCCACCAGGAGGTGCCGTAATTGCTACTTCCGTTTATGCCGCAGCAAACAAACTGAAAAGGTCGATGCAATTTGGGGTATTCGTAGGGTGTGCGCGTAATTGCTTTCTGCGATACATTGATCGATATCGCGCGTTTCGGGAAAGGACACTCCCTCGATTAGACGAATCGTGAATGGCGTCACCAAAGAATGCGCGAAACGATGATTTGCTGAATTATTCGATGTATCGTCTCGAGTAAACGCAAACGTACCGTGGTCTGTGCAAGATCAAGGGCTGCCGTGAATTGTTCTCGACCAGGGACAGCGTAACTCCGTTGCAAAGCCCGTATCAGTCGCGCTGGTCTGACATCGATGCCCAGAATGTGTGGCCAAAACACCACCATAACGCAAACGGTGCATTCACCGATCAGCAGTACAATGATCGTGATAAAATACTGGAAATGCAAGAGTAGAACACGAAACATTAAACAACAGAAATAAAAAGATAAAAGGAAGAAGAAAATTCGCTGCATAGTGTATTCCTTCTGCAACATAAAACCGATACTGCGCTCGTTGGCATTCAAACAAGGAACCGGTACACCTGTAAATAGACTGTTACTAATAAATCCTCGTATTTGCAAATTCATCTAATTGGGTATCTACAATTTTGCCCTGAAACGTTGAACACGTGCCGACTGGTATACGTTCACGAGCAGTGCACACGTTCGCCTAATAAGCTACTCCTGAATAATTGCTGTTTTTAACTGATACACAGACTCGCCCTCCTTCGTTGGGCACGCGTGCCTGGACTTATGTAGATCCGTTTCCGGGCAGCGACGCGTAACCATGCTCCTGCAAAGCGGGAAATCTGGTTTCGGTCAGGTCTGGCGAACAAAGTTATCGTCAGGGTCTGACGAAGAACCGCGCAGATCGCGCAGACCTTGACTTTTACTGATTAAAACGTGGCTTTACGACGCGAACGAGGTGCAACGTGCTGCGATGCACGCTAAACGCGAACCTTTGAAGATGAAAAGCTTGAGAAACGTCGCGTTAATTCATTATAATTGCCGTGTAATTATAGTATTTAGTAAAAGGAAAGTGTCTTACAGAGACAGTGGCGCATCGGTTATAGAGACAAGTTGCCCAGCATCCCAGCAGACTCGTGATCGTGATTAGAAATCCTAAACCAACGACAGCGAAAGCCAGATAGTAAAAGAGTGGTTGCTCGGGGTGTATGTCACCTGGTCCCAGCAAACGCGATAACAGAACGCGCTCGTCGTCGGCTAATAGCAATGCGCCTAACGACATCAACCCGAAACCCGATATCTGGAAAGAGAGAATGATCTTTCATGATAATTTTCAAATTTAATTTCGGCTTTCAAATGTAATACCGCATTTAACGTATAGGAAAAGGTATCGAACACATTTCGAAATAATGTATGAGAAGATACTTTCTCTACGCTATATTCTTAATCCTTTTAATAATTAATTTGTTACGTAACTCACCAGGAAAATGATATTTGAGCAACACACGAAGATTCGCGATATCCCCAAGTTCTTGGTTTCCATTTTAGAGATGCACGACTTCTACTTACATCGAGTTTTAATTTTTTTTTCTTTTAACGAACGCAATGACTATTCGTCATGTCAATCCCTCGCGATGACACTCCATTAATAACGGTGGTTAACGGAGACTTTATCGCGTAAAATTGTAATTCATTAGATGTTTTTTCTCCAGGTATCGTAGAGCGATTTTTTCCTCGATTCCCGATGCGTACTTGTCCGCGTTAACTGGAGGACTAAAAACCACGCGCCGTGATAGATGGTTTCACAGTGCTGTACGAATACTGGCATCTGTAGGTGCGCTTGCGTTGCATGCCTTCATGCGCGACCGACCGGATGGAACCGGAAGGAAATAGAAAGGCATCGAACAAAAAGAAATACAGGGAGGGGGTGAAACGTCCATATGCGCATACTTATGTGATTGTTACAGATATAGGCTCGTGTTTGGGAAATTTCACGAGGGGGGACCTCTGAATACGGAACCAAACGTCATGGATGAATAAACTTGGTCTTGGTCTTGGAATATTTATCTGTAATTCTGCGAACCCGAAACAGTAATAGTAATAGTAATGGATACCACTACAGTTATAGGAAAATTCATAGTAAAATTCTGATGGTAATATTATACTATAGAACACATAAATGTACTATGGGTATTATTGTGAGTGTTCACGGAGCCTATCTCCTCCTGTCTGCATTAATTCACTCGCCACATGCATTTCTAGTTAAAATAGCGCAAGCAGGCTCACGTACACCTGCGAGGCATACTTGCTACCATTTATTGGCAAGGCCTCGGAATACAAGGTGAAATTAATTCATTTTTAAAAATGTATCCAATTTTACACAAAGTTTCATCTATTTATTGTATATAAAGTTCCGTATTAAATATTTCTGTACATCGAAGAATGTTTTCAAAAATCTAATAAAGATTTACGCGATTGACTAGCGCATCCAGCCTGTGGTGTTTCGTCTTGTTCTCGTTGAGTTGTATCCCCAAATTCGGGCGGTAAATGTAAAACCTAAAACAAAACGTGTAAAGTTTTGTATAGTCGATCAAATTGGAAATTGAGACATTTATTAAGTTTATTCACCTCGATGACGAATTTCTTACGACGCAGTTTAAATACAAGATCTCGCGAATCTGGATTATGGGGCGCTATTGTGTTCAAGGCGGGTAACTTTTTAAGGTGCAACAGGCCATGATAGTCCCTAAACAGCGGATTTGTTTCTTTATGAGACCCTATGAACGATTCTAATCTAATCGCTATATCTGATAAATGTTCCACTCGTTGTACGACGGCATCCTTAAAATTAATTGTAACAAATTATTCCATATGCGTATAAGCATTAATAGTAGCGTAGCGGTAGAACTGTGAAATTTACCGAGTTATCTAAACATTCTACAGGGACTGTTATTACCGCAACCGCATAAGAGTATCTTAAAAGTGCTCTAAAGAAATATAAAAATTTTAACAAATCTTGTTGCGACGTTTCCTTGGAATCACTAAACCATAATCTAGATCCTAAGGAATGTATTGCAATTCTTAAAACTTGTCTTTTTGTAGGCGTTTCTGAAACCGAGTATTGTCCTTTCTTCAAGGCTTCTTGAACACACGTTAATATTTTTGAATAAGCTGAATTCTCAAATATAGAATCTTTCGCGGGACAACTATCGTCATACCACTGTGCAATATCCGCTTTTTCAATCGCGTCTTTTTCCATTGTCTTTGTAAGATCATAAAAATGACCGAAAGCTTGTCCTCCAGTTGGAGATGAATCCATTATTTTCATATTCTGATATCTCCAAGCAATTTTCATTTGTTCATCCATATGTTGAGGTTGATTAATCGACTTAGCATCTGTTGTAACAGCTGGGAGCTCTGACATCAACTGTGATGTTCTAACATCTTTGGATCCTACAAATAATGGCTGAGCCGTGGCCACACCTTCTGCCATAAAATACTTTAACATAACTTTTGCATATGTACCGTATCGATCTTCCTCTAGAATATCAAAGATCATTTTTCAAGTATTGTGGTATGTACATATGTTAAAAATTCTTTTTATAATCTGAAAAGATCTTGTACATACCAATGACAAAAAGAGAACCAATAGGTAATCCACCGCCTGAAGAAGGTGAATCAAAATATAACATAGTAAAAACAGGCTTATTTAATTTCAGTAACACAGAAAAAATTGTTCAAACCTATTACATGATCCAAAGAATGTATTCCCGTTGAAATAAGAAGTTGTGAATTTTTTATGGAAGGTTTTGTCCCTGGTATGAAGGGAAATCTAGTACCCTTTGCAGTACTCAAGTCCATTTTAAATATTTACTCGATATAATATAGAACCAAATTTTATACACATAAGACTCCGATGCAGAATCACTTCTATTTACACTATTTAAATATTCTTTAAAACAAAGGGTTGCGTAAATTAAATTTTATTTCACGTGTCACTCCAATGACTGATTGTATTTATAGGTTATGTTTACAGGTTATGTTTACAACCAGTATAATACACTATATGAATTAAATGTCACCACATCATAATATATCGAGAGCAGAGCATACAAATTTAAGAAATTTGAATATTCTAACGATACATATGTGATTATGTTATTTAAATTATTTGGGATAACACGCAAGATAATTCAGCGCTTTACCGTCCGCGCTGGCTACTTTAAGTCATATATTGTTTGAAGCATTTGAGCAAAGGTGGCGACACTTACAACAGCTTTGCAAGCGGCAGGTAACACTTTTCAAATTATGTAATTTTCCTGCTAGAATGCCCCTGTATCATTATCTGCAATTATAATTTACTATTGGTATGCCATCTTGCCTTAATACCTAATTGTTTTAACACATTGCTAATGAATCAGTGAGTATTGATGAATTTGAAATTATTTTTCTACTATTACAAGGAAGTTCATGCATAAATTAGTACATTAACTAATTTGATTTGAAGGTGTTTGCTGTTTAAGGTATAAGTGGTTTAAATCAATTTTAATATCAATTTTAAAACGATTCAACGCTGGGAGTGCGGAAACGCTTCCCTGAGCTAGAGATTGCGACGAACCCAGAGGAGGGGAACTCAGAAATACGTGAGTTCAAGAGTGAGAAAGAGGAAAAGCGAGGGGACGCGTGAGTAACCCGTCTCGTGCATGTTAGATACGAAGCTTCGTGGCACGGGCAGTTGTGCAAAAGCACGGTGCAAAGGTATCCGGCCAAACACTGAAACCCCTCCCTATTCCTATCCCGTCTTTCTCCCCTTCTAGTATAACCCGCTTCGGCCGTCTTCCTTCAGCTTCTCCCATCGTTTCTCCTTCCGACGAGGTTCCTCCTCTCGCTTCAGCGCACTCGTGCCGACTGTTAGCCTCTTGCTTACTCTCTCGGTCTTTTCCTTTCTTTTTACAGACGAGCCGGCAGCACGCTGCCCTCGCTCAACTACCTGTTGTGACGTTCAACGCGCACTCGACGACGCACTAGGACAATCGAGGGATTTAGCGCGCGCCGCGTGCACTGGATGGTCTTCGTACATGCCGCGCACTTTTCAGGGATGTTCGATTTTCATCGAAATATCGAGTCTGGTATCAAGAGTTTGAAGTTTGAAACAATGCCTCACCTGTACTTTGTTTATTTGGACAGGAATAGATGACTAGAATTTATTAAAAAATCAATTCGGGATCTATCGGACAAGACGATCGTACGCGCAAGAAAGCCTTCCCTTGCTAAAACGTGTCCCCGATTCATGAGGTTACAGTTGATATTAAGCCGCGAAAGGCTTGTCGCGCACTCCCACTATCGTTCGCCCCTCCTTCAACGACGTGATAATAGCGAACGAGAAGTGGGAAGGCGAAACAAAGACCATCAGATACAGTGCGAGCGAGATCGTAGAAAGTGGCTCTTATTGAGAAGTTTTAGTTAGATTTTAGCGACTAAAGAGGGCATTGAAGACCAGACATAGACGAAATTTTTATGCATAATTCTTATCTAAATAGAAATTTTGAGTACACATAAAGGATACACAACTTTTGTATTCACTATTTGTTTAATAAAAATTCCAATCCAAATTATGAAACAGAATTACATTTCACGTTTGAATAATTGTTCGTTTCATTCGTTACATTTTCGTTATATTCGTTATATTAATATTTTATAATTATTATTCGTTATTCAAATAGAACTGATATCGATTAGTTCATTCTAGAGTTATTGATAATCATAGCTTGACCAATATATGAAGCAGGTCCGGTGTAAATGGTTAAATGTACTTCGTAATCGCGATCAAGAAGACATAAAGTAGTTCGGTTTTCGAAAATGGCGCCAACTCCGTTTAGTTGCCTGGATCACCGCCGGACGGCGCGGCAATGTTGCCGCCACTTGTATACGCGGAGTTTCCAGGCCCTGAACTTAGTCGCGCGCGGTGAACGTTCCGTCCTACCGTCGAATCTTCGCGCGCGTCCCGTCGAGAGTGACAGTTCGAAAATCTCTTTACCCGGAAGACGAATGCTACATTTCGAGGCGCGCGCATCATTACGCTGACACTGGAACGATGGAACACGAACGATGCGGTCTTAGTTAAAGTGGCGTGTACAAATTACAAAGACGGAAAATATTGTGGCAACCTCTTGCGAAGCGCGTTCGCGTGGAGGACTAAACTGGCGGTGACTGGTCGCGTTGGAGCGACACGGACTTCACAGTATACCGTTCAGTCACGTGGCATTGGAAATAAAACGCGATGGGACAGTGTTTAACAGCGATAAATAGCGATGTCAACAACCGAACAGCGAAAATAGTGAAAAACAGTAAAGACTGAATTTGTGCGTGCCTGAGCGTGTGCGCGAAGGGTGACGAATTTTGTTTACGAGTCTCTCGCGCGTCGTTTTGTTTCTCGCGATTGATATCCGTCTCGAAACGAAAGTCACCGAGAGAGCGAGAGGGAGAGATAGAACTCCCGCGAACTGATTCCCTTGATTCGATCAACGGGCTATCGTACGCGATTGTGTTGTGGTGTGCGCGAGAGTACTGTGTACATTCAGCGTCGGATTAAGATTTTGTAAACACCTGGGTTACAGGTACTCGCGAGCATACACAGTGGCGTAAGTAGCAATTTTGGAGCAGTGTCGAACTTATGGCGGGGCTCTTTTAGAGGGAAGTTGATCCTTCCCTCTAAATCTCGTAGGTAGGTAAAAACAAAATAGTATCTCTTCATTCTTAAAGCACAATAATCAAAGAATATTGTTTTAGAGTAACGATATTATCGTACGAAATATTGGAGTAAATTTGAGTAAAGAACTCATGTTGAGTATTTATTTCACAACTTATGTTTAGGGAATCGCGTATAGCTAAAAATAATCAGAAAGTAACAGATACGTTTCTTGTTTGTTAACGAAGTCGGGGACCCGCGTGCTTCGCACGCGCTGCTCACCCTTAGTTACGCCACTAAGTGTATATATATGTATACACAGTAGAGCAGTGGTTCTTAACCTTCTTAACCTTTCGGCTCAGTTCAGAAGATTCTTAATCTTTCTGAACTCGCTGCACTGTTTAGAGCAAGGGTTCTCAACTCCTATGAGGTTAAAAACATAGAACTTTGTTTCAGCATTCAGAAAAGTACAAGTTTTCATTTAAAAATCCCCGTAGGCCCCTTGGGAGCCCTTGAATTACGTCTCTTGAGCCGACCCTGTATGTACACAGAACGAACTCAATGAAAGTGGCGATCTTGAACTGATCGAGCAGCGGGTCGTTGCAGACATCGGTGATAACGTGCAAGTGCAAGTGGACTATACGCACTGAGCGCGAAACGACATATTCCAAATGCGTCTTGACCGGAAGTTGAGGATCGTCGGATTGGCAGGGTGGCAGAGGATGCTCGGCTCGAGGGCAGCGGCAGGAGACGAGGTCGCAGCAGTAGCAGTAGCGCGCGTCAGGCGCTTCGGTAGCAGGGGTTCTCACTGAGCTGGCTTACCCTGCGGTGGATTTAGGGGGCTGTATGGAGGCCGGGGGGCTCCTGCCCCGCCAGCCCCCGCAAGGCCCCCCCCGGCAACGCGCCTGGCTCGATATCGGTCTGCGTGGGCCAGGCTCCTAACGCCAATAACAATAGCAACGTTATCGGCCAATCGGCCGGGATTCACGATCTGAACGCGACCGGCCAGTTGAACGTAACCGGTCAACAACAGCTGCAGCTGCAGCAACAAATGGGTCAAGCACCTGGTATGGGTGAGGTACTCACCCACAAGAGGCAGGCGGTCGTCGATCGTCTCAGACGGAGGATCGAGAGTTATCGGCGTAGACAAACCGATTGCATACCGAGATTCGATCAGAGCTTCAACGGTCTCTGCGAGCAGAACATACAGGACACCCTCGTGCTCAAGCAACGTTTCCTCGAGAGCAAGGCGAAACGGCAAGCCAAGAAGACGGACAAGAAACAAAGCGACCCGATCGGACTCTCCAACGTTCACGTGGTGAGTCATTTATACATACTCTACTTGTGACTCTGGACCTTTCGTTCGCGCGGCTTCTGAGCGTAGGTGCTGCCGCCTTGCCGGTCGTCAACCTTCTCTCGCGAAATGCTCCTTATCGCCCTCCCTATTTCCCCGTGCGTATCATTACGTGTAAGCGATATTCTGTTTACGGGAAGATCGATGCTATCTTACGGATCTTGGCTCTTGCACACCGCCTCTCGAAATGATCGAGCAGAGCTTCAAACTGCTCCATTCGAGTAATAATTCCTTTGGCGAATATAATTTGAATGTTTGTCTATTCGCACATATTGAGGATTCGATCATTCAGGTACTATTTGAATTTTTCCTTACTCTAATTCAAGAATCCGTACGGTTTTCGAATACCATGTACCATGTTTACCTACTCCGATACTAGTCGCATGTTTGACTACTCCAAAACCTCAAGAGCATCGACTTGTTGCGAGCAGATGAGGAATAACGATCGTAAAGCCGTCGAAATTTTGATACTTTCCAAGTGGCCCGATAAATGGAGTTCAGTAAAGGCCGTTCGCATTGAAAGCGATCCACAAACGATATTGTCGAGGGGTCACGCGATTGAGAACATCTAAAGTGTAGTTATATGTATAGCGAGTAAGCGGCACTCAGCAACTTGCCGGGTCAAGACTCTACTACACAGGTTTGGAATCGAAGCGCGGGCGTAATGAAATACCACGCTCTTTACACTCAACCAAGTTTCATTTACAAAGCAACAGGACGCTATCGTTACGCGTTGATGGCTTGCACCGAAATTTAACGCTTTGACCGTTCGAAAATATTTCTGAATTCGATTTGAAACAATGAGATCTGTAATATTCCGTGCAAAATAGAGGCTTGACTTGTGACTTTGTCAAGCTAACCATCATTTTTATGTTTTTATTAAGATAATCGAAAATGGAGCGGTCAATAATGCGATAGTATAACGACAGTTGTACAAAAGACACCGTATTCGTGGATACGACTTATTCAAAAATATGAAAATGTATGCAGGAAACCTTGAAGAGAGAACAATAATCGGTTTCAGAAACGGCTATAAAAAGACCGGTTTTGAGAACTGCAATTCATTCTTTAAGATCTGGATCACGGGTTCTGCGACTCGGGTCTTTATTGAAGTCTCTGTGTTACGCTACAGCGTTTTTACGACATCTTTATGCAACGAACGCCATAGTTGCAAACAGTTTTTCATGATTTTGAGATTCTGTTCAAAAGCATGATCTTCTAACGAACGATTGTTCAAGCTAATAAAATTATCGTGAACAGGAGGACGATATTATGTACGATATTTCGCTCACCGTTGCTTTTACGAGAATAATGCACACCGTAAAAGTTGTTGGGGATTAAATTTAGAAACTTTTTTGTTCTCCGTCAATTTTCGATACAGTCAATAATAGCCGAGATATCAACCCTACCCTTCTTACTCACCCCTACGAGGGTTAAGTAGCAGCAGAACCCTATTTATTTGTGCTGCAGTAAGTTGAACGAATAACGTATGCCAGGAAGTGCTAAAAATAGCACTTGTACTGGAACAATATTTTTCATGCCGGTCAGCACCGAGTAGTTTCGTTTTTAAGACTTTTTAATAATTTATAAAAATAACAATTGTACTAGTAATTGATCCTTTCAATAGTAAGTTGTATGAATTGTATTGATAATATGGAATCAACATTGAATGAGAGCACAAGGATATGGATTTTTCATTTATCGAGAATTACTTATTGCTCCAATTTTTATGAATGCTTGTTGAATACGTGCACAGCATAAATTATTCTCTTCACCAGTGTCTCTTTTCGGAAACGATGCAGAGGTGAGGTCGCGTGAATCGACTGTTAGGTGTATTATTATAATGTACGAAGTCATCTTCATCGTTGGAGCGTCGTTTGCAGAGAGTAGCCAATCTTCTATCTTTATTCCTGTCGTGTATCAATTGAAACAGGTGAATGCGCGTCGTCGGCGCGGAGGAGGTCGTCGTTAAGTCGTAGGCTCCTGCCTACGTCGGTTACCTGTAGGCGTTCGATTCGAGACGTCCCGTATTAACCTTGGATTTACGTCAATGCAGGGGCGTTCCACAGCTACGGTGTAACGTCATTGTCACGAACTTATACTCGATGCGTTTATTTCGACCTTCGTGAGCCTCGTTGACAACCTTTGCCGCAACGGGGTGTGAATTTCCTTTTCTTTTATTAGTCGCGTGCCGTACGGATACTCCTACGCGGAGATTAAAGCTGTGCAAGCAGCGGAACAAAAACCAACCCAGCTAGACTCGAACGTTCCAACTGCCGTGGATGAACTCGTTTATTTCTTGTTGTTGTCCTCGTTCTCTTAACCCAGTAGCTGCCGTTGATACAAAAACGTACAACAATTTTTTCGCGGGAAACAATCATAGGTATTTATTTTAGAAGGTTTTCGATTTGTATATTTAATGTAAAGGCCCCAAACAGTGTAGAATACATCTACCAGAAATGTAACGGTGTACAATTCACCGTTTTACTTGATGTTTAGAATGTAGTCGTATTAATAGTCGAGCACTCGATTGGATAAAGAGCTTTACTCGGCTTCAACTTCAAGTGTTCGGTTTGCTTCGATACAATCTGTTCTACTCAAACTCGAATCTCGAGTGTTCAGATATCCGCACCGAAAATATCTTACTGAGTTTCAGCTTGGGGAAGCCTATTCGAATTTTTCCGACTATTTTCAGCCATCGTTACAGGAGTTAATTGAATTAATTTGTAAAAGGAATTTACTAAAATATAAAGAGGTGTAACGTAACGATCACTTCTAAACATAATTTTTATTTTCGAAGGGTTTTAACAAAAATTTTTCCCTCGATATTTATGATACACCCGTGGATAGTAAAATTAATTCGAACAGGTAGCACGTTTATAAAGGTCCGCAATATCCTATGCGCAAGTTGTATCTGAATATAGCT
The DNA here is from genome assembly GCF_026283585.1 of Hylaeus volcanicus. NCBI lineage: Eukaryota > Metazoa > Arthropoda > Insecta > Hymenoptera > Colletidae > Hylaeus > Hylaeus volcanicus. The sequence goes on along the minus strand of NC_071979.1, from coordinate 16,049,663 downwards.
GGAAGGCTGTAAAAATAATGCATCGATGCGCTATTTGCAGAACCGATAAGCGATAAATGTATATCTCCCCGCTTACGTTCATCGATCGTCGCCGATTACTTCTTTATCCGCGTGGAAAATTCATTTCTTATGACGCTCTTAACTAAACGCTCGTGATTTCCTCTTCCCTTGTGCATTTACAATCGCTGTAATCGAACCAATATAAATTAAATTTAGCTGCTTTATTTATTTTATCAGCGATTTTTTATCATCGAATGTTGAAATACGCTTTATTGATCCTACGAGGAATAGTACACACGTTTTCAAAATACTAAAAATAAAAATATAGGAAAATATGCCGTAGAAAATAGTTTCATGTAATTTTATAATGTTAAATAATAAGTTAGATATTTCACCCTTTGCGTTCCTATGTCGAGTGAGACACGACAAAATTGTATTGAAATCAGAAAATTTGGACTGCAAAGGGTTAATATGATCGTATTCGGCTAGACGTCTCGTATATAATTATATATACATATGACACATAGCAGCTTGTATGTATATAAGTAAATAATATACTCTAGGTTAAGGCGATTATGGTGAATGTGATTTATTTATGACTAGTTGAATAACCTGTACTCCGCAAGGGATTATAATTTGTAACCAGTTGTAAAAGAATGTTGCTAAACTTCTCTTGTTTTATTGATAGCAGGTCATTGCAAAATATATTGCACTCAATTTTAGTAAATAAGTTTAGATATCATTCGAAAGACTTTGCATGTCGAGGATAAGGCGACGTTAAAAGTGATTTTAAGGGGTTACACCACTTTGGCCGCTTCAAAGAATCGCATTTTTTTTTTTTTTTGCTTAACACTTTATCTACCGGGCTATTTAGAAACAGTCTTCAGTTAAAAAAAGAATTTAGCATATGCCAATCTAGGCTGACAATAATTCGTCCATATTGTTACTAGGTACATTGAAACCCAAGTCTGTTTCCAAAAACTGAACATTGTAAATAGACAACCATCAACAGAGTAAATAAATTCGAATAGCTAAATACTGCTCCCGGTAAATAAAATGTTAAAATTCTCTCTCTGTACATAAAAATGATATGCCGTTAGTTAGAAATCGATATCGATAAGGGCAGTTTTGAGCTGTAGGTGTGCATCAGCGCGATAAAGTTTTCGCGCATGGCGTAAGAGAGGATTTGCATCACTTTTCTGCGTTATCACTCTCATAGCGAAATATTTGTGACTTTTTGATTATATTAATATTTATATTCTGTATGCAGTTTTAAGTGCTGCAAGTGTAGATTACATTCGTATGTTCTACTTTGGAACGATGCTATTTTTAAAAAAATGTATATTTTTAAAAACGGCTAACCATGTTAGTAGCTTTTAGTCGAAGGAAACTAATTAATTTCATTTCATTGTTCTAACTTGGATCTGGTTTGAGTTATCGTGCTCACCGCAAAATCATTTATTTTTCACGAAACGAGAATGCCTCCTTAGAATCGTCGACTATACGAGATATTTCGCTCATGGTACCGCGTAACGTTCGAACAAGAAATGACGACGACACGCGTGAAAGCTGAAACGCGGTTGTACGCGTGCGCCTTAATTAAATGGCAGTTGTCGCGTTAAACGTGAAAGTGAACTATTATTTATAGTGATATGAATAACGGAGTTGCCCGTGCGACCACGTGAATTTCTGTGAAATATTTCGTGTACGCTCGTACGCGTGTACAGGCAGTCTCAGTAATTAGAGCACGATTGGGAAGGGGTGATTTTTTGTACAAAAACGTTTATCTCGATGGTTGGGAATAGACGATAGAGTACTCTACCTTTTTCAGTCTAAATTCAGTGGAAAGGTCTACTGATCGCGTCACGCGACACTCTGTATGCGCTCGTCATCGAGCGCCACTGATAATATGCCTTGACGTAGATTATAGTGGTCTCGGTGTTATCAGGTCCCCGCGTTCACGATTTTCAGCAGAAATTAATCATCGTTTTATCACTGGCTTACCATTGCGCAGTCGTGTTCGGTTCTTGGCCACTTCTCTCCCATTAATATCCATCGCCAGCTTTCATCGAATGCGTACTCCTGATCTCCTATCGAAATCGCTTCATCTATTAATAACGTTCCAAAAGTCATCTTTTCTTTCTCGGAGCAGAATACTCCAAACGCACGAAACGAGTGATTTGTAAACTTCCACCACAATAATTGTACCTTGCACCAAGATAATAACAGATTCAACAGAAAGAGTAAATTTATTTCAAGATATGGCCATACCTGTTGCATCTCTCATATTTGTAATTTCTACCGGATTTACTAGTTCTTTCGAAACAGGAATGCGCAGGTTGTTCCACACTAGGCTGTACAACTGAAAAGGAAGAGCTGTTGCTTTGAAATTTTTCAATTTGCTTTTCTATGCAAAGTTACCTATACCTATCGCATTCAACAGATGGTTGTTCATTCAACGAATTCTCTGCCATTCATGCGCTCGGAGTGGTTTCTGCCACTTAAATTATTTCAATTCACAATTTTTGCGTTTCATTCAGCATCGTGTGCGATATACTCGAAATATGATTTATAAAATTCGGATGGAACAATCGTGGCAATTCAGACTATTATATCTGTAAGAATTATTATCATAAAAATAGTCGTAGCACTCCAGTTAAAATTTCTAATCACTCTTGACCTTTGGTAATTGTGATTTAGGAAATGTTTAATTCCCTAAATCACACTAGATGGATTACAAGGTTGCGCCAGACTGTTCGATGACTTAGGTGAAGATAAAGGCGCATAGTCTGGAGGAAAACTGAGAAGGATGTAATAGATCCGCCAATAACGATACGCACTCGCCATTCCGCTGGCATTCACGCACACACACGTGGCTCGACGCCGTGTACACATTGCCTGATTACATAGCTACGTGGTAGTTGTTTCAGTCATTCATAATCATGGCGACGCTGGTGTTCACTACGAACAATGAGGAGCATGAGCGGCTCATACTCGTAGACCACAACGCGGGGAAAGCTGTGGGAATCGCGATTTCCGTTGGGAAGTCGACTGCGGTGAACCAGATTCTTCTCGAGGTCTACTCTGGTCCTTTTCAGTATTTGGTTTCTGTTCTCTGTCACATGTTACCGATTAAACCGACGAATTTGGTCACTGAGTTCGTTGCACTCTTGCGCGTAATTAATGCATTTACGTATTGAATTAATTGACTAGGCTAATTGGAACTTCGTGTGGGAGAGCTGTATACACAGTGTCCTTGGAAAACCAGGTCCAAAGAAGCTTCAAATCGTACACTTTTCGTGTAAAAATGAACGTGACTCACATTCTTAGCCATTGTGCATATTTTTTTATCGTAAGATGCGAAAGATTGGTTTCGAGGAAATCAATTTAAAAAATATTTGGGTTACGCGTGCGCTTGACTGATAAGTCTCGACCCATGGGATATCTCTATGTCCCTATCGTGTTCCTATACAGTTAATTGCGATAATATAGCATTACTGATTGTAGATATTATTACTTCCTCGTATTGTGTACACTTTGACGTGATAGACTTTTACAGGGAATTTTAACGAAATGTACGAGAGCTCCGAATTTGTTATTTGACTAGTCGTTAATAATTACATCTATAATACACCCAAAATAATACTTTCATCCGGGAGGACAAAATTCGTGAATTATTTCCAGCAAAGTGACGCATATTCGGCGGATTGGCGAGACATTAAGAAAGAGGCACCAGGCAACTAATTAATTCTCTAATCCGGTCGGCCGTATCGTTCCTCTTCGTGTTTACGTCTTTCAGACCATTTTGTCGTTATTTGTCTGCGTTCATCCTTATTCGAGCTCGACTAGCGACAAGGATGACACGTGTCAGAGCGCGCGTCTCGTGGAATAAGTTTGGCTGGATTGCTGCTGCGCGACAGCGGTGCTCAATCCGCGCCTGTCATCGCTCCATTCCCAAAGAGAGATCTCGTCTTCAGAGCCGGTAACGCGAGAAGGATTCGAGGTTATTTGTTCGCGTTCATTCTTATCCGACGCAACCTCGGGAGTGACTCACTTGCTGAATGTTGAACGCCGAGACTGACGGGATCAGTCGCAGTGGTACTCGATCCACGCAGCACAGAGTGAAAACGTAGGATCACTTTTTCTTGGTCTTCTTTTTGCTAGAATTCAACTCGTCTTCCTTGTCGATAGTGTTTCTTGAATTGAAGCACACTCCAAATGCTTTGCATACATACTTGTCTGTTGAAAAAAATAATTACACATATTAGTGAAGGCAATTTTAGAGTCTCAAAGAGATATTCAACTCGTCTTCGCTCCTTGTCGATAGTACTTTCCAAATTGGAGCACACTTCAAATGCTTCGGACGCATACTTGTCTCTTGAAAAAAAATCGTTACAGATATTAGCGAAGACAATTTTAAAACCTCAAAAAGATATCACTCAGCAATGAATTAAAAAAGAACCTAACGTAATGATATTAAGACATAGAGTCTGAAAAATTGTCTTCCCTTAATTTAAATAATACCCTGATTTTTATATGATATTCGAACGTTAAAATTCGTGTGTTGAAATGATCTATACGAATATCATAAAATCCGAATCCTATCGTGGATTCAATGACTGTTAATAGTAATGCAATCACCACGGAGTGAAAATAAGGAGTGATTCTTGACCGCGCGGGCTCCTCTTCGTTCGTAACCAATCAAGAAGCCAACATTCGTCACAGTGTTGTCATTACAGTGGCTCGACAAGTCTTATTACAATCTATTAGTACAACGCCCACTGACAATTTAAACCGTCGTATCGACCGTCTGTGTCCCCTCTTCTTTCGCGTCTGTAAAATCAAACCGCGAATATCGACCTTCTTTAATGAACTTATTTGGTGTATCTTTTCGGCCCCCTGGATGAGCCAGTAGCCACAAAGCACGCCGAGGCTTGACCTTTCGCACTCGAGATAGTTTCAAGGATATCTTGTGTTCGACTCCTACCTCGTACACGTTACGCGGTTCGGAGTTGTTTCAGAGATACACCGAACCCGATTGTTGAACGAACAAATTCCCAGCGGTGTAAACGTAAACGTATCTGTGCCTCGAGCAAATTAAATCTCGCGTTAAAATAAAATTAATTTACATGAACTGGTCCATTTTCAAAGATAAACAAAGTTGTTTTCCTATAGCATCCACACCTAATTCGCAATTCATTTAAAAGATAAAGGTGTACATCGTTTTCGGTTGATAGTGAGTCTTCTTCGATCATTTCCGATGGAAATTTATTTATTGGCAGCGAAAACTGCGGAATATGGGGAAAGTTTGATCGAGTTTCAATTGCGTTTTACATTTCAAAAAGGAGCCGCGCACTTTCATTGGTGGAGGACGTAATCTTTCATGGATATACAAGTTATTCAACATGTTACCTCAAGGGGTACTCGAAACATTTTTTCAAATTTATTTCTATATTTCTTGAAAGAAAATTTGTTGCAAAAGTAAATAGCAAAGCATCTGGGTGGCAATATTAATTATATACAAATAAAATAAAAATCGGCCATTAAAAGATAAATTCGAAAGGTGTTACGAGTTTTCTACAAAGAAATTGGACCAAAAGTGAAACCTTCTGGCAATGATTCGTTGGTTTTCCATTCTTCCAAGAGAACGATCGATTCCGTTCCCCGAAGAATGACTTTAAAACGAGTCCCATGCCCTCCGTACATCGGTGTGACGGGCAACAATGAAGAAAAAACAGTAGAAGCGGGAGGTAAAGAGTGAAGAAGGAGGCCAGTCTGGATTCTGTTCCACCTACGAGCACGTCTGGTCGTGACCGAAGCACCTCCGCCAAATAGGTCTGCTCACCTTGGACGACAAGTTGACAGGATACCAAGAGAAAAGGCAGAAGGATACTGGACCACAGGAGGGAGTAGAGGTTGACGCGTCTTTCTATGTGCATGATTTGCATCACGTGTCACGCACCAGGTTCGCCGATTGGCCAGATCGGACAGTGGTTCTCATGTTCACGATAACGTCCTGCTTTGTGGAAGCCAGCATCACGTTTAGAAATCAACCACGATTCTATGGAGCTTTCACACCTGTCCTGTCGATCGATTATGCTAGGATAGATATCTTTTGCATCTTGATCGAGTTACACTTGCAGTTACAGTTACACTGTTACAAAATTGAATCGTCATGCATTTTATTTATTCCTCCAACCTTCGAATGAATGAGACCAGCCGTCTGTTGGTAAGCGTTACAGTTACTTAAAAACGCTTTGGCTCCAATTGGTTTCGGAGCAGGCCTGTCGTCGGCCACGATTATGTTTCCCCGTACGGCGACTGAATCGCAACAATATCCGCGGGAGCTCCAAGTGTTATCTTCGTGAAATGCAGATTGCCTTGTGTTCGATTCGCAGAATCTCAAGGCTGCATCAGCCGGCGTGATGCCCGCGCGAGCCGTTTCGACCTATACGCGCGTTGTAATGCTGTCATAACGGTACGAGGGGAAAATAATTTCACGACACGACGAGTCGTTATCGCCGCCACGAAAAGAGCGTAAACAGACGCCATGGAAATTAACTCGGCTCACACGAGTCGAACGCGACATCGGCGCCTTCGGTGCTCCATCTCGAAGAATGGTAGCGCTCCAAAATTGAATCAATCGAGTAACGCTAGAATACTAATAATAGACAATTATTAAAAATGCAAAGCATACAAAGAGAAGAGACTATATAAAATTAAAGAACATTTTTGCAGAATGGGGTTAAGTTTTCTATAACTACACACTTTCGCCACGTTTTAGCAATCGTGTTCATCTCTGCGCAAAGCGAAAGTATGTTGGCATGTTTACGAAGTAACGCGAACATGTGTTTGCGATTATTGCAAGTTCGGTGCGCGCAACGAGGGGGAAAGAGAGAAAAAAATATGAAACCGTATCGTCGCGTTTTCGAGTAAAGTGGCAAGAATACACCGGGGCGGCGATATATGTAACGGTCCTTCTCGGAATTCCGAAGGGTTGGAATTTGCTATGTCCTGGGCCACCCAAGGAGCTTTACTCGGGTACGCCACGTCCCGAACGAGTTGCGCGTTTAAATCGTTGCGTGGCTCTCCGGCCCGATTATGTTTACGAGCCGTTCACCAGTGCATTCATAATAAACTTTATCGACGAGTCCGTCATAAACGAGGGTGGGACTTGGTGCTAACGCAATACCAAAGATACAATGTAACGATTCGTTGCGCTATGTCTTTAATTGAACGCACGAAACCGTATACTTCCCGTTAGCGGCTGCTCGAGGTACTTTCACGGTGGCGAAACGATGAGATTACAAGTATTAGGTTGTCCAGAAAGTTCGTGGCAATTTTTAAGAAAAATTCAAAGATACATTTGAATATCAATATATATTTATTGAATTACATGCCATTTTGTTCAACAACCTTTTCACATTTTAGGAGATGTATAGATGTTATTTGTTTTCAACTATTCCGATATATTCAGACCTGTACCACCTACCAAAAATCGACGTGGATTTTCCAGACAACTCAATATATTACAATACATCTTGCCCCTCAAACATACGTCTGCAAATAAATAATTAGTTAACCACGTAATGTTCACTTTTCGATGATGAAATATATAGTACTTAGATTCTATTGTATATCAATTATTTAGGTTAAACACATATTAATTGCAGGCATTAAATTATATTAAGAAAAATATCTGAAAGAGATCTGAAGAGATTATATTCGACGATCACGAATCTCGTCGAAACCCTTCGCAAATTCCATCGTGTTATTCATAATAGGTGTAAATCGGCGCTAGCTTCTAAAAGATTTAGGGTCGTCTGGCCAGACTGGAACACATCCCGAGGCCCCCGGCCATCGGACGTTTATATGATCTTGAAAAGTCGCCAGGACTCTCCTCCTCCTTTCGCCTGTAGATTTCGGCCTATCGGTTCCCGCGACCAAGCCTTGCCAACAAAAGCCCCGAAATGCACCCACCGTTCCAGGAATCGTCCGTCTCTCCAGTCGTAGCCGTTTCACGATCCCAATAAACGCTCGGCGTGTCTGAAATCCGTGTCCGTCGCCACAGTGGGTCAGAATTCATTCGTGGCGCTCCGAAAATAATTGATTCGTTTCGACGATGGCTAGGAATACGATAAGCAATTTTTTTCGATTGTACATCGTTGATTTCTGCATGGTGCACGTAGCACCCATTTGCTTTTAGGAATTGTGTTGACAATAACTTACAAGATGATTATCAGATGTATGTATCGTGAACTTTCTGCACTCTTTTCACAAGGGATAGGCGATGTAAATAATTGTCGGACGCATTGCCCTAAATTTTACGGCACATCAGCGTCCACCATGGACATGGGTGAAGAAGCATACGTGGGTGAGGGTCCTGATACCGATTCGTGCGTTTTCGAGGCGTCGACTCGCCTACGATTGACCTTCGCCAGACGTGAACTCGGTCCCAATCTCTTAGTCCACCATATAATAAACACGGGAATTCATCTTCCGACAAGAAGACCGGGCGTTTCGACCAAGGACGACTAATCGACAGAGGTTGAGTTGCGTATCTCAAAAGTTCGCGATAGCGAGATCAGCTGAGACGTTTCGGGATTCTAGTTAGCGCGAAAGACGGTTCGGTTTGTTGAGATTATGTAAACGAGATTCAATGATCTCGATACGTCCACGCGGCTGATAGATGGTCTTTTATTTATTGGTAATTGATTAATTATGTATATAGTGGGTGCAATGAGCAGTATTCCTAGCTTGAAAGCTAGCGTTATATTTCTCGGTTCTCGTTAGTATGTTAGGTTTATACGTTCGTGTAAATAAATGATTTGCTTGTTAACACACGGTCTGATTGTAATATCTCTCTCATCGCTCTTCTAAACAAACCCCTCTTGAGATATATTTACTCCGCGTTTAAGGGCGCTATCTAGTACGCGATCCTCCGATACTTTTCCCAACACTGCTTTCTCGTCGACTTTATTTGTTTATTCATTTAGCTAAAGAGTGAAAATACTTCACCTTCGAGAAAAATATGCCATTTCCCAGTTTTTGCCTGAATAGAATTTAAGAGATAAAGCATATCAGGTACATCTACTCGATAGATACTATCACAACAAAATGAGAATGTAGCAATCACAAATAATCGTAAAGCATTGGCAAAGTAATCATTGCCCTCTCATCATCCACCCTCTCTTCGCTCCGTATCCCAAACGATTAAAGGATCGAATTACTCTGCGTCAGATTTATCGGTTTTCATTGCCATGTGAAAATAAACAGGGTAGGTTTATCCTCGGCGGTTCTTTCTCGCGTAATAAACGTCAGGAAATAATGGAAACCCGACGCTCCGATTCTGAATGAGGAACAAACGATCTGTGACGCGTAACCCTCTTGAACGCCGTCTTCTACCCAAGATACGAAGAGTGGTGCGTTTTCTCGTTGCTTCTTTCGTGTATCGCGGAGCCTGCTTGTAGCCTCGCTTCGAAATGCTCCAGACGTTGTCCCCTTTGCGGTTGCACTCCGACGAGACACAGGGTGTTACATTCCGGACGTATGACGCATGCTGCGGACGCTCGCTACGATTCCTTTTTCCTATACTAATCCCCACGAGGCCTTCTTGCGCTATCGAGAGAGTTCAATAAGAGTCTACCTCGCCAGAGAGGCGACACTCTCGTTTCGGAGCACGCATCCTTCCAAGGAGCCATTAGCATGGATGTAGTCAAACCTCTACTACAATTAAAATTTGTATTCTTAGGTTGTTGTATATGAAATCACTGATTATTTGATCTTGTTAAATTATCTTGATTTGTACGTCGCATTATACTCTTTTTATTCACTGGATCTTTCACCAAACGGTTTAACTACTTCGTTAAACGTTTGAATCGCTTTTTAAGGGATCCATTGTTTAAGGATAAAGCATCCATGAAAATTACCTTTCACAACTACGCCACGACCAGAAATGAATATATTTACAAAAATGGAATAAATGCACTCATGCATCGTTGACAAAAGTGTACCGAATCTATTGCTATTTACTTTGATGGATAAAATTAATTTGTAATCGAAATACAGATGTTTAAATCTTTTCTACAAAATCAAACATTTTATATGCAACAACCTAATATATATTATGCATTGATAAATGAATCGTACTCCATGCAGGAGCAAAGTAACGATAGTTGCAATATTAAAAGTAATTGAATTTCGTTAGAACCGACAGAAGCGGTTGCAATAATACTTAAAGTTTAAAGCGTTATAACAATCTCTGCGAAATTCTCGGTAATCCATCTTGATTACGAGAAAAATCCGCGTTTGGCGCACGGGGCTTTCAGCACTTTTGAAATAATTTTGGAGCGTCTGGTAACGCGTTTGTCGTTGTTAACTGGCCATAGCGGTGTCGTTGACGCGGCACGAAGCAGAGCAACCTCTGTTTTTAATGCGAGAATAACTCGGAAAGATTACGCCCGTGAAAGTACTCGACCGATTACGATCACCTCCTTTCTTCTCCGAGACGTTTCGTTTCCTCGAAAGAGCGACATCCGTCCCACCGATCCTCGCTGCAACCAGTGGCGGGCTCAGGCTGATCTGGGCCTGGTGCTAATTAATTTAAGGAGTCCCTTTCTTTTCCGAAATGTGTGGGTACAGAATGTTGCAGAATTATTCAAAACATTGTCGTCTATTACAAAAGTGTATCTACCCTCCCATTATTAAGGAGTTACAAAAGTTACCCAAGTTCCAATAAAATCAGGAGATTGTTATACAGACCATGTTGTTCGGTTGTCCAGAAAGTTTGTGCCAATTTTTAAGAAAAACTCAAAGGCATATTTAAATTTTGATATATATTTATTGAATTACATAGGTACCATCTTGTTTCACAACCTTTTCACCCTTTAAGAGATGCATACATGTTATTTGTTACATTTTTGGTACTATTTACCAAAAATGGACTTTCCAGACAACCCAATATTTAACAGAAATTTTCTATGCTTCTGAATAAAAATAAGAAGTCCCTGGAGGGTCAGAGGCTCAATCTTCGTTCGTTTCACGATAACCGCGTCCCTGGCTGAGACACTGGTCGCATCGTGTTCAAGTCCGTAGCTGCTCATGGACACGTATGACTCGTTTTCGTAGTCATACGTAATGAGCGACATTTTAGTCACCGGTCACGTTTCGGTTAGATGGCTCGTACGCCGTTGAATACGCTATCTACCCCCTCTCGGAAAAGTTACTCTCGCTTGCTTATTGTTTCAAATATACGAAGTCGCGCGGAGAATTCCGCTTCGTCGTCGTCGAGATTGTACAGCCGATATCCTCGAGTACGACTTCGTTAATGCATCGACGGTACCGGTGGAAACTTACCCGGAAACTCTCTCCGTTATACCAACGCTGCGATTATTTCAGTACAAGTATTTTTCGTTCTGTTCGGGGTCTAAAGAAGACACAATTTTTTCAATCAAATGTATCGTAAACATGTGCATATTATTTTTACAGTTCTCTATTGCGTAGTATAGAACAGTTATAATAGTTTTTATTTCATTAAATGCTTATTAATGGGACATAAAACGATTACGTAATTGAAATTGAATTATTTATTCGATAAATAACGGACCAAAAGGTCAGTTTTTAATACAGACGAGAATTTCACCGCAGGGATGTCGAAGGTACAGATGTCGTTAGGCATATCGAACAAAGAGTCAATCAGCACCGTTGACCGAGGTTAGGTTTTACGCGTGGATTTCCATTCTCCGTTGGAAAAGTTGTCTTAATGAACACGGAAAAAGCAGTGGTCGTAGCAGAAGCCGCTCCGCGTGGGCCCTTTGTCGCGCGTGGCAACGGTCGAGACCGTGGTGGAATCAAAGAAAGGAAGGAAGAGCATCGCCATTGTGGGCATTACTGTCGGAATAATAATGCAATTGTCGTACCGAACGCCGAATACATTCTTCCCTCGTCCATCATTTACAAACTGCAAGCCTTACCCGCCGTGTTGTCGTGTTCGTTAAAATCCTAATGCACGACCGCGACGGTGCAATGTGAAATTTGGCTTCACATAATGTTATCTGGCACTGTACTGGGTGTTTAGTAAAACGTGAGCGTACGCTTGAATATGTATATAAACATTTGTTTAATTCTTCTATTTTACTTTGGATTTCTCTTATTTTGTACTAAAGAGTCCTTTAATAATAATTGATTGTGCATAATGTACCGCGTTCGTCGAAACCACCCGCAATATTTAACGATATCGTTGGTTCGGTTAATGCGGTGTCGGCCATCTTGGTTCTATATCTCGAACGTAATGTATTCCGGCATATTGACGTAACACAGAATACGTTCATTACGACAATGGGCTATTTATTCCTATTTAGACGGTGCTCTCTGATCGTTCCCGGTGCTACATAGAAATTATTGTCGCGCCTCCATGCAGCGGCGACTCACGTTCGCTTGGAACGTTTGTCAACGATGTTAATAATTTCGCATGCGTGTCGAGAGATAGACGAACGCATAGCTGCCGAGCCTACCGACCGGTTGAATAATAAATAAGGTCCTCCATGTCGCTCGATGGGCCTACCACACTCGCACCTTCGAATAATTCGGTTTGAACGATACGCGTTGCTTCCGTTCTGGGTTAATCGACACACGCGGATAAATTATCGATCTCTGTACAGAACGGTGTACGAGTAACCCCGTGCAGTGTTATGATTAATTGAATGAAAACGAGAGGGGAAGCCGATGAAGTGATCGGATTGCATTACGTTTGGGTGTGACTTTGCGCCCCATTTCGATCAAAGTGCCACTGCTTCCTTTGTTCGCTGTTCCACCATTCGTACGTTCATCTAGTAGCCATTTCTGTTAGTATTGGAACTGTTTCACTTAATCAAATGTTCTTTGTTATTGTAAGAACAAATTTAAAAAAAATGTAGCGAAGCATGGCTTAAACGAAGGTTTTGACTTTTGCACAAAAGTAATATTTTAATTCTAGTTCAAGAGGTCTATGCAAAATTTTCTTTTATTGTGACGGAATGATGAAGATCAAGAAACACTGTACCACGTTATACCAAATTTGATACAGCGGTCGCGCACGTTATGGACAATAACTTGGGTAAAATCTATAGTCACGATTACCTTTCCCTTCACAATGGGCTTGGACAAAACGGATATTGCCCAACGCGTGCCGTTTATACACAGATACGCGCGTCGTCTTTAGACTCCCACTAGTTTCAGTATGACACGCTCGGGGAACTTTCTCCTGTTCGACACAATTTGGTTGTACCGCGAATACTACGTCTGCGTTTAAATGTGACCCGAAGAACAACGGATCTTTGTCCCCAGTGTACCTTAACTTATCTAATTAATGAATCTAACTGGCCTCATTGTCGAAAACAATCACATTATTATCGCCCAAAATAGACGTTCATAGGGTGTTACCAAATTTATTGTACAAACATTCGCGTATTGCGAATCAGAGAAATACGATTTTTGTTTCCCTGTATGACTTTCTCTTTTTTTTTTCATTAGTAGATGCCTCATCTCCTCTCTCAGTTCCAAATCGAGATACAATACATACGTTCATAGTACTCAATTAACAATTATCCATTCCTCGACGAGTCTTTGCCCATGTACCACCCCAAGAAGATGTCACATGCGCAGAAACGCGTGTACAGTGCGTGACTCGCGGGGTGGATCGTAAAAGCGGCACGATCTCTCCAGCCAGATGCGACTCGTAAGTGTCGTGTCGGATGGTGTACCAATTGGTACAGAGTCGCGCTGAGTGTTGGTAAAAACATTGCGACAGAGGAGGGGCCACCCCCAGAGATCTGCGAGCGCGCTCGGTTGCATATCGCGCAGCGGTGCACGCGTGCGTGTCACGCAGAGTGCCGATGCGTTTCGCACGACGCGCACGATCCTCGCGCACGTACGGTTCGTCGTACGGGCGACTGTGCGTATTTAGTTCCCATCTCGCTCCCACCTACGACTGTTATCCCCTCAATGGTGTCTCGTTCTTCCTCTGTGTTCACATCGGAAGGCGCGCGCTTGCGCCTATGCGCGAACCAGTGCCACCCGTCCGTCGAGTGCCGCGCTGTTGCCACCTCTTCGTCTCTCTTCTCCTCGAGCTCCAGCTGAGCGTGCCGCAGTGGTTATCAATCACCAGCCTACCTTCACTGGGCGATTGGACCAGAGCAAATTTTGTGCGCGAAAATCAAATGGGAATTGTAGAATCGCTTAGAATGTTGGTCGAAGAGTCGCTATAGCGGATAAAGATAGGAATAGTTTCTGTCTAGATGAAAATATCGAGTAAAATATAGCAAAGAATAGAATAGGTACCACACTAATGACCAAAATATTAAGTTATAAGTTCCAAGATTGTTGGATAATACAGGAATTAATGATTATGAACCTGGAAGTAGTTTCTTTACCACATTAGCAACGCCAATCCTTTTTCGAGTCAACAAAAAGTTGCAGCACGTTGCAACATTGTTAAGAAAAGGATTATGTTCGAGTCGGGTCCGTTGAAAAGCGTAATGAAGGATTTTGCAATGGTTCTTTATTGTATGTACGATTTACATGATCCAGTAACTGGTTGCGTAACTCTTCTCTGTTCGTTACAATGTGCTTGTGAGAAACGCTGGAAAAAGATTGCGGAACCTTCAACAGTTATATTTTTCTGCTAGGAAAAGGAACCTGTGTTTAGACGTCGATTTTAATTACTTTTTCGTTCCTTTCGGTATTGCATTAAAAAAAGGAGAAATGAATGTATGGTGTGTATACTTCATTATGAGAAGCAAACGTTTTGTGCAAAAATGTTTCCTAATTCTTAACCTAAATTTTCATTGAAAATCTTAGTTTTTGGAAAAGTTTGAAATTTGTTTAGATGCTCGACACTTTGAGTAGAAAATTTGATTTTTTCAAAGGTATAAAGTGAGAAGACGCCTTCCGTTTTGGAGTAACAGGCGAAACGAGGTTTAGCCACCGTAGGAAGCTACATTCATAACCATATGGTGTCTGTGGTAATGTTTTATACCCGTGAAGGGTTGGACTACGATGTGTGCATGGTCCACATGGCAGCGAGCATCGGTTCGACCCCATAGCATCCTGTCTATGGAAAAGGTAGTAAACGAGGGGATGGCCCCAGAGAAAAAGAGAAAGAGAATGGTGACGAGGCTTCGGTGTAGAAGAACTGGAAGCCCTAACAGCGATGCTCAAATTTTCTATTTACCTCACACACCTTACCTTACATACCTGCAATTAACAAAAGTGTATATGCAACGCATAAAAACAATTATCAACACTTTCGGTGTTTCGGTGACAAACATCCGTTAACCCTTCGACTCTTTGGTTCGAGTAGTTTTCTAAATCTGTATATAACAACACAGTCAATTTAACATTGAAATTAAATTGATTCTCCGATTTTTTAAAGTAATAAATACTCTTTTGCCATGTCTGTGCCTACTAGCGATCGCTAGTGGAAAACTGCTCACAGAGGGGCAGGTGTCCCGTTCTGTTGGTAGGACTTTCGAAAATCTCGTTGTGCGGTGCACCTTTGAGCACCGAAGGATCGAGTACAGCTGCCAAGTGTCCTCAACATGGCCAGGTAGGTATTTATTGATTCAATGGTGGCAGTATGTCTATAGCTAGGTACTGTGATGTAACTCTAGAACCAAGCAGAGAGGGCTGGCTTGCTAGAAGAGGCGATGGGGACGATAGGGTTGGAGGTGGCCAGGATGATTACACCGATAGGAAGCCAGAGAGAAAACAGTGTACATACTCGATTGCTGGCAAATACGCGGCAATTTTCTTCTAACTTTGTTTGAAGAAACCAATCACTTCATATCTTCCACAAAGCTGAAATTAACCATTCGATTCCGTATTCTATTTATTATTTCTGGTCAATCCCACGTTGGATCGATGGATCGCATAAGAAATTAACCGATATTGACGTGGAATTTTACTGTCTTTAATTATGTATGTGTGTATTATTTTAAGAAGATGAGATTATTGGATGATTGGAATGCAATACTGTTCAAATTTTTATTAACATGGAAGTAATAAGTTCTTATTGGCTGTGGTCTTTTATATAGAGTAATTAATTTTTTAAAACAATTGAAGTTACGTATTTATAATTGACTTCTATTTCACTGTAGATAGAGAAATAGTGGTTTGTTTTTACGCGAAGAGTGGAATTATGACACAATCGAATCTCGATCGCTCGCGCGCATCAACCGTTTTCAAGCACTTGTTCATAGACAATAACCGACACTTCCGAATGGGGCAACCGTACGAACGTAATAAGCCATTGTTCGCTAACCGATAAACAGGTAGTAAATAATCAATTAACGCTTATCTGTAATTGGGCCACCCACGGCAAACTGGTTCCCGTATTACACAGACATTTATCCAATCAAGACAACATGTCTTTTCAAACTCGAAAGTAAGTGAGTCAAACCGAAACCACTGAAGATCTGTTTACTCTTCGAAGGATCGTAGATTATACATATTTAATCATTCGATAAAAAATCCATGTTATAATAATATAAAATTCGTGTAAATATCCGACATGTTGACTAAAAAAACTGTGCTTCTCTCGAAATACGTTTGGATCGATAGACGTGTGTTGAGGCCATCGAATATCGAATTTTCAAATCTGTATTATACACGTTTAATTGCAAATTATCGCAGATTCTGTAGCAGTAATCAGAGGCTCGGATTTCTGTCGAGCGTATGCTTGGCGCTTCCTAGTCAGTTGATTTACGTGTTAATTAGCAACAGTGAGACTATTTATTGGCCGAAGGCGGCACAATGTCTCCGCTCGACTTGGCCAGAATAATTATTAACAGTCGGGGATAATTACCTGGAACGTGTCCTGGCTTGTTTATGGGAACGGGACACGGGACGGAAACGCGAAGCAGATCCGTTTCCCATCCGATTCGCGACCATAATATTTTGGAGAATGCTATTTTCAGGGCCCACGCGTCATTCGGAAACAATTAGCGTTGTGCTATTTACTCGGGTCGACTTGGATCTAGGCTTCAAGGTGGATTGCTGCAATTTATTGCGCTGATTTTCCTGTAACGGTGCTATGTGGGACAAAAGGCGGCGAAATGGAACAACGACAACAAAATATGTAGAATAGAGTGGGATTCACCTGTCAAGACAGAGTAATTATGAATTAAAAAGACGAATTAAACATTATTTAACAAAATTATTAATACGTACGGGAAATAACGATTAATGTACCATTAAGGTAGACTTTATTAGTACTATTCTAATGAAATCACATGTCAATTATTCAACGCAATTACAAAATTCTATTTATTCAACGTCCGGAAATTAGCGATAAAAAGTGTTTTCAATTAACTTTAATTGTACACGATTACCCTAGAATGCTAGCCTAAACGATTAAGCAGGGTAAGATATCCGAGCACTCGTCACGACTCGAATTTCGTGTGTACAATAGCTTAATTCTTAATGACTGTTTCTGTATAATCCACGAGTAATTTCATTTGTCTATCATTACTCGTGTTGGTAATTACTTTTCTCCGGTTTACTAATAGCAGCCATTGGCGGTTAAGTGTAATTATATTATAAGGTGCTCGGTTGGATTATAGCGTTGACGAGGAGGAAGAGGGTTCAGAAGCCAGGAAAAGAGTCAGGGGATGGTACATCGGAGCAGGCCGCTCGATACTGACCACCTCACACCTACGAAGTACCGTCTCTCTTCCTGTTTGTTGTGCCATGTGTACCCTCTGTTATACTTTGCACACAATTCTGTATGATCCGTCTACAGTTTTTGCTGAAACAATAACTTGTAGACCATTAGACTCGCGTACTGCGTCGTCTGACCGTGGAAAACTAAAGTAAAGGTAGATGGGAATCATCTACAGGTAAAAATTTAATTTTTAAGCGAGAAGTAACCGTCACATAACCGTGTTTACATTATTTCCAGCAGTAGGAAAACAACAAAAATTCTTTCCCAATTATTGTATTCCCCCATTAACTACTTTTGTCGTTGGATTCTATTCGCGTCGCTCTCATTTTATTCCATTACTTAATCGTGCGTTGGCTTCATTGATCGCATAACAAAATTAACGGATATGAGTGTTCAAGGACTAACGTCTATTTCACTGTTTGCGTCGCTCGCCTCCGTGGACGGTCGAGATTGGGAAATTGTTCCCCGCGATATTCAATTGTATCGTGTCGTGGTAATAACTCGATAGAAACGGAGAATTAAGCGAGACAGGAAGACTAATAGAAAGAGAATTGTCGCGAACGTTTTAAAAAAATAAACGCAAGTGGAGAGTAACGATTCGAAGCGAGAACCAAGTTGAGTACATCCTGTGTTCCATTAGCCCTTTCAGACCTCGCGTCCACAATTGAGGACACAAAATTTAGTTGAGGACCCATCCATTACCGACACTATCGTTTAGGCCGAATGTCCTTATTTTTGTACACGAAGAAAAATCAGTTTTCCTCGAAAACTACGCTATTAGGATTTTTTTTTTATTTTTTCTATGCTACTTTTAGTCCAAGTTAACGCTAAAAATGAAATTACATTAGTACGACAAGAAAAAATAATTCAGGTCTGAAAGGGTTAGAATGAAACATTTTCCAACTATGAAATTATAGTTTGAATTAATCGTCATTCGTCCTTCGATGAAAATTTTGCCCATCCCTGGCACGCACAGCAACGTGCACTCGAAGTAGCCTAGGGGTTAAGCGCGTCCCCGAAGCCAGCTTGCGTACACGCTAAGTCTATTTTCAGTTTCGTCGTTAACGTTTAACGTCGTTGCAAAGTTCGCATTGACGCAAGGCTCCCCGACAAGGACTGGTCGGGCTTCCTTGCCGATGAAAGCGATGTAGGTTGCATTCGAAAGGCCCAACGAATGGAGCAAAATCGCGATCGAGAACCACTGGCCAGCAGCAGGCAGCTGAGCGGACAAAGAGCGAACGGTTATTGCAGGACGACAGTGTAGACTCGAGCAGCGGCACGCTGGTGGGCCTCTCTTCCTCTCTTTTCCACTCTCTCTTACCACCAGGTCGATCCACCCCCTTTCTCACTCTGTCGTCGAGCTGCTTGCATCTAAACCTATAAACTACCTGGACCTACATTTCCTGTCACTCGCAATGAGACCTCTTTCCAATCGCGTCTAGACCGCGCCGTTCCATTTTTCGAACTTCCGAGAACTTTTTTAATTTATCCATAAGACTTATCGGGATCAGATCATTTTTTTTTTGGCTCGACGATGGGGAGGATCGTAATAACGAGCGCGCGCCGCCATTGTTCGGGTAAACGTTTGGGAACGGAGCAGTTTGCGATTAGATTGCCGACGTTGATGAGAACTAAGAGTTTTGTGTAATTGTAAATACGGATTGATACTTGAGAGGTTCTTCGTTAGAGAGTTGTCTAACACTCTATGCTGTGTGTATCTTACAAGCTAAAATTGTTACTCCTTATCACTAACTCCATTTTTCTTCTTTGTTTCGGGTAAGTCATGAAAGTTTAACCTACCCACCTCAGTTAATTTTCAAAGAAATCATTGCATCACAGGTGTTTATCAATTGATAAACTTATCGTCGAATACAATATTTTTTAATATGATATACAGATATGTGTTCCTATTTTTATCCCGTTATCGCATCTGAAATATAAATTACAATATTGGCACTTACCTAACTGGTGCAATTACGTCGATTAGTTCTATCTAAAAAACACACACAGTACAAAACAGCATTGTAAACCACACGAGTTTTCGAAGCAACAAAGGGCGTTTCTTATCGATTTCTCGGTACCCTCTCGCAGGCGACATGCAAAAAGAGTTTCTTCGAGCATTATGTTCTTCAATTCCACGCGGTGAAAATAACCGTTTTTATCGAGAGATCGATCGGGAGGAGCTGCATCGCAGGCGCGAATTTAGCTTCACGTCGGTCTGCGTAAGACCTTTATCCTCTCCGCGAAGGTGGATGGGATTGGCCGGTAGTTACTTGTTATTGAATCACAGGTGCAGTAATTGGCCGACGTCGTCGTCGCCCGTCTTGTGACGACGCAATCGACGAGCAGACGGTAACCTTGCGTTCAAGTTAACTGCAGACAGAGAATTGGAAGTACGACCGACGGAGACAGAGAGACCCGCCGATTGGGTAGAAAGTAACCGAGTAACCTACGAATTGCGTAACCGAGTCATATTAATATGCAGAAGCGTTGGATCGCGGTAGACGAGACGGCATAGTCGCCTAACTTGCGAATTTTGCCACTAGAAATCGCTTCGATCATTCAGATCGTAACTAATACCACGATGGTTGATCACTTGTCGTAAATCATCACCATATTTGTCTCTTCCAAACAAATATTGCTATTCGTAAAAAATTAATTTAATTCATCGATTCTCTCAGCAGCCCAAAGGAATAAAAGTAAAAATTTACTCCATCTCACTAGCTGTGATCATTCAAATAAAAGAAAATTTAAGTGATTTCGATGCTTTGGTCAAAGTTGCTGATTGCTGGTCTTCTTTAGGGATTATATCAAATTATCAATGAACGTAGGTCGCATTCTCAACGCGAGTTCATAGTGAAATAACGTCCATTTACGGCTGTTTCTATGTATAATTCTGATAAAAGAACAATGTAATCACATAATGATATTTAATTCGTTTGGCACTCGCAGCATTTAACGTTTCAACTCAATTACCTACTATTATCAAGTGGCGCGTGTCGCACGGTTCACGTTCGTTCCACGAGAACCGCTAAAAGCAATACTTCCGCGTTCGCTGTAACCATTAGTGGACTATTTTCACCGTCTACGGTGAAAGTGTTGGTTGTCCACGAAGAGAGGACAGGAAGCGTCAATTTCTCCAGGAGATCGTGAACGACCCGGGTCACTTGCGCCCAGGTGTTATCACGAGGATCGACTTCGCTCGCCCTGCTTTCTCGTGTCCTTCCTCGCCCGTTTTTCTTTGTTTTTCCACGACGCGACGTCGAACGCTATACGAGACCGCAATCTCATCGCGACTTCGGCAGCGTTGTGTACTCCGTTACGTAAAAATTGGAGAACATCTGGCGTTGATTTCAATTACACGCAATTGAATCGTTTGGCTTTGTTCCTTTGAATAATTGTCATTTTTCCTGCGATCGTAAATGTTTTAATCGTTCTGGCGATCATTCGCTTAGATATAAGTCTCAATCAATTATAAAGATGAATTTAAGAAAAACCTTTACAGTATCAGCGTTGTCAGGCCGCGAATTACCAAGCACATACGCATTCTCCTTTCGTTTTGTGCGATTCAGCCTCCCACCCAGTTCCCTTTTGCTCTTTCATTCCTTTGAGTAGCTTGACGGGAAAGTCTCGGCTGTCGAGACAGCTAATTCAAGGTGACGGACAGTCAATGAAGACACGGGGTATCCTTGAGGTGGTCTGAAATTAGGTGTTCCTTAATTTGCCTCGCTACTAAACGCACAGTATTCCATTTTACGTATTTAGCCTTCCTTTATTCTCATTTTTATAATTCTTACATTATTACACCATATTGGAAACGGGGAATAATGAAATAATAAAATACCAATTTTATTAATTAAAAGTTTTTATTTAATTTCTAAAATGTCACGAATAAGCTGAGATCTTTTCTTTACGAGGTGCTGGTCAAGACTAACTGACAAACGTTATAAGTAAAAGGTAGAAAGAATTTCTAGCTGTATACACTGCAGTTTTAACATATCTGATTAGGCTCTAGAAAACTATAGGAAGAGTCCTCGATGGTACTTGAGAGAATAGGCCATATCCTAAACTTTCTCTTTTTTTATTCTGCAGTAACAGATATATAAATTGTACATATATTTTCAGTATATTTATTTTTGTAGTAAAATAAAAGGTTAAATTGCAGTTAATATTTCAACACGCTAAAACTCATGTACCAAATGACTTAATATTTCACGGATCGTGTATAATGCTATGCTTTCATGTAATACACACAGATTACCACTTGAACAAAAATGTCCCTAGTTTTCTAGCTTGCGGTTAGCCAGGTCTAGAAACGATATTGCAAAATTTCGCGATACCGCGGCACTGTAATTTTGTAGAACCCCTTAGACGTTTTATTTGCCGCCGTCTGGTTTGTTTATTGCCACATTTATAATCCCCCCGTCACGTTAGAATGTTAACTTCTGTCGACTGTTCTCTCGCCGCGGTTACTTTGTAATAATAGCTCGTTTCGAATCGCAACTTTGCTTTCGTTGAAAATGACCGTCGGACACTCCTACTCCTTAATTCCATTCCGCAACAAATTGTCGAGTTTAAACGCTGAAAAAACTGTAGTCGCGTTTATAGCATGGTGGACTTACCCTTAACAAGTTAAGCGTTGCGTATTCGTCACTGGAATATTTCTCAATAGAGAAATGGACGTTTAACTGGCCAATCGAATATGTGAACATCATTAATAAATTGCTAGGCATTGGTTTTATTTGTTACATCACGAATTGTCCAGAAAGCTGGTCCCTCGATCATTTCAAACAGTCGTATTTAATATCGCAAGTGAGCGAATTTTTTAGTTTCCAAACGAGTGGAAACCAGTCAAAGATTATTCTTTCAGGCGGGATCGTTCGATTCGTTACCGCAATCATATTGAAAGAATGATTAGATACCGACGGCAATTAACCCAAATTACTTTAGATTACATTGATTAAATTACGTGGACTCGAATAAGCGAATCCCGGGGCGTAATTGCATTTGTGTAAGCTGAGTCAATGACGGGTTCAAGAGGGAATTCGAAAACGTCGCTGTGTTATTGCATTATGCGCATAAGTACTCGCTGCAGTCGCGGCTATTCGAGTAGTGCAGTATTCGATTTTACATACTATGAATTAACGTGAATTACCATACCACTCGGTATTCGAATAACAGCAATATTATTGTACGAATATTACTGTTTGGTAGTCTACCGTGTCTACTGTGCAGAGTTTTAATTCGTTGTTTGTTACTTCAATAAGATTCTGCTCATCACGGCAGCCCTGGGTACGATTAGGTGCGCGTGCGTTTTGGCGGTGGATTATCAGCACCGCTGCTGTGACATACCGCGACCAGTATTGCGGCATTAATTAGTCGATTCGAGAGAAGACAACTGGTTGGCAAGGTCGTCGGTTGCTTGCCGATGCTCTGGACCCTCTTCACCGACAGCTGACAGCAAACGTACGCAATCGAGGTAGTACACGCCTCTCCGTACTAATCACGCTACAAACGTTTCCTGTGCCCAGTGACTCTCAACTCGCGGACCTAGCAGAACCTCCATTGTCCTTATTAACGTAGAAGCTCTGATTCAATGGAATTAAAAGACGACGTTTTCGTTAATTGCATTTTTTTGAACTGAAAGAATTTGAAATAACATCCTGACAATTTTTTCAAGTAGAATTATTTTAGTCGAATTCAGTTCAATTTCTGATCATCACAATATTTGCCACTTCCAAACAAATGGTGCTTTTCGTAAAAAATTAATTTTATTCATCGATGCTCTCAACAGGCCAACGAAATGAAAGTAAAAATTCTCTTCCTTCGTAAACCCGTATCTCGTAGCTGCTTTGAAGGTTGAGGTTTCGCGTGGTCGAGCTTAATTTTTTGGGAACGCAATTAGTCGCGACATGGTCTCGGTGGTCGGCGTTTTTGAAGTCGGTTTCCCGAGAAGCTTCCGTTCGAGCTGCGTGCGCGCGGGAATTAGAAACTGACATTTTCTACTCTACGGAGTGTGTAACAGGTAATTAGTTGTTGCGCGGAGCGCAAACGGAGACGCAATAAAAGTGGGGTGGCTGGAACAAGAGAGAAGAAGAGAGGGAGAGAACGTTATTAAGTGAATTACACGTTCGCAGGTTTTGCGTCAGGTACACCTACGGCAGAGGTGCGCAAAGTCGGGTCCCGTGAGCCCAGTTGGGCCCATTTGTTAAGTTTATCTGTGTAACAAACTAAAGCAACAAAAGTTCAAAAACGTAAATGTTTTAAACGATCTTATAGTTCAGTTTGTGTCTTGGACTGTTTAATGACATACGAACATTTCGTTTGAATTCATTTTGTCCCAGTAACGAGCGAAATTGAGCACCACAGGTTCGCGATGTTGCGCGTAACGCAAAACTAGAATTACGCCGGATGCTTCGTCCTCCCTCTACTGAAAAGCCTGCGAAAGAACCGCGAACGACGGGGCCCTCATAGGGCAGATTTTGAAAATTATACGGCTCCGTGTCCGGGACAGTCGGACCGTGCCGCTCGGATGAATTGTTTAATTTGCGAATGATAGTGATTCGACAGCAGTCGTGTAATTTTCAGAGAGAAAAGCTTTCCGGAAATCTTGGCGTTCAGTGTAACGTAAATCCTACACGGACACGGGTCAGCTAGGATCCCCGTTGGTCTTTCCTTTCGTGTATAATTTTTTCATGTACCCATGCTTCGAGTTGAATTTTACTAATTATTGTTTGCAAGGGAAGTAATAATACATAAATTACTCTAGACTTTCCGAGAAATCGCCTTCATTTATTTCATTAGATGGATTAATTATTAGGATATGGAATGCTCGCGTAAAAATGAACACGACTCGTACTTTTAATTATCGAGCATTAATTATTAATGTATACTTGCTGTGATTCACGAATATGAAAAGTAACTGGAAAAAATTTCATTTAGATTGAATAAGAATAGTAGAAGTTTAGAAATCACAAACACTTGGATATTGAATGTCATGACTAGACTGGGGATCTTTATGTCTACAAAAATTGAACCTAAATAGAAATTTATTTTATTCTGCAAATATTATAATATGAACTTTCCTTTCAATCTTTTTTATATTCTTGCATATTGTTTGGATTTTGTAGTTTCTCGCACATTCAAATTTCTTATAAATGCATAATGCTCCGCAGTCTAGTAATGTCAGTTGCTTCTGTTTAGAATCGTTAACTTCCACCCTTTTAATTATCGAGCATTGATTATTAATGTATACTCAATGTTTTCGATCTCGTTGTGATTTACGAGTATGAATAGTAAATGGAAAAAATGTCATCAAGATTGAACAAGAATAGTAGGAATTTAGAAATCACAAACACTTGGATTCTGCATTTTATGAGACTAGTAGCTTCTGTTTAGAGTCGTTAACTTCTAATCTTACGTTTCACGTGGAATTAATGAAAGAGTCCTGCTCATTCTTCGAATAAAATTCATCCCACCTTTCAATTCTACCGACGCAGTGTTTCGTCAACTGCAGTTAACCTTCGGCACGAATTTTGGAGCCGTGCATTTCATGCTTTTCCTATTCGAGAGGGGGCCGTAGGACTGGTGTTCGCGCAGGAAGGGTCGATGGCGCGCGAGATGAAATAGAAGGGGACAGATTGACGCAAGGGATGCGATCGTGGAAGAACGACCGAGAGAGAAAGATACGAAACAGCTGTGCTTGTTCCGCGGAGACAAGCCTGAGTATATACAGACCCATACGGATATACCGTGTAATACTGCGTCGAAGTTATGCACCCCTCGTCGACAGAGATTCTCAATTTTTACATCAAACGCGACGAACTGAGATTTAAAATTGTCCATCGATGCGAATTTTCCATGAAAAAAAAACAACCAGATTACGTCAGTTGCAAGTGAACGTAAATTGACGAGTCCTCTGATCTATATTCTAAACACATTCAATTATGTGTAAGCTCCGGGGTACGTTAATAAATCCTTTTTTATCGTTTCGATTAAACAATAGTGATATATTTTATGAAACTTATATAACACACACAAATTAACAAGTCGTGATCGTAATCATAATCGTAATTATAATCTCTGACTGACTAATCGTAACTGACTCTCTTCCTCTTTGTGGTTAAACACAGAGGGCGGTAATTTGTGCGCGCGCTGATTACACTAGTCACACGCAGCGCGAAACTTTGAATCAATCAATTACACCTTACATATGTAACTATACTTTTTAAAGTTACACTTAGAAAATTGACTCTCTGCTGTTATTCGAGCGATTTGCTCGTAGGAGATTGTCGGCTGGCTCGAAAATCTGTGAAACTAAGAACTCGGATTACTTACAAAGGATTGGCTAATTGCATCGCTGATTGGAATGCTGGTGTTACCAACGTCGTTGAATTTCGTCTGGAATTACGTTGCTCCAATTCTTCCTTCCACTAAAGGCTCGGTCTCCGTAGGATCGACTTTCGCGGTGAACATTGCGATTCTAATATTAGTCGGTGAATAATACTTCGATTTCGCAGCTCGTACGAGTCACGCCGTTAAAGAAAACTCTGATCAATGAAAAAGGACGATTTTTGTCGCGCGACGACAGCTTTCAGCGTCTCGGATACGCGAAACGTTCCGACGTTTGATTAGTATCGCGGCTAGCTGTACACCGTGGCGAGTATTTAATTGTGTAAACTTAGCTTGCGATTACTTTAAGGATCTTATTTCCTTCTGCCGTGCTCGCATTCCTCTCTATGTCGAGAATATTGCGTTATAATATCAGCTGATCGGATTACGGTTCGATCGAACGCCAATTTGTTCAGGCTGCAGATTTAATTAAGGGTATTGGGCAACTTTTAATGGAGGAAATTATCGTCTCAAAAATTTAGGGAGAACAAAGGAACAGATTGCTTTCTTATCCTTTGTGGTTTGTATGAAATCATATCTTAACCCTTCAAAATATTCAAATACGAGTATTTATTATTATAAAAAGACCAAAAAGTTCCACGCCTTTCTAAGAACGTAAATATTCAGCGTGTAAATGGTTACGGTTCAAGTTCTAGTTTATACTGCCCAAAGATTGAAATTTCAACTCTGATGTGTTATGGCTTCTTAGGGTTATCGTAAGGCTACCGGCATTGCCTATCCATACTAATCTATAGGTCACTGGCTCGTATCCGGCTAGAACCAGTTCTCCTAGAAATTAGGTGTAGCGAATAACTAACATCTGAGCTCCTTTGATCTGTGTTATAACATCGGCTAATCGAGTCACGGTTCAAATTGCAGCCTTGCCATGATAACCTAATCGTACACTCAACTACAGGGGCTAACTTTACCAAGAGAATTTCTTTGTGTTCAACATATTTTTACGTATAACATATATTCAACATGTATTCTACCTCCATTAGTTTTTTAAACATCTTTGAACCTACATCGTACATCTTCCAGGACGACGTTCCATCTTCAGTATAACATTCTACTAGGTTGTCCCATAAGTTCCCGGACACTTGCTACCAATAAATCATTTTATAATAACATTATAACCAAACAATAATTATTCTTCAAAATAAATGCCATCGCTTCTGATAGTGTTTATCCATCTTCCTGCCAATTGTTCAATTCCGACTTGGATCAAATGTCATAAAGAATTTTAATGTCAAAAATTTAAGCATCAAGTCTTCGGAAACTTATGGGACAACCTAGTAAACGTAGATTCAATTTTATATATTATATCGAAAGTACCGGCCGAGTGGAATTCCAAGATGAAGTGCAAACAATGAATTCTGCTCCGTATCAAGACACCATTGAAAACTAAAGGAGGTCGCTGTCAAATCAATTAGCCCTTTGTACTCGTGCCTTTTTTTCTTAACATTCTGTTTTGACTAATTTTGAAGATGTAGGCCCGATTCGTGATCGCAAACTAATTTGATATTTGAGAATCGAGTCACCTTTGTCTCACCGACAATCATTTCATTGACACTTCGTGTTCCAAAGGCATTAAACCTATACAAACATTATTGCTTATTGATTTACTGCGTCAAACCTAGAGGTGACGAGAGTCGCATCTCGAGTGCAAAGAGTTAAAAAACGACAATCACACAAGCATGGTGAATTTCTTCAAGTTTCTTCAAGTTCTTCAAGCTCTTAGAGTTCTGGATCGTAGACTGTAAAGAATGGCCTCTACCACCTAGAATCAAGACGTTATCCGAAAGTGTCGAGTTAACCCAAGTGTAGAGACAGCCTACTGGTCGTGTATGCAGAAATCGGGCGTGGTCGATAACTAGGATTCGAGCTCCTCGGATGTTCTCTCGGTGGCATTGACCTTGGCGATCCACGGCGTCCGGTGAATACCTGCGTGGCTACGCGTTAACAGGTACCCAGCAATCACCGCAATAATGGTCGAAGTTTCTTGCGACCGTTAGGTATGGAAGGTTGGTAGATACGGCGGGGCATAGGTACAGGCAGTGTGTAGCAGCGGCGACGAGGCGCGGATAGATCTGCCGTTGTCAGCATAGCTCATTGGTTTCACCGGAGGAGGATTCCACCTTCGATGCAGAGGAGTGCCCGCAGGTTGTTGATCCTTTCCTCTTCTTCTTCTTCTTCTTCAACTTGGCCGTATTCTTCTTCGTTCCGCTGGTTCTCCACTTCTTCGGCGGCGCGGAGTCCTCCTACCTGCTCTCATAACCCATCCGCGGTGCAGGGTACCTTTATAAGATTATTACTCGCGGATGACAGCTAAAAGGTACACGATCTCTCGCGCAAACTGTGGGCGCGGTAATCGTTCGATGGTACGCACCATCTTGGCTATGAATTTACTTCCACCAACCAAGGTAACGTTCGATCGCTGTCGATTGCAACCAGGCAAAAGAAGGGCTATAACCTTGATGGCGTTGTATCGAACCAGTGAGGAATAATCCGAGAGAAAACACACCGCAGAACAGACTTCAACGAGCCTTTGATTATATAACAGAGGACTAGTTATTAACTCATCGCGTTGAAGCTTTACTTTTGGAAGCTCTGCATGGGATTACACTCGATTCATCAGATACTATCTTTCTGCAACATCGAAACCGAAGTAAATACGTGGGTTACTTTAGATACACGTCGTAATGCTTGATTGAGAAACGCAATTTCGCCAAGGAAAATTTCATGTTGTCCGCGTCGAGAGGTTCGCGGGAATCGATTTCTGCGTCGATGAAAAATGAGCCTGCTAAATGACTCATCGACGTCACCGAGCGGAGCCGTTAAACCGTTGTTTTTGTCACGTCTTGTACACAACTCACGATTAAGTGGCAATTACCCGTGTTCCCTCCCGGCGACGAACCCCACGGTAACACCGTGGCGTACCTGTTGGTAACACAGCGAGCCTTTCCCGTGTTCTAGGTAATCGTAGACTGTGGACGCTGGTGGCACAGCGTAATGGTGCTTAATTTCGCTTGTGTACCGAAAGTACCGGCCGAGTGGAATTCCGCGAGCGCGAAAGCTAGGTGGACGTAGGTACCTGTAAACGACCGTGCTCTCCGCGTTATTGGATTGACATGGGTATTCCCTGAAACACGCGCGCACTACGGTTCGTTCATATGTTAACTTTTAGGCAATATTTACAGAGTGATTCGGAAATGATTAAACAAATAAAAAATAGCGTGGTTTGGTTGCTCAATTTTTAAGCGAACAGGCTTGTTTGGTTTTGCAAGCTGTGGGTGTCATCGAATATTATCCAAATATCGGAGAACTTTTTGTTAAATATACAGAACAAGTGCTTCATTTCAATAGAGGTATCGATTATAATTATTTGCAAACATTATATTTTGTTATTAAGACAAACATTGACTCGATGTTCTTCGAGTAGATTCTTCTCCTTTTATGGAAACTCTTCCCTCGCGTATATTTACGCCAGTGTCTTTTCAAGAGTATCATTATCACTTCCTTCTGATAATTCACTATCGGAAACAATGCCCCCGCAATCAGACCGAACTCCGAGATAACCCTCGGTAGAAATGATTCCTCCATCACCAGTGAACGATTCACGTTGTTACCATCGATTTACAAACAAAGGATAACTGAGGAAATATGCGAAAAGGCTGCACCAAACACCTGAAAAAGCTGCAGGTTCGCCATTCCTTGATCAACCCTCGAAGTGACGAAATATATGTCTTTACGAGCACGGAGAAAGCTGCCTAGAAGCTCGTGTCTAACCTGTCGGGCAACTTGGACACATTCTTCGCAATGCCTCAGTGTCACGCGCCGAACGAGCGTTGTAAATGCAATTAAAAAGCGACAGTGTTCGATGATATGTTCCTTAGAACCGGTTGTCCCCGTTGTTTCGCGAGGTTTCAGCTCACGGGAGACGCACACGGTGTTCGCGTTGCTCGAAAGGAATTACATACTAATATTTGAAAGTTTTATTGTACCTTAATATATTGTCCATAAAATATTTATTGGGTTGATTCACGAACAACTATCGTTTATTAACGTACGATATATCATTACACAAGAAATCTTAATCAATTATATAATAACCTTCGTTGATTACCACTTGTCGTCACTTGACAGACAAATTAAACCTACAAACGGCTCCCCGAAAGCATGATCGTTTTTTACTACAAGAAGCTGTGTTGCAAAACTATGTATATAGTTCTATATATCAAGCATATGTGTGTCTATTAAGGCGAATACCGGATGCACTTCGACACGACAGGTCGCGCAGTTCGTATACAAGGGGTAATCTAAGCGTTACGAGAGCAGCACGAGTGCCATTTGTCGCTGGGACTTCTCTCCGATCTGCTCCAATTAACTTTATTAATCCTTCCGCTTTCGCGGCGCGGTCTGCCTTACGTCAATCTCATTACCCTGCTTATCATCTGTTACGCAAACTTCGGGACCCACCCCGAAAGTTAATCGTTCACGTGATTACCCTTAATTGTTTATTTACTCGAATCTTTCTGGTTGGAATACTGGTCATCGTAAGTTGCGTGCCACCCCACTCTGCGTGAAGATTGTTAGACAAACATTCAAGTTTCGGCTCCTATCAAACACTTACGTAAATAAAATTCGAGATCTCAATCATTAACCCTTTATAGATCACTGATACTTATTGTTACTACTAAAGAAGGGGCGGGAATTTTATATTTTTGAGTTTCTACGATTATACTTTTTTTTTACAAAAAAGAAATGAAAATAAATACCCAGGGAGTTCTGCCCTATAAAGGGTTAAAGTCTATGAAATGATTCTCAGGATGTCGAGTTCCGTGGACCACCCCGTATATCCTTAATTTGTCCCATTGCATCCCACTTAGTGGCCTCTTGGAGACACCCAATCGAGTCCGACCAGTTCTGTGAAAAAATTCCCTACTCATGCTTCGCGTATTGATAATTGGCGGTTTTCTAACGTTACGCGAGCCACTGCACGCGAATTCCGCTCAGAGTATCGACTATTCCAACCATCGACTACCTGAAAATTAACCAACGGTAGAAATATTATGAACGCCCATCGGATACTTGGTACATCCACTCCATTATACTCAAGATCGTAAACACGCTTATTTACGTGGCGACGCGGCGCGATAACAAACATCCCCCACTCCTCCCCCGCGACATATCGCCTGACCGCGAGTAAATAGGAAAAAAAGGGGGGCAGAAACTAATCTCATGAATCAAGGGACTCGTTCGCGGGGTAATTTAAGAAATACGCGCCCGTTTATAAAAAGCGTTCCCCATTAGGTGTGCACACCGCGCGAAACCGCGTCCTAAAGGTACCCACACACGATTCAATTTCAATTATACGGTTCAAATTATTTTGTAACAAATTTATTTTATTTTCTTTTTTCGTGATCTTCGAAGCAATAATAGGGTTAAGTTGGTATAAAGAAGAGACAAAGCTTGGTGTATTAATAGTGGAACGAATTTTATAATTAAAACTTGACAAATACAGGATGTTTGGTAACTGGGGGCACAAGCGAAAAGGGAGTGATTCTACATGAAAAAATAAGTCGAAAATATAGAACAACAATTTTTCATGTGAGGTTTTATTTCGAGAAAATCAACTTTGAATTTTCGCCGGGTACGAGCGCACTTGATCATATCGATTGAAGTTATGTTGATCAACACTTCCAATGGCACGGAAATGTTTTCTTACCTATTATCTTACTATTATTATCTAAAACAATCGAATACGTTAGAAAACGTTCATAGAAATTTAATTAGAAAAGCAGAAGTATGTATTCGGCAGACTGGGCAACATTTTCAGCAATTTCTGTAGTAATAAACTTTATGATTACTTCAACATTCTATTCTCTATATTCAATAATAATTCGATAAGAAAACAAATGGAAAAAATGCCTGAGGAATCAGAAAGTCCTTGCATGTCTTGATACTTTGCTACAGAATACATAACGACTCGGGCAAACACATTGTTAAATATGTCGTACATAATTTTTGGAGTACATTAAAATAGATTAGAGTTGATTATTACTCGAAACTTAAAACTGATCGAAAACATTCTCGATATTTTAATGTAATGTTACTAATCACGTGTGAGGGGTGCCTTAAGGGATTTTATTGCTCCACCGACGGGGCTGCGGGCGCGCGAATTTCTCGCGACTTTAAATAACGACCGTTAAGTTAACCGTCCGCCTCGTAAGTCAGCGCCGCGCGTCATGGCGCGCCACAGCCGAACAAAGTGGATTTACGCAGTTGGGGTGTATTTATCGACTGGTCTTCAATGGCCGGCTACGTATCATTAGTATTAGTCGGTGGTCGATTATACTCCTCGGACCGAACTTAACCTGAAGTATCTTTCTACGAACGATGGTTTGCAAAGACGCGAAGAAATCGTTCCCGAATACCTTAGAAGCGTTAAAGGTACCTCTGGACAGATTCGAACGAAAATATTATGCTATCCCAATATGACTGGGATCATTTTTATTTTTATTTTCAAAAATGATAGTTAATACGTCACTATATGATTATGGTATCTGCAATTACAAGTAGTTAGAGTGTTACATTTAGCCCTCATCGTCACTACCAGTGTCCTGCTTAGAAGACATTTAGAAACACCTTTTTTTCTCAATGGCGTCACTAGTTCGCGTGCTCGTGTGCTCTGATACAGTCGTTACACCGACCCCAGTTCCATCTTTTGTATTTATTACTTGAAAGTCTGGAATTATTGAAACTTAGAATACGAGTTGGATTCACTCAGTTGTTTATAGCTTGAGCCTCGACACTGCGTGTGATTAGTATTAGATGATTATACATCTCCCCCGAGGGAATTTGACGATCGAATGGTCGAGGAGGATGCACGTTCGCTAAATCATTCGTGATCGGTCATATAGAACGAGCGAATGCAAGCGCGCAATTATCGTCCATTCCGAACGAGAGTACGTCTGACTCTTTCTCCCTTTTTCCTTTTGTCGTTTCTCTTTCATTCTGGTTCCGCACACCTTCGAGACGCTGCTCGACCTTCGAAGAATTCGACCTTGAGCCTCTTGGACCGCCCGAGCGACGCACCTTCCCGCGGGTCAACCTAGACGACGATGCCCTCCGACCGACTTAACCGTGGTTCAAGATTCAATTAGGCCAAGTCTAATTGCCAAATTCCACCAGCTGCGAGCAGTTTTCGTACCAATGTCGCGATCGGGGATAACGATTGATAACAGAGCTGGTTTCTCAAGAGAGAACAGAGAAAACACAAGAGAGTTCAGTCAAATTTTATGTACATATAACATTGTTTTACTTTACAGCTATGTACGCGTGTATGCAAATGTAAATTGTACAATTTTCGAGGATAGCTGGAACAGTACGAACACAACTGAACAAAAGTACGAGGCTACCTAGCCATTATGTGTACTTCTTATGGCACACAGGAGATAAACATGAGTACTGTGACTACTAGCAACTGTTTTATGATGACCAGTTTAGTACCATACTAGATACTCCATTCAAACACGGGAACACGATCGTAAACGTCTCTTTAATTATTCGACCCTTCGTGGTTCTACTATGCAGAAAATAATTACTGAAATATGTGATTATTTCGTATTTTTTACTGTATTTATAAACCTCAAGGACAATTTATTGTTTTAATTAAAAGAATTAGATTGCCACATTAAAATAAAGTAATATTTCTGTTTTTGTTTATTGTTGTGTTATGTTTCCTATAAGCCTTGGTACTTATTCCTATGATACAAGTATTCGATTTAGCAGGTTATTCGATACACAAACAATATAGGTTGCAACGTATTATTATTGATACTGTTGGTACGCCTCTGCTATACGCAAGAAACGATTTCCATTCAGTGGATTGTCAACAGTAATCTATATAGTATTCGTGTTCTAAACATACGCGAGTTAACATTATCACTTCTACTCTCATTATCTTATATCTTCGGTTCGATCGGCTGCTTTATTATTGAATAGTCATTCTGCACATTTCTATACCTCTAATACACCTGATATTTAGCACACTACGGATAAACCGCCATCGTCTACTTAATGGAGCAACTACCTTAGTAGTCTTATCTTAATCAAATATCCGAAATAAAATTCATCATAGAACAATTTTTAAATTCATCAAAGAACAACCTTTCTCGATGATATTAAAATCTTCTTCGAGCCGGGTCGTAAGAGGCATGGTTGATGCAAGGGTTCCGATTTATTGCGTCTCTGAGAGTAGCCTCTAAATTAAGAGCAATCACAGTCCACGGTTTACTTAAGATTACCTTTGGATGTAACTCGGAGCAACAACCAATTGATAGCCAGCATCGACTTTGAAGATGCAATCCAATCAACTGTAGCTTCATCAGCGGTCGCTC
This sequence comes from Hylaeus volcanicus, assembly GCF_026283585.1. Classification (NCBI taxonomy): domain Eukaryota; kingdom Metazoa; phylum Arthropoda; class Insecta; order Hymenoptera; family Colletidae; genus Hylaeus; species Hylaeus volcanicus. The sequence continues at coordinate 16,015,172 of NC_071979.1, read as the reverse complement.
TGTAACTATCTCCGAGTATTCTCTAATCCTCTGCCTTTCAATTTGCTACTTTTTCATGCTGTTTCTTTCCTGTTTCTTTACTCCAAAAAAAATATGAACGTAAATGTAGCCTAGGTATGCATCCATATCTGCTTACTGACGTAAGTCGTTATCGCTGCATTGAAACAGGAGTAAGAAACGTAACGAATTGCATAAGAAACTTCTCTTTCCTATTTGTTTACATCAGCAAAAGTAGAAAAGACGCGAGAAAAGGAGTCCCCAGACGCGAATTGTACGAATGGAAATGCCTGATGAACAGAAACGCGTAGATGGACCGAAAACGACGATGACAAACTACACATAATATCCCGATCATAACGGTCACTCTGACACGTAGCTGTCAGTGGCGCCCGACAAGTAGGAATAATGATAATGGTAATCCTTGGTAAGACGGGTAAGTGCGGCAACCTCCTGCTCGCCCTCTCGCCCTCCCCTCCAACGAGACGGCTCCCTTCCCTCCTCCTGTCTCGCGTTGTGATTTCCCTCTACCACCAAACGCGACGGTGTCTGTCCCCTCCCTCTTCCTCTTGGGCAGGTTCGGTCAGCATGATGCCTCGCCCGCGATTCAACCTGTTTTCCACCCCACCACGTGCCGTCGATGGGCTACTTCCCCTCCGTTGTGTTTTCGTCCCCCACCACTCGACTTCAATTGCTCCCCTCCTCGTTGCTCGCGCATGCGTGCGCCGGATGCGTGCGTGCGAGCGCGGGCCGTGTGCGCTGGTGCGCGCGCGTTCGTGTAATAATAATAAGAAGAGAGCAACTCTATGAGGAACCAACGGCCTCCGACCCGTTCACCCTATGCTAGGTGGAGCCGGTCTGATACTGTACCCTCAGTGGTTCTCAACTCACAGCTTCGATGTACTCCAAGCTCTCGAGAAACTTTTCATGCTCCGATTTTTCGACTATCGACTATTTTTGTGATGTTAACGTACTCCTGTTTACAAGGATACAAATTGAAATGTACATGGTTAATTTTACCACTCCAATTTTTGAGTTTGCATTTTAATTAAACGAGGATTGAATTTGCGGTTAGAGATGGCGAAAGCGTAGAGAACGAGTTTAATTATTGCGCGGGACGGGAAGGTCTACCCGTCCGTTACAAAATCCACTTAATAATAAATTTGCTTTACCCACACGCAATCGTATCGCGTTTCGTGCGTTTGTCCATCGTGAACGTTGGATGATGTTAATCTTGCTGAGAAATTCATGAATCATCGTGGCTTAACAGTGTTCCCGTCGATTCGTGTTTGCGTTTATACTTGATCTTTTCGTACGGAGTTTTAGTATTACACTGCAAAATTATGAACTTCAACCCTTTGCGGTCGTGCGTCGGGCCATAGCCGACAAAACACACGTGCTTCTACGCTCTACGACCGCAAAGGGTTAAACTCTTGCACTGTACGAACCTGTCTTCGCTAGGTAGTCAACCACAGGAACGACCCTGTTTACTCCAAATGCTAAGTATTCATATAGCTTGAAATATCGCATACACAAATGTAACCACGAGGACTCGAAGGGGTTAACCCTTAACGGATGTATGTCACCCACGCGACATTCATTAACTTCAGCATTAGAAAGTGAGGGAAAAAAGTGTTAGTTACGCCCATGAAACGGCCACGAATACGGAGAATAAGCTGTCTATACGCCAATGGTTTCTCGAGCGCCGACACAAAAAAAAACTGGGGAAGCCGACACGAGACGTTTTTTATGAACGGGAATTGCATTCTCACGTTTTTTCTATATAGGCACTGTTTACTACCTTTCTTCTGCAGTTTTTTTCTGTTACTCACTTCTGGGAATACACGCGGTTACGTCGGCCCTCTCATCGTCCATTCAGTTGACAAACTTTAAACGATCATTCATTGTAGAATGCTCCATTTTGATTTGGACGAAATGCAAATTGAAGAGTGGGACTTCGATCTAAATTTGAGGAACGCTATCGATGGACAGTTATTAACCCTTCGCGGTCCTATGTCTGGCTAGGTCTGGGTTAGATCTACAATCACGGTATTCAGACAAGGGGTTAATCTCGTTCGCGGGGATTATCGGATCGAGCGTCGGGTTAGGTCTGGATTAGGTCGTGAATTTGAGAGCCTCTGCGGGTGTGACCGTGAACGAAGAGGCAGGAAAGCAAGACAGCGTTGTGGAGCAGTATCTCTGTCCTCGCCCTCTGCCTCCTCTCCATACCTCGGCGTGTTTCTCCCGTGCCTACCCCACCCATAGTTCCCACCAAGAGCGAAGTGGACACTAGGTGAAACGACGGGTGGGGGCGACGTGCCACAGAGGGGAAGTTCGTGGTACCGTAGACAGCGGGTATATATATACGCCGAAGGGAAATGGAAGAGGAAGGGGGCTAGCACGTCGAGGTTAGGTTGGTTAGGTTAGACGTGCCTCCGAAGAAGAACGGAACTGGTCTGAAGCAAGAGAGACGCGGAGGTCACTCGAGAGATCGCCGAGAGATGACACCACCGCGCCCACACGATCCAATATAGTGGCAAACTGCATTCGTGCAGGTGTAACACATCCGTACACTAGCACCTTCTGCCCTCCATTGCCTTTCTCTCAATCTTCGCGACCTCCCACCTCTAATCCGAAAAATCCTCTCGATCATTTCCCTCCAAAACGAGTGATATTCTTATCCAGATGAAAATTGAGATTAACGAACAAGAGATAATCAGCTTAATTAGTCAGCTTCATTAATCAACAAAATTCCACTCTGGTAAAAAATTTATCCGAATGACTCCGTTGTTTTTCTTCGAGTAACAATTTGTCCACCTCTACTTCCCCTCAAACCTCTCTTTCCACTTCTGTTTCACGTTGTGTCTCCATGGTTCGGTTACGAGTCGGTTCGTAGATCCTGGCGGTCCTAGTGCTTGCTCGTAGGGCACGGACGCGAGTACGAATACAATTGCAATTACGATTACGATTACACAGGATTGACCTGTCGCTACCAGCGTGCGCATGCCGGCAACGTCGCAAATCCGCGCTTCCCCTCTCCCCCACCGTCGCACCATTCCACTCCCCTGGTTCCGTCTAACTCTCTTCCTCGCGCTCGTTCGCTTCCTTGATCTGTCTGTCTTCGTTATGCGATACGTGCACTAGCCGGCGTCGGTCTGCGCAATACTCTCGCGCCGTTGCAAACGCGCGGTGCACTGTCGTCGCCACCTTCGTTTGCGGCGCGAGGTCACGCACCAAAGTGGGTGACGGACCCTAAGGTGTTTTTCTTCCAGTACAGAATGTAAACAGTCGAGGAACCGTAGGGTTCAAGGGAATCAAGTTGATTTATTTGGACCACTTTCGACGATTCGTTAAATTTAATTGATTAATTCAAAGAGACTTGCTTATGTAAAAATAAAGTAAGATGAATTCAGTTTATGTGAAAGAGATTTAGGGACGTTCGGGTTATAGGTATTCACTCATTTTCAAATTCCATAGGGATAAAAATGAATGAATAATAATTACCTGGGAAAATGAATAATGTAAACACATTGAAAATATTGTAAAAGAAGACCAGCCAATTTAGTATTAATTTAAGTGACGTTTACACCACTGTTCAACTATAAATTTTCTTTTTCTTTATATAAATTTGTGTTGCACCGTACTACAGCAACGTGTAAATAGTTTGTCTACGCTGGAGGATACTATGTTCCTTGCGGGGAAGCTACATTGTGAATTTTGTATTAGGTTCGTTGGTCTGTTTGAGAGATACGAGTTGTCAAAGTTTACACGCGTAAACTGTTGCTCACGGACAACGTCGAGTGGACCTCTGCCGAATCTTGTTAAAGGTGCGGTTGTCTATTTGATTCAAGGCTTGCAACGTTGGTGAGTGTTTGATCACAAAACACTATCGCTTTCTAAAGACAAGGGTTTGCTCGTTAGACTTGGCGAATATTTGGCGACTGATAGTGACACTAGCGACACGCAATTATCCACCGTTTACATAACTTGATATACACTTTTAAATTCGATTATCTCTGATGTAACATATTTGGTTACCTTTGGTAAAAATTACAGATTGATTGTTTCTTCGTGTCCGCATTTGAAACGGTGCTGAACTTGCCCAACTTGCTGTGTTTCCATCGGTCCAGTTTCAATCAACTGGACGATTGTTGGACTCGACTATCTCGTTCGGTAGCTTTTCCAGTATAGCTCCCCTAATCGTAGTAGGTCATTGAATATAGTTACAGCCGGGGTATACCGTTGTTGATACCGACATTTTGTGTGCATTTTACCTCTCGGTCGGAGCTCGAGGTGGCTCGATCCTTCTGTATAAATAGCCTGCAGCAAGAAGCGCATGTATAAAAAGATATTCGGCGTGTCTGCACAAAGCGAGTCGACGGTCAAGGTGCTTGGAATCTTTTAGCATTTAAATCGCGCAAAATCACGGAGACTCGTGCATTAACTATGCGTCGATTTCACCTATCGTCGCCATCGTTGCTTCGTTAAAATACTTATCACGCGTTCCTCTTTCCTTTCGAACACCCCGACGTGGTCACGTGTTAGTCGAACCGCGCGTTACATCAGCATTCGAGGAATAATTTTATTATGATTAGAAAAAAAAGAAAATTTATCTAAATTCTTCACTTTATACATTTTGAAATTCAATATTCATTGGATTCTCGCTTTCACTTCAATTTTTCAAGTTCAATTCTCGTCGATACTCATAATCTACGCGATTCGATCAAATTTGTTATCTACATTAAGCACAGAATCATTTGTTCAGTTGTCTCTCAGATGCTAAAATAAATATAATTAAGAATTGATAATAATCTAAATTCTGGAAAGTTTCGAATGACGTCAGTTACTGTAGAAGTCATTTGAGGATCGAATAGAGCTGAAACAAGAACAAAAATTTCTGAAATCGCATATCGAAGTCAATATAGCTGGGATCGTTTGACGTCGATATTCCTTCTTTTTAATCCCAGAGGGGAAAAGAGTGCGTTTAGTTCGACGACACGCACTCGTGTTTATTTGACGTATCAGTGAACCTGGACGATTATAAACAAAAAGAAGAAAAAAATAAAATTTATATCACGTGCACGGACGCTTTGTATTTAGTCCTCGCGTTGAGATGCCATGTCCAGAGGACGGTCCTCACGATGAATTGTCAATATCGAGCCCAGAACGATCGGCGAATCTGCCATAGACTACAGTTTGATTCGCGGGATCCACCTCGCGGCTTAATATCACTGCTTGTTGTACGTTAGCATAAGTAAACACAGGGGTTCCAACGATAGACCCCTCTCTGTCTATAAGTAGTCGATGGAGCTCCCGATAAGCCGAAGAATGAAAAAGAAAATGTACTTTTAAAATGTACAAAGCAACTCTTTTCGATGGGCCTCCTCTATACAAATTCAAAACTCAACATTTTCATAGCTTTGGAGGTTCGTTCTCTCAAGCGAATACTGATTCACTTTAACGAGGAATTTGATTCCGCCAAGATTTCTGCGCCCTCGGTAAGACGCACCCCCAATTCGCGATGGGAGATAAGGGGTGGAAGGAAAGAGGCAAGAAGTGGATTTCGATTCGTCGCAGATAGAAAGCTCTCGGTGGCGAAGTTGCGGGTATATTGCGTTGGGTGAAATTAAACCGGATTTCACGGCAGATTAAATGGCATTTCGCGACCCGCGGGGATACGGCGACCGAGGTCCGTCCCCCTGTTTTGAATTTGGGCGTGAATGTGACAGTTGGTTTATACGATTTTCGGATTGATGGGCTCGTCGCGCGGAATGCCAGGAAATGACGAAAATAATTATTATCCGCGGGAGTACTCGAGCCCGTTCGTTGTTCCCCGGCATTTATAGGCGCGCGCTTCTGTATGCGTGAGTGCACATGTGTACGCCGAGGTTTGGTCACATCGATTCCTCGTACCTTTCGATCGTGGATATTAACTGGATGCGGAATCATTGCGCCGTGCCGCGTGCCTGTCCGTGGTCAGCGAATTGGCAAAACCCGAATTCACTTGTTTCGTCGATAAAAATTCGCCCCGGCTGGAGAACATCATCCAGTGATATCGAGCGTTGCCCGCGTGTCACTTTACTTGGTCTACAATAGGTTTCCGTTGCTGGCGCCGCGCGATATTGTTCCCTGTATTTTTCTCATTGATTGGCCCCACTCGAATGTAACGTTCTCTCAATTTAATTCAACGAGTGATAGCTGAGCGATCGAACCAAGTTTTATTCCAACTATTCGATCGATCCCGTTTCTAATCGGTGTAAATGTTTTTTGTAATTAATGTGGGAAAGCTTAGATCGTGGATGTTTATGGAGATTTATATTTCATACGCAAAATGTGTGTATGGCATCGTCATTGTCACTGTCATCGTTCTAGCCATCGTTATCATTACACGTATGGTTAAAATTACCACAACGCAGCTTCCGTACAAAATCTGTTGACTCTCTTTAAGGGTAGGTGCTCCTGATTACAAGTGGAGACGGTAAATCGGCGAACAATAACGCGGGCTGGCGATACCGGTGAACGCGCATCGCCGTAAGCAATGCATCAGCTTCGGCTGACCAATCCCAATAATTTACGATTATCGACCCAGCCGTGGTGCTCAAATTTGCTAATTACGTAATAATTATTCGACCTGCATTAGATACCCGACTACGACGCCGCGTAGCCAACTACACGGCAAAGCAATTGACCGCCTATTCACGGGACGGTCGCGTTTCGAGCGGGCCAATAATAGTTCAGGTTTGTCGTGTCAATAGTTCATAGTCACGTTGCATCGTTTATGTATTGGCCGTGTCTGTGCAGCAGTTGTATGTCGATCCAACACGTCCGGTGGGTCTATAGTTTCGCGACTGACGTGTATTGCGAACGGGAAATGCATTTGTTCGTCTGTGTGTCGCTTTGCGTAGCTGATAGTGCATTTCTGAGTATGTATTCGTGTCTGTGTATTCGCGAACGAACCAGCGGGTTCGCGCTTGGTCCGTTCATGGTTGCCGGCGCGACGACGTTTCACCGACTATACGCACCGAATCTTCCCCGTAATATACATTACGCGTATCCGTTTATGCGCTATTAATAACTTTGTAATAACGTTAAATCGCGTTAACTATTCGGGATGGTCGCGATTGTTGAGTTTTACGACTGGCGCGGAACTGATTATTCAAATTGTGAATTATACGCCTCGTTTGTTGTACGCGATTCTGACTATCCTCGCAGTTATTGTTTGGTTTGCTTGTTTCATTTTATTTAGCACCCGACTGTGCAAAGCTAGCGCCATCGAAGGCTTGTATTTAGGAGTTAATGAAATGTATACCGCCCCTATTGTATCACCTGAATTTTTAGTGCTAGTAAAAATTCCTAAATTTTATTCAGAGACGAGGAGATCTTACAGAATTTGTTTGTATCGTCCAAAGTCCGTTAGTCAACACTCTCGTAGCGTGTTTTTCTGAAGCGATACGAGTTCCAAGTGCACGGGAGCACTCGTGTGTTAGAGATAAAACGGTTTCGATTGCGGGATTCCAAAAATAACCGGCTATTATCCGTAAACATGTTAAATATAGAACATGCAGGGGACAGTTTCGAGTGACCAGTGGATTGTATCGCACTGGCGTAAAAATGGCACAGGCCGAAAAGTGTCAGTTTTATAGGAGAAAGGAAGTAAACGTTATAGAATAATGCGGCAGCAACATTTCAGTGCAAACTATTTCATACGATTCTTCCTAAATATTACATTACACGTCGTTTTGGTTACTCATAGGATAATTACTTGTTAATGCTATCTATGTATTTAACATTTAACGTGTATCTAGTTACATATGAGCCGTTCACTGCACAGCACTCGGTGTAGTCAACTTTTTATATTTATAACTTTCCTGAATAATAAAAATTAACACCATTAAACGACCAAATTTGTTTGGTCATTGAATAATAAATAATTTATTTCAGAGATTATTTTTATCCCATTTCTTAACTTTTTGTATTATGAAGTTAATCGATTTATGCAATGAACGGCTCATATGTAACAATTTTTATATCAAATTACGCTTGATGTGATGTATAACACTAGGTCATTCATGTAGAAGGGTATAGTTATAATATCTAATTGATAACTGTATCCAAACCACACATTTTGTTTAAGAAATAATTTGCCAATGGTTTCCTCGATCGAGTCTTTTTCAGGAATGATTTCCATACTCACTGATCACTCGTAATTGTAGGTTCGACAGGTGTCGTCGGTCTTATCAGTTGCTTCGAATATAGACGCGACATTGTTACGAGGTTTTCGCGCGTGTCTTCATTTACACTGGCGATAATCACGCGCCAGTTATCATCGCGAGGGCTGTGCACGTAACTGCGTCACGCGTATCAGCCACTTCGCGTCGTTTACCGCGCGATACGCCGCTAATAATGAGATTACTTAATTACACGTCCGAGCAGCAAACTTTTTGCATACGAATGTGCAGGTATGTCACACCCGCGAGCCGTGTAAATTAAACGGAGCTTGATGCTTGTGAAATTAAAAAGCGATTCCGGGGGCTCCAGCGGTGATTGCTGTTATGAAACCTGACCCTCTAACAGCGAAGATACTTAAAATAACTTAAAAGTTGAGCGAAACGAAATGCCCAAGCTTAAAACTCGTTGGAAGGAAACAGGAAAAATGAGAAATAATGGCAAATTGAACAGCGTGTTCGTAGGAACCCGCGCGAAGGGATTGAAACTGTGTAATGCGGGGAAAATGAAAACTTGGAATGTAAATAATAAAATTGAATAAACGTCTCTCGCGGGCTCGAACGAGCCATTATTTATTCACGTTTCGACTCTTTCACAGATTTATCGGGATAATAGTCGTGAGAATTATGCTCGATGCAACAAAATTAAAAAGCAATTCAACGCGCAACGAGCGTTTACGTTGCTTTTGAATTTATGGTTGTCCCGTTAGCCGCGTGTACACTGTCGCGTATTTCGCCACCGTAAAGTGATCCGTTCTTTCTTCAACCGCAGAACGGAACGAGATTTTTCAGTATAGTTGCCGGTGGCTCGTCTCTAATGCACGCATTGCTTTTTGTTTCAGGTAAGTCTAAGCATAACGGTACACCATCGCTGCCGCCTATCTCTGTAACCGATTATAGTGAGTATATAACCTCATACAGTGGACTTGTTATACAATACGTGTTGGGACAACGGTAGCTGCCTCGCCATAGATTCATGTAAATGAAGACGATCATTTTTCAAAGCTTGCGAATACACGACAGGGGTTAACCTATTCACTGCTAGACAAAAGATCATTTTGCCTTGGGCGCCAAGATTTACAGATGTGTTGTCTAGGTTATTATTCTAATAATAAAAAGTGATATTAAATTTCTTGTTTTAAAAAGAAAATTTATGTTGGAATATTTTCTATATCTGTCACTGCAGAGTAAGAAAAGAGAAAGTTTAGGATATGGCCTGTCCTCTCAAGTGTTATTGAGGACCCTTCCTATAGTTTCCTAGAGCCTAAACAGATGCTTAAACAATGGTTGCTTGTTGCAAACGAAACAACCGTAATAAAATTCAGAAATCGTGCACAGAAGTTGTACAGTTTCTTAATTTTGTTTTCCAATTCGCTATTAGCAATAAATTGGTTGAACCGTTCGCTAACAAAATCATTGAAAGAACACTTCTGTTTAACAATAAAAAAATTAAACATTGCAAGTGGAAAGTGGGTATTTGGAAACAATGTTATACCACACGGGAGTTATCGAGAAAAATCGGACCGGTGACAAGGACAAACGAAAAGCGCGATCCTCGTTGGTTCTCGAGGATGGCCTCATAGTGATCTCGAGCCTGGCGCACCCTGCAAAATAGGTTCCCTTCGGCTCGTTTCTTCTCGGCGCCACGAGACGTTCTTATTCGCGTGTTCCTCGGCGTCGCAAAAGAAGCAGGACGGAAGACGAAGGAAGTCGACGAGGAGACGGCCGCGAAGAGGTGAACTAACAGGATCGCAACAAGTGACCGACCGCCGCGCCCTCCTTCTATTACTTCCTCTCCCTCTCGCCTCCCGGCTTGTATTCCCAATAGCCTCTACCCCTACCCTATTCGTGTTTATCACTTTTCCTCATCTCTCTCGCACTTTAAACAATCCTTCCACTCCTCCTTTATCCTCTTCCATCACTGTTTGTCTTTATTTTCATAATTCCAGCGTTTGCTACTTTGGTCGCTTATCTTTTCCACAATTATTTTCAATTTCACCCTTAAATGTTTTTTGACAATCGCTGAGTTCTCCAATCCATTGCACTATAATTCTTTTATTTAACACTTTGCACTCGAGGCCTTTTTTTCTGGTATCTACCAGCAACTCGAGATGCTTTCTTAGCATTTTATTGCCACGAGTGATAAGCTCAGATTGACTTCGAAAATGAGATCTCTAATTTGAGATTTGAGAATCAGGTCACCTTGGCCTCACCGACAATCGTTTTATTTCTTCGAGTTCCGAAGAAATTAATTATTATTACTGATAGATTTTCTCCGTGAAACCTGGCGGTGACCGAGAGTCACCTCTCGAATGGAAAGGGTTAAATCTAAATTGACACGTGTTGCTTTTATTTATTCTTTGTCATTCGAGTTACGATAGAGTGATTCACTCATCCCTGCTTCGATTTTCTGGAACGTCTCGCCCTCCTTTTATTTTCTTGCGCGAGTTTCTTGTACCATAATCGAGGACGGTCACTTAACCGTGACTGGTTTGTTTATCAAAGGAGCGGCGCCGCTCGTGGATTCGTTTGTACGAATGGAAGGGCACGTAATTAAGAGAGTCCTCGGTGACGCGCACAATGACACACAATAGGGACCTGATCTGTTTGTTCTCATAATTCGCGACCAATTGCGATTAACCTTCCAAGGACTACGCGTCCATAACGGGAGCGGCTAATCCTTGGAGCTGAATTTACTTAACTTCCTCGTACGAATCGATGCCTGGGCTGAAACAATTATTTTGCAAAGAATGTCAATCCAACAGAATAATACAAAATAGGGAATTTTTTTGAGTCACGCTCATGAGGTATTCTGTTTTTCATTTTTGGAGTTAATGAACATGTATATGTATATAGCTTCAAAGTTCAGGGACACGATGAAAATTATTCATAGGAAAGTGATTCAATCAGGGGGATGCCGTGATTGGAAGGGTCGAGCGATTACTTCAAATAAAATTTCATATTTTCCGATCTACGAGGTGAAAGCGGCTACTTTCAAGACAATTTGTTTCCCATTAACAAATAGGTTTACTGGGAATTGAAGTTTGAGAGACACTGCTTTAAACATACACGGTAAAGGCGGGAGACGGAGCGGGGAATGATTATGTCAGAGCTGGTTATATCAGTGTATTATGTCTGTCATGGATTGCGTTAAATTATAGAAATCAGAGTGACAGTATAAAATGTTATACAAGTTTGTAACGGGTGTTCCGTGATAAACGCCTGTTGAACCGATGCGCGATGGCTGAAGTAATAATTTTACAAACCCGTAGCGAATTAGGAATATCTGACTAATAATATTCCAACAACAATATTTGAATATTAATTTAATATTAGGATAATAATATTCAAATGACGATATTCCAGTAGTGACATTTAAATCGCCATAAAATCCACGAATGGTAAATCGCCCGAATAGTACCAGTCCTAGCTGACAGACAAAATCGAACGTTTGCGGCCACATAGCTCCAGAAACGACAGCGTCGAGCCGTTGCGTAACGGTGTCACGTAATAACAACGAATCGACCTTCTCCTGCAGCCTGTAGCCACCCACCTTCTCTTACCTTCCAGCTCGTAGCGCTCCCGGTGAAGTAGCAAACGTTCTAGAAAGCTGAAACGTTTCTCCTGGCGCACAGCAACGTTGATTGAGCACACGACCGACCGACGCATCCCTCGCGATTCGGCCGGCGGGACTAATCGTACGAGTTTTATCGATCAAGGACACTGGCAACAGTCGCGAGATGATAATCTGCTCGTAACAAGTGCGTCTCGGGGACGCGAGTGCGAGATGAGTGCAAATTCTTGGGCAATCGGCTGCGACTGATAACGAATGCTGATCGTCTGTGACTCGGAAACTTGTCCAAGTATTTTCTCTTACCTTGGTTTCCTCGAGTTTCTTACGGACTAGACGGTATAAATAAAAATGTACACAAAGTATTACATACTCTTTGTATTTATACATTAAATATAACATACTAAAATATTTCTCTTGGAAATTGTTACTATAAGTATCTATTTTGTTCTCAATTGTTAGACAAACATTCGGAAGATATTAGACAAATGTTTGCGTGTAAGTTTCAATAGTTAACAAAATATTTCGCGGTAAACATCGTGTTTCACACATTGAAGCGCTAAGTACCTTTGACTATACGCGTTCTACTTTATTTGAGAGTCAGCGCGTGCCTCGGGTTTGCGCAAAACGATAACGATGAGAGTAGAGTGGGGGGAGGGAAGAAGAACGGCATGGTGGGGGTTAGCCATTCAGTGGCCTTGAGCAGCCAATTGATTTTATTCCGATTATAGCCAATGAAGAATCGGATTGCATTCGAAAATTCGGTGAATATCGGGTCGACACAGGAATGCCGGGGAATCGAATGCTGCAGCAACGTGAAATATTTTGAAAGCGTGTTTTGGCACGCGTGGAACTTCTGTTACATCGTATCCCTAAAATGCTTGTTCGAATGTATAGTCATGCACAGCTATTTGCAAACATTTTACAACGTCGATTGTAGGTAAATTTGACGGCTGCTATTTGGCCATGCGTATTGTCACATTTATGAAAACAAAGTTGATATTTGTTTATTTGGGACATTAATCCAAGAACTTACAACACCAAATCAACTATTTCATTTTCACAATCTTGCTAAATCACTTCCCTACTCGTTTCTTGCTAAATATGTTATTGGAATATTGCACGAAATCCTGAGGACTCCCAGCATCAACCTAATTCTCAACGATACTCTTTACAGTACACACTAATTTCTGGGCCAGTCCAGAATTTACTCAGCTTATCCAAAAGATGATCTCTCCAGGATGCGATTTTCCGCGAAAAGCGGGTTTCGAGACGATCAATTAAAGTGAAGGGAGAAAGAAAATCGAATTCTCCCGTCCTACGGTGTTCTAATTACGGTTCGATCATATCCCGGCTTGGAATTGGTCTCGATCCACGCGTGTCTCTGCTTTCAAGTTGCAAAAAGAGCGTAGGCCACCAGGAGTGATCGCCAAGTCGCGAGACAAACGATAAAAATCCGCGATCGTCGATAGTTCGATCGGCATCCGCATTATAATGCGCTCGACGAACGTCCAACGATCCCTCTGTGAATTCTGCGGGGGAAGAGGGAATTTCGTCGGTAATTTTCTCGTCGGTGCTCCCCAGCTGAAGAGCTGTTTGGAAGGAACGATCGAAGCCTCGCCTCGCTCTACCTAGCAGCAGCGTCGGAATGCCTGCGAGGCTTTTGCTTAGGACAGTACCCCACCGTCCCGTGTTGCCCGCTGCGGCGTAACTACGCGATAAATACAGCACCGGAGAGTCGAGTAGGGTACTCCGCAAGGTAGACTGGCTAGGTTTCCTCTCAGATAGCTGTAGAATTTAAGAAGATTTTGAATTCTACAAGATTGTTTATCTTTATGTTCTATTTTGGTGATTCATAATATTAACTCCTCCATCTATGTCTATGTTAGGTCCATGTTAGAGTCCATGTTAGATTTGATATTTCATCCCAGGAGGTGCAGGTGACTCGAAAGATTAGGCAAAGATCGATTACGATTATGATATTCATATATATATATATATATATATCTTTTTGGATTAAGGATCACTTTAAATTGCATGTATCTTATGTAGTATGGAGAGACAAGAAGTTGGCCAGTGGTTCTGATTAGTTATAGGATTATCTCTTAGATTATACTACAGAATTTTACAGTACAGAGTAGATACAGAGAACCGTGTTTCGTAACAAGAACAGTTTTGGAAACGTTGCTCTGGAAGATAGGCTTGGGCAAGGTTTCCTCCCTGGTAAATCGGCGCGGACTGTACGCCCGTTGCACGGAGAAAGGATACGCGGAAAGGTAGCGGTAGGTTCTCTGACACGGACTCTGCATATCCTGCTCTCTCGCTTCGTCGTTCCACCGCTCCGTCACTCTCTCTCTCTCTCCGTATCACTATCCCCCCCCCCCCCTCTCTCTCTCTCTCTGTCGTTCCTTTTTCCCTCATCCTCGCCCTTCGTTCCCCCCTCGTGCCCCCTTCTGGTCCTTCCCTGTCGACGAACTCACGAGTTCATAGACAAGGACTCGGTGTTGTTCACCGCAGGTGGGACCGTCGAATGAGGGAGAACAGCGACGGAGAGAGAGGGGAACGTTGGAAGAGGGGTGGAAAGGCAGGTGGGGGTGGTTGCGTCATTAGAGGGGGTTGCCGGAGCGTTGGTGGGGCTCCAGAGGGGGTTGCAGTTGCCCGTGGTAGGGGAGTTGGGGAAGTTTCGTACCTCGAGGAGGGAGAACGTGTAAATGCGTGTGCAATACCGTCGGACGGGTCGTTTGTATGTGAACGCGTGTGAGTCAGCTTCCTGTATCACCGGTCGAGTCGTTCCGTGCATATTGATATTTTCGGCATGGCGGGCACGACGACGTTCGTTCCCGCAAATTTTCCTTCTTGAATTTCTAGTTCGACGTTTTAATCCTTTGCATTCCACTTGGCGCTACCGCGACGACGTGGTGCGCGACATATCTCTTATTTATGTTAACTGAAAATGAATTTAGAAATTAAGTAATGGAATTGTATAGGAATTTGTTCTAAGAAATCGATTGGCAAAGTGTTAGGAAAATTACGTATGGGACTTTTGGGATATTCGAATAAGTAGGATTTATTTTAATATTATATTATCTGCGTTTCTATTGATCATTTGGTCAATTTTGCTGTCTACATTATTCTTCCTATATAAAATGTCTCCGTAATATTTTGTCATCTGCGTTTTACATATATTCTTAAAAATCTCTTTAAACAAAGACGCGCGGAATTGCCGAAGTTTCGAGACTGGTGCATGCGCGGTGAGAATTTCTTCGCAGCCAAGTTTATTGCGGGAAGTTGGAGAAACGACATGTACACAACGTCGCAGAGTACCGATGTAACGGAAAACTTTGGTTATTGGAATTTTGTCGACTGGAATATTTATTTTTCAATTTCCAATGGTGCATCGATCAATTCGCCATTGATTAATTGTTGAATAAATTTTGCATACAGTCGAATGAATTAAACTCAAATTTACATAACAACTCCTTTCCAACATTATATTTACAAACGTATAGAACAAAATGCTTGTCGAAGAAATATAATTAAAATATCGAAACTCATACTGGATTGCACAATTCAAAGATGCTAAAATTTATAATGCGTGAAATTCTTGAAATATATTAAGCGTTATCGGGGATCATTGTTTCACGAGATTCCTATGTGAATTTTCACTGGACTTCCGCATCGTGGCGGGAGTTAATTCTCCCAAAGAATAGAGCTTAATTATAGTCCGATATCCAGCTATTGGGTGTGTGCCCAATAACGTTGTTTTACCCCCAATAGGGTCAATGGTGGATATTTATGCTTTACCTATTTTACAAACTGCCATTTTCATGCTGTGCACCTAATAGTGTACGCGCTGTTCGCCGATTGGCTGGGCATATTTTAGGATCACTGATTTAGAAGCAATTTTACACGATACGGATGAGCAAGTCGCTTCGTTATTAATTCTTTTATTTTGATAAAAACTATGCTAAATATGGTTCTAATAAAAGATTCTTACAATTGACTTAAATTTACTAATATGGAACAGTTACACAATGTATGTAAAAAATGGAACCCCTTCTCAATGGGATTTATCCTCGTACAATTAACCCTTTACTCTTAGCTGTGAAGTTTAAATAACGAAAGGAAATTCCAGTGGTAATATTTGCTGAATATTCTCAGCCTCACTCGGTCTTTCGTTCACACTCTAAATACTGATTCATAGCTGGCAATGTGTGAAAGGTGTAAAACCCTACCGCAGGAGAAAAAAAGCCGGTGGATGGTCGCCCAGTTAGCAATAAATATTAATCAAGCGTAATCAACGTCGTACGATCCGAGCTTTCGTTCGATTTTTCCCACGAAATCGTACACTGCAATCTATCCGGGCGAGGGTAAAGGTCGCGAAAAACGTGGTTTTTCGTTGTCGTTCTTTCCAAGCTCCTATGGGGGCGCTGGTGACGATAACGTTGTCGATAAATCAAATTTAACTCTGAGCATTAATAGGGAAGAATGAGAGTGTCGTCACCGTGTATGAAAATATGAGGGCTTTATTTGCTCTCATTATAGCAATCATTATCATCGAGTAAAAACAATAAAAGTTCATTATTCAATCTTACGTTTATTATTTTTCTGTTCTGAAATTCAATCCTAAATTCACACTAATAACTAAACATCGTGTACGAAGATTTTCATCCAGCCATAATTTCAGTGTCGCGTCCATCGTAGTTCCATGCTCGAATTATACTGAAGAGGAAAGCATTGGCGAGGGTGGTAGGATGGGAAAGAGCGATAGAGCAGGTTTTCGAACGAGCCATTCGTCGAAGCCTACACATCGATTATTTTATTTTCATCGCGAGCTGTCGCCACGGATTTCAAAGGTCCGTCAAACGGTCAGGAGATCGACGGATCCAGCGATTCGTCGTAGATTTGTGGCAATCTCGATGCGCGCGCCTCGTCCACGGAGTGTCGCTTGTCCGAGCAATCGTTGAGCTTTCTACTCGACGTGGAAGATAACCAGAATTCCGTTGGCGAACACTGATACCAATCAGTCGTTTATGCTTTGTTGTGTGAATTGTATTTTACCTTTCTATCGTATACTATTTCTGGGTTATTTACGTGTTGTAATACATAAATATATATGTATTGTAAATACATATATCTGGACGCTTTCTTTAAAAAATCTTCTACATATATTCAGTATGTACCAAGAATTTCATCAATTAACATCAATAAGAACGATTTAATCCTGAAATTATTAAAGTAATTACGCGAGAAATTCATCGATTCCCACGAACGATACGGTTCACTGTTCCCACGTGCCGCATTATGGTTGCTCGATGTTCTCGGACTCTTTTTCGTCGATGTTTATTTTTTGTGCAAACAGCTCATGCAACGGTGCAACCGCGCCTCGGCTCTCAGATGTCTGTTGTCGTAAACATTGACCTCGTTTGCGATTGTCGACGCGGTGGAAAGGCTCTTGAGAAAGAGACCTCGGCTAGGCCATTTCGTCGTAATATCCTGGCCATTGTGGACCAACGGTGTATCGTCTGCTCGCACGCAATCGTGTTCGCGATTGTCCCTTTTTTCGAAGATGGAGAAATCCGCAAGTCCACCGAGAGATCACACCATCTACGGTGTTGTTTTATAAAATAGTGTAAACAGTACGATTTAAGCAATCGGTGTTTAAAATCTCGACTCCTTTTCCTTCATCCATTCGTGTAACATTTTCCTGGTGTGTTGCATTCTAGAATTATCGCTCCAAGTGTCGACACGAGATTCCAAACGGCACTTTGCAGGTGGCAGCTCGCAACAAATGAGCAAAATTTATCGACGAGCAAATCGGTCGACCTCGATCGTCTCTTGTGCTCGTTTTCCCGTTTTCCTCGCGTTGGGTGGTCATTATCACCTGATCGACAAAGTTACAAAGTTCGAGCGGAGAAAATCGAGGTCGCGCGGGATGCAACAAAATATTAACCACGTCAACCGTTCCATCATCGGTCGTCTTAACTTCAGGCGTTGTGTACAGTTGGACATTGCGTCGTTACATTCTTGCATTAATAATGTACACTTTAAGCATCCCATAGAAAAAATGAACTGTTACAAGATCTTATTTTAAATAGAAGATAGGTGTCGACAAAAATGAACCATTCAATTAAAGAAGGTAGGCTGTTTAACCCTTTGAGTGGCAAGGAGCGATATATCGCTGATTTTTATTTACAATCACGCATCTTTGCTTAAAATTGTCTGGCATTTCTCGGATATGTATGAAAATTTCCTCTGGAATTCAAAGGATTAATAGCTTTTTCCCATAATTTAAAGTATCAACCATACTCTTAAGCTTATCACAATGACACTAAACGCAGTAAGTGTTTAAAAAAAGTTACTTTTTCCATTTTCTGACACCAGCCTGCCGTGGTTTTAGTATCTTGATTTAATGGCAAACGCGTTAGGATTATGCGAAATTTCGGGGATATTATGCATACCGGTTTTAACGATTCCCCGGAGTTGTCGGCGTGTTTTACTGCACCGTAACGTCGAGTTAGACGCAAATTAATTTATGAAGCCGTGCGCCATGCGTACATTCTCATAATTTCGGGCCAATCTTTGCGAGGTCCACACAATATTTCCATTAATGTATCCCATTGATGTATCTCGCGATTATTAGAGAAGCTGTGGAAACACTGCGTCCCCTGGAAATGCAAGGTTATTTGTTGGCATTTACCAACAAATATTTGATGATGGAAAGTTGGATCCAATTCTGTTTAGCCACTAAACTCTTTGGTTAATATCTACTATTATTTTATTTCATTACTTTTTACGAGACGTTGAGTAGTATTGGAAGAGGATAAAGTGCGATTTTACGTTTCAGGCGGCTTCGAGTACATTTTTCCATTTTTGCTTACCAAATATCTAGGTCACGAAATTCGTGTTACCTCTAGAGGCAAGGCCCTATCATCCGCGTCGCTCTCCTGTCGATACTTAGCGTGGCAACGACCAGAGTGTTCGGAAATACTCTGTTATGCTTCCCGCCGAGAGGAAAGTTATTTTCCTTCTCTCTCTCGTTCGACATTTATCCGAGAACGTGTCAATAAGGATTCGCCTCTGTTAAATCTTTACACGTGACGCTGATTAAGGGCAACTCCAGCGTTTTTCCCCGCGATCCGTAGGAAAATGTCTGCTCGGGTTAGGGCCATCCCATCGATGCATTACCGTCGTCGGAGAGGATCGAGCGTTAACGGTGATCATAGTGATACGCGACACAAATTGTGATCTTTCTGGAGGCTGACGAGAAGGTGGAACGATCGATCAAGCGAAACGCGTGGAGAACACGAGAGAAAATTGATTTTGGAAAACAAATTGAGATACGAATTGCTTTCCTCGTGATCAATGTATCCCGATTTTGAGCGAAAATGGTTCGCACTGTTCATTCATTGCGTCGTGACTAATTTGTTTAGTTCTCGATTCGATTCGAGTTCTTTAGAGGTGAATTTTTTCATTTGAGATGAATCAAAATCGTAGCGCGTATCGATCCGTGGTATTTTTGGTTAGTCCTGAAATAGAAAGGCCCGCTTTTACGGGAGTTCTTATTTTGGAGTATTCATTTTATTTAGAATTATTATAATTAATTATTAATGGTAGTTTTCTTAATAGAGAAAATAATATTTTACGCAATTACGAACCACTGTTTTATAGAATAAAGATAGACGTTTAAGCAGAGCACATGTACCGTCTACATTGTAAATCAAAGTTAAATTGATCTCATTCTATCAATTATGGAGCACGTATTAGGTCATCCAGATAGTTCGTTGCGTTTTCAGTAGGTGATAACATTTACATAATTCCAATCGTTACTTCTTACATGAATATCATCCTCTATTTATTTTAAATCTTCTCATATTACACTCTACCATAAAAATACTACACATTCAGAATTTTATATTATTATAATTAGTCAATTTTATATTATTATTATTATTATTGATCAATAATTATAATAATAGACGCATTTATTTTCATATCAATAAGCACGGTCCGATTAAAATGTCTGACCAGGCCGTCGCGTAGGGTCTTATTCTACTGTGAGCGCCAGGCTAGGCACGGTTGCGTAGAGTCTGACTCTACTCACAGAGTGTCTCACCAGGCACGATCGCGTAGAGTCTCATTCTACTGTGAGCACCAGGCCATGAGACCATACGCAAATCTTATTTAACTTCAACTTTCAGGCTAAGTGTAGGCGAGATTTTTACTGGCTTATTCAACTACTATGTTTTGCTTTAATTTTACACATGTTTTCTAAGTAAATTCAATATTAAACAAAAATACAGGAACTATCCTAGCGTGGTAATATTGCCAATAAAACGTCTTGAATAAATACGACTAGTAGCGTATTCAAACCTCTAATGCAAACTGGTTAATCAAATAATGTTATTTAAACAAATGTCCTCGAATATTTTCGCAACCATATTTCAGGTACCTCGTAGGTCGGTTTTATGGCAACTCGTAAGGTTCCAGCGTCTCACGAGAGGCCGCCGTATCATTCATGAAACATCCAGGTCTGACGGATGCATCTTCATAATGCCGCCTCCAGCGGTCTCGTCACACCAAGCAGGGAGCAGTCTCGATGTGCCATTCGTTGGATATTTTATGGCGTCACCCATGGTTTTTTAGTCGGTCGCTGCGCCCTGAAAACGCAAATTTCTCGCTGCAGCTTCCGTGACCCAGAAAGCTCTGCTCAGGAGCCGTGTTGCAATTTCGAGTTCGATCCACCCTTGTTGGACGCCAACGCGACGAAATCTTTTTTCACTTCAGTCCCTCTAACATTTGGAAAAATGATTTTCAAACGGATGGACTTATAAGAGCAAAACATTAATAACTGTTTAGTATTGAGTTGTCCAGAAAGTACATTCCAATTATTGCATTACATAGGTACCATTTTGTTCCACAACCTTTTAAGGGACGTATACATGTACCACCTACCAAAGATCGACATGGACTTTCCAGACAATCCAACATTTTATACAATATACTTCATCTATATACTACAATTTTTGCGTATGATTTCCACGGTACAAATAAATATTTTTCGCACTGTTTCCTTAATGGTTCTCGCAAATTACGTTGTCGAAACGTCGGAAAATCGTAAGATTCCAGTGATACGCGACGGCATTAGCACCGCGGTGCAAATCACTCGCGTCCCGACCGACGCCGCGATACGAATCAAAGCTCTCCTGTCTCAGATATAATTAAGTGGAAGCGGTGCGTGGCGCGTAAACTGCTCGTAAAGTGTAGCGCGATCCCGGGGGCAGCTGCACATGTAATCTGATAATGCAGGTGGAACGAGCCGACGACGTCGGTGACGATATTAATAATATACGGAAATTATTATAAGCGGCGGGCATTAGCGTCGATTCGTAACCTACCTGACCCGATTTCACGGGCCTTACCGTCCCAAGCACAGTCATTTCGACGAACAGGCCGTCGTTTTCAGCCACCTGGAAGCAGACTGTTGCAAATTTTATGGAAACTCACCATTCGTTCTTAAACTAGCTTTCGTTTCACGATTAACTAAAGGAAAGTGAACAAATACTTTTGGGAAGTACACGTAAATAATATTTACTCTGATTCATTGTTTTCTAGACAATGTTTACGTGTAATATTTTGTTCGGAATGATTTTATAAATGTATCGATAAAATGTATGCTACGAGTTATAATGTAACAATGTATACAATGTTTCAATGTAAATACATGGTTTGACACTCTCGAGGACAGGTGAGAGAAATGCGACCTCAAAATAAACGTCGAATTGAGTATCCTCCTCGTTTTCGAAGTCGGTTAAAAAAGTGACTTGTCTCGGAAGGTAAAACGTGTAAATTGAAGATAATAAATACTTCTTCCCAAACGGTCGGGAAACACATTTAGAAAGACACAATGTGCCGTTTCACCGTAAGAAGCCAGGAACGACCCAAACTGTCCTCACCATCTTTCCAAGCGGAATGCAATCTTGAGGATTCCCCCGCTGTATGGAAGCAGCTCTAACGATCGTGATTTACAGATCGTTTTCTCGATGGCAACGGGAGAAAACGCGCATTAATCGCTATTGATGCGTGCAACCGCCTCGTTACCAGCTTCCCCGGAAATCTAGGCGCGATATAAAGAGGATTGCACGGGCGTCGAACCGTCGCCCGAAACAGGGGTTAAAAGGAGCGTGGGTCACGGGTCAAGGGAAGCGTGTACGATACGTTCCGTCGGTCCACCTGCCGATGCGCCTTAATTGCATCGTTAGAAGTTCTCGTTAGTATCGGCCGGTCGTCTGCGCGTGCGAATATTTTAACGAACAGCGGGGCGCGCGATAACGATTCCAGGAAACGACGAGGGGCGAGGATAAGGAGGGAGGGGGAGGATCCTACTGACATCGACGACGCGAATTCGCGATCGGGCAGAACTTCCCCGGCGGGGATGGTTAATAAATTGCCAGCGGAACGCGAAAATTCGTCCTGATTACAATCGAGGCGATTTTTAACATCGGCGATGACTGACGCACTTTTCCTTTTTATAGCGACAATACATCGTCAATCTTATATTGAAACATCAACGAAGAACCATAATTCGAGCCAAGCTGATAATCGAAATAAGAAAAGAATATTAACCAATTAGCTTACAATGTCGTGTCAGAGACGTGGTAAGACGACTGGCTTAAACATAAACAAGGAGTTAAATCGTAAGGCAAAGGGTTAAATCGCGAACAACCGTTGTCGACTTTTTCAGATTCTCGAAAACCGAAAATATTCCGTCAGAAGGAATTCTTCGGTTCGACTGGTCGTTGGAATCGGCGAGTTTCAGGAGCTTTTAGCGCTTTTCACCGTGCGAACAATACAAAGCAAAGCGTAAAAATCACAAAAGATTGATGTCGAGCGCGCTTTCACGGCGAGAGGGGAAGGTCGATCCATCGCTGCGGCCCCGTAACATCGTTTTCCCGGACGAAAATTTTCGACTTGCGTGGTTCTGCGCTTCTACCCGGGGAAAGGAGCAGTTTTTTCTGACGTTAACATTTCCCCGCAGCCGGTGTTCCCAAGCGTCGAGCATCGTTCTAGCGTGGGCAGAGGCTTCACGCAAATCCGAGAGCTTGCGCATCTCTTTCTAAATGAACAAGAATATGTCACAATTTAAATAGGACTTCACAAATATTTTATTAGGAGCGATAAAGATTATCGATCTTGTTAGTGAACAAATTCATTCTCTTCAAACACCAGTGAATAACTATGAATAAATATGTACACTACCACTCAAAAGTGTCCGGACACCTGCTTCTGTTCTATAAAACATAGTTTAACTTTGTACGAAGAGTATTTAGAACACTTATATCAATTGTAATTATTATTGTTATCTTTTTTGAGGTATCATAGCATAATCAAATTAATTTTTATGTACAAATTATATAATGAGTATGCAGAAATAAAATTCCTGCCTAGAAATATAAAATCTAATGGAACGGTCTCAGTGCTTAAAAGAATCTCAATGATGATATGTTTATGTTCTCTTGAGAGAGATAAGAATTAGTGCAAGATTAGTGCAAGCGATAATATCTAACCGCGGCGGATAAATCGATGAATCCCGTATTTAATTTAGTGTAATATTGGTAAGTTCCACATTGTACGCAATTTGTAATTTAAAACATTAGGTATTTAATAAGAAACTAATAAAAATCGATTTTGGTCACTCTTTTAAGTATTTAAATAACTATTATGCAATATTTCGCAAGTGTCCGGATACTTTTGAGCGGTAGTGTATAAATTGAAATATGGCTTTGCCGAAAGAAGAAACGTGTGTTCAGACTTTGAGGACACCCTGCAATGTAGAGATCTTAGGAGCATGCTTTTAAGACCTCAAACCATGTAAAAATGCATGTAGAATTTTGCATTGAATTAAAAAATGTACAGAGGTGGCATAGAGGGGATAGAATTGAACCTTGGCATCCCCTGTGAGGGCGCCACTGTCTCACTTCGTCAGCTTTCGAGGGAAAAGAGCATCGACCACCACGCGCCAGCAGAAAAGAGGGGGCGTAACGAAACGAGAGTGGAGAGGAGGGAAAAAAAGGACAGTTTCGACCGCGAAGCTCAGAGCGTGCGGAAGAATGGAGGTGGTACGCGTCTGCAAAAAAAAAAGAGGAAGAATCCGTGCCCAATTTCGTCGCTGAATTATTACGAAGCTCTGCTGTTTATCTTTACCAGTTCGGTGGAATCTGCTGTTCAATTTTCATTACCATGATTATATCTCACAAAATATATTGCTTCTGTGTGTTATCTTAAAATTGTATTCTTATAAAAATATCGAATTTTTGTTGAAAAGACCGTTCGTCTAGATTGAAGACTTTACACTTAATATTGAAACATAAGATTGTTGGCACTTTTCATACGAGTCATCAAATGCCAAATATTTATTCTCTAAAAATACAATTCGCTTGTTGTATTGATCGTTGTTAATTCTTAAACAGTTTGGCTGAACATAAGGTTATCCGACACGTTGAATAATTAAATATTTATCGATTTCTAGTCACAGAATACTGAGTTATAATCGTTCGAACAGAAATCGAAGATAAAAATAACGTGATTATAATATTTAAATGTGGGAAACATAATTTATTTACATTTCAAATTGTCTCGCAGTTGCTTGCAGTTCGAAGAACCTGATATAATTATGCTTCCATCAATTTTGCATGTTTCGAATCGTGCGAAAGAGGCAAATTATAACATCTTCGAATTCGCCAAGTTTATCCTGAAAATATTTTAGTAGTTTGAATCAGAGGTTGACAAACTACGATCCACGAGCTGAGCTGGGTAATTGTACCTGCATTGTACCATAACAGTAAAACAGCTTATTCATTACGATAAATGTTTAACATAGTAATCCTGGCAATGGTAGTGTTTTCTGGTAAACGTTTAACTAGCGTTCTGGCGTTGGAGCGAATCAGCGACGAGAGAGCATGTTCGAAAGGTTCTCGATTATTCGAGAAACTTGGCACTTAGATCCTCTCAGGCGACGCCTTTTGCGCTCCCATTTCTTCGATGCACTTTCTTCGCTGATCTCCGTGAAAGTCGAGAGCAATTTACGCGGAGGCGAAACCTCGCGTCGAATTAGAACCACCCGGAAGCGTTCAATTCCTCCATAAATGCTTACATCTTTTTTAAATGTGTTTTTTAATCCTAACAAACAAACAGTGTGGATTTTCATCGTGTTATTTCTTCATTTCGACTATAGAAAAATACTTTTATCTTCCTATTCGATGCTCCTCGAGAAAATTACGTTTGCAAATTATTACTTCGTTTCATATGAATAATTAATACATGTATACACGAGTGTTGACAAAACTGTACACAAATTAGGACAAGGATAATTCCAGCGAGTGAAACGCTCAGACACACCCAAACAAAAATCTCTTTCCACGAGCTCGATGAATTCCAGTCGACAACCGAAGACAGAAGCGTATTAACGGACGTTTTCCATCTGTCGTGGCACTTAAGCGGAGGAACGGTTCGTTCTTGCATGCGCAGCAGTTGCAACAAAATCGCGATGCAACGGGTTAAAGTACCGGCGCATCAAACGTCAAACGGTATCTCCGCTGCGGCGCACAAACCGAACCAAGCCTAGCAGTCCGCGTGACGCGTTCCTTCAAACCGATTTACACGGAACGGACCGAGGGCAGAAATAGCTTTGGCTGACGAAGAGTCAAAGAAGTCGTTGCAACAGTTGCTACAGCGAAGGTTGGTTAAATCTCGGCGTAGAACGTTCCGCCGTGGCGGCTGAGTAATCATTGCATCGTATGACATAATTGCGCGACGTAGAGCTCGCGTGGGTCGCTCCTTGAAAACATATCGAAGCGATCCATTTTTGTAGAGGATCACAAATCTTCGACATGGACCAGGGGAAGAAGCTTGGACGAGTCGTGAGGGTACTCTGTGGAGGATGCTAGTAACTAGCATACTACGTAGAGTTGAGATTAGAGACAGGAAGGGCAGAGATACAGCCAGTCCCATAAATATTCGTACAATTCTATTGAAGAAATTTGTTTAAATTAAATGGTAGGTTTGATGGTTTCAAGTGTATGTTTTGCATTAATATGTTGATATTTTACATGTATAAGCTTATTCATATTCACATTTATAATATAAAATTCATTTGGTAATATCAAAACTATTATTTCATTTAGTCGAACTTCTTCAATAGACATAGAGGGTATGAATATTTATGGGATTGGCTGTATTTGTTGTGCTTGATTTCATATTCCAGTAATTGTCTCTGTGAATTGCAGCAAAAGCTTGAAGAATGGTTCAAGAAAAAATGTCCTAACGACTGTAGGAGACTAGAGTTCTGAAGGTTTATGACTTGATCAAGGCCTGATTGAGTCCTTGACATATACTAAGCAGTCTCATGAATGGATTGCGAAGAATGCCTGATAACGTACAGTTGTGTGTCAGTCCTGATGAAACATAATGAACGTCATACTGATAAATAAAGTTTTGAGCTCAAAGTATCTGGTCACTGACAATGAGTTGGAAAACCTGGAATGTTAACCTCTCAGTAATAAAACCATTACAACTCACACCTACCTTAGAGCCTTCAAATCGAGACGAGTGCTTCGCCAAATGATAAAAATTCTAACACACAACCACACACATTCCTATGTGTGCGTCATGTGCACACGTGCACACACGTTGGTACAGGCGGCAGGTATGTACCCAGCGGTGGTTCGAGGCGCGCCGCCAAGTTGAGAATAGTGGAAGCCCTCGTTGGCGGTACCTATTGCGTCTGTACATGGCCGTGTATATACGGGGCCACGATATGCATCCACCTTCCGAGTAACCTGGCTTCACGAGGCCGCCGGTACAGAGTGGAAATTATTCCAGTGAGCGAGGGAAGACGAAAGGAGCGCGGAACACGCGGCTTGATGCGTACATCTCGACAGAGACTCTGTGCTTTGGAGTGTAATATCTCCTCCACGATCGTTAATACGCGGGGAGTCCGTGACAGAAGATTTATCAGACAATCCGCTAGGTACGCTAATACAGCATTGATTGATATCCACGGAAGCTCGAGGGCGACCGAAAACCGCGATAGCGGTACGGTGTTCCTTATCTCCAGTGAAGCTTTAGCTTAGGAGTTTACAGGCTGAATCATAGGCAATGGGAGGTGGAGAAGTGAATGTGAGATTGCTATAACGACGTCTCAATCCTTCCTTGCCATGGAACATTATTTCCATCCTAATACATGCAACAAGTCTTGAGTAAACGCCCTTCCTCTGACTCTGAGACGCTGACTTTGAGACTCTGACTCTGAGAATTTGACAAAGAACCTCATGTTCTGATTTTGACTCTGACTCTGACTCTACTGTCCCTGCGAAGAATGAATAAAAAGAAGTTTCTCAACATTCTGCGTGGATACAACCCCTTGAACCTTACGCATCTCTGTTAAACGATATCAATCGACCTCTGCATATTTTTCAGTCCCTATCACAGGTACCAGTCTACTTTCACCTCAGAGTCCCCCACCACCTTTGGCGTTCAACTTCGCGTAATCCCATCCATTACAGTAATTCATGACCATTGCAGAGGGTAGTGAAAAGGGCCCTTTGGACAGCGGTGGTCCAGAATGTCGCGAATGCTCGAAACTTGGCCATACAAATTGACGTCTCCGTGTCCGCTAATAGATTTCAATTCCAACTCCGAAGGGCTCTTGAAACCAGCATTCTCCTGCCCCTAATTGCACCCCGTCGCGAAAGTCTCGGTCGCCCGACTCGACGGGGGAAACAGACGGGGCCTGTTGTTTCTTAAGCGTGGCCTCGGTAACGATGCACACGGCGAACCGTGTTTGCAACGTTCCTTGGTAATAGGTGGATCGTATTCCTCGCAACAACGTAGCAATTCTCGAAGCCCCGATTCAGGCGGAGCCGACGGCGCGATCCAAAGGGCTGACTTCCATGCGGCCGTCATCTGCAATTAGACGGGCGGTCGTCGCGCAACAACGTGCTACTCACGGCACTCAAGGGGCCAGGAAGGTTGCAAGGGAGCAATTGCATCTCTGCCTCTGCTGCAAGTATTCATTTTTTTTAAAGCGATTGAATTTCAATTCTACAGGAATGCCAGAGGCAAGCTAATGACATCGAACGATGCGATGGGGAATGCTTCAAGGGGATACATTATCGAGGAATTTATTCCAAGAGAACGTTACAATCGAGCCCGTTCCAAGTTTTTATCACGTATTTAGCGTATTTCTCCGAGAGTCGCATACATGTTTGAAACAAATCTCGGAGAGAATCGAGTTAAAAAGAAGCGTTTGAAAGTATGGCGACGTATTTCGTCGTTGTTTATTTTGAGCCGCAACCCCGCCGGTGAATTTCTGCCGCGCCATAGACAGCAACGCGCCGCCACACACAAGCCTGACCTGTGTTTCGCCGCTGCGCTGCTTAGGGTTGCTCGCTAGCTAGCTCGCCCGAGTGCAACCAATTTCGGCTTTGTCATGGTAATTTCCCGCTCGCGCGAAATAATACGACGCCCAACGACGTCGGCCAGGGACCTCCAGCCAGCTCTTTTTTCCGAATATCCAGCCTGGCTGCCATTTTTCTTCGTTCCACGAATATTGTATAATCCTATCCCCGTCGAACTGACGAAATTGTTCGCGCTGACCCCTGATCCACGAGATAACGATTTTTTTTTTCACCACGGGGGAGGCAAATTTGTCTTTGAAATTGCCAACCGAACTTTGGTACCGTTTTTCTATTGGCTCAGAGGTGAAGTAGCCAGTTTTGTGCTCTCAATACCAACGACTTTCGTTCTTCGCGAACTGTCATTCGTCGAGTCATCGACGCGTTGTTCCCAACACTTCGATTCACAAATTTATAGGAGAAGTTTATATTTCCATTGTTTAGAACTCCCCGACCGGTGTAACCTTTTAAATTTTCATTTAACGGCTCGCCACATCGACCCGGAGCGAGTTCGCTTATCGAACGCGGAAGATGGCACGGTTACGTTGCTTGTTTGTCGCTAGAAAGTTTTGTTCGCCGCTGTTCTGGAAAGAGGACATGGCTCTGAGTCAGACGACCGAGTCTACACAGACGCAGAGGTCTGGACAGAAGGCTCCAGCCGGCATCGATTAAGCGCGGAATTTCGATTGACGTACTTACCCGTTAATTAATTGGTTGCCAGTATGTAATTCAATGCTTCCGCATTCTAGATCACGATTGTATCCCATCACGGAGGTGGGATGGCGGGGGATTCTTGTTGCATACCGTCGGATGCCGCGGATGTTTCTTACACGTGTGGCCCTGGCTTTGATTGGCAATCGAATTGCACGGGCAACGCTTAATAGAAAGCTGTCATGGTTCCAGCGACAGCCACAGATATTTTTCAAAAAGTTTACTGCTTGAGAAGTACAGGGTGAATCGTGAGGAACAGAGTGTCTATACATAGGTCCGTTAGGATTAACCCTTTCAGTGCCAGAGAAAATTTGCATGGATATCCGAGAAATGCCAGAGAATTTTAAGCAAAGATGCATGATTCTAAACAAAAATGTATATTTCGGTCATTTTTATTTTAAGGTTCATGAAATTTTCACACAATATTAAAAACATCGTAGACTTCCTTTATTACTAAAAAAATAAAAATAAAAATAAAGCGTTATAGTTTTAACAAAAAATAAACATAATCTATTGTCTGTTAAAATGAATCTTTTCAGTTATTTTTTCTTTATTTATAATTGTTATACGTAAACATATGATTTTAAAATAAGCGTTCACATACTATTGTTCTCTTTCAGCTTCGAGCAGCGATATATGGCTGACGACCCTTTTTGCAAGTGGAGGAGCGATATATCGCTCCTTGGCACTCAAAGGGTTAAAGGAATATAGAAAAGGAATTACGGAACTTTTGACCCGTTAAATTTTAGCGTATTCCTACTTTCTTTTACAAGCTCGTACGTTGCGATACCTTCAAATCTGCACCCTCTATAGACAGTTCCGATGGCACCGAGCGCGAAAATGTATTCGGCGTGGCCGTCGACGTCGCCGAAGCCTCGCCGATAGGATCGATAGACGCTAGAAACGCAGCCAGCCAGCGAGCCAGCCAGAGCCAGCCTCTACATCTCCGGGTCGCCTGGAAACTGCCTGTGCGATTCCGTGCCAGAGTTGGCTGCCTGCACATGCATGCCGTTCGTACAAGGGCTCGAAGAAACAGGCGCGCAGTGTCTCGAATCTCCTGAATTTGCTTTCTACGAGAGGTAGACGATTTGTTCGGTGGCCTCTGGACCTAGAATGTTATAGGCATCGTTGAGTCTCGGAAACTCCTAATAGGTGATTACTTCTACTACTAAACTCATCGTAATTCAGATGTCTAAAAACTTAGCCTCGACACCTTCTGATGATAGTGTAGTATCCGCGCGTCCCATACCCAAGAAGATGGAGTCAAACGAGAACACGGAACGTAGAATGCGAGATTGGTCACGTGGAAAAAGCGGTCTGAATGTGGATCCGAGGATCGTGGGTTCGAATATCCGTGCCTTATTTTTCGTATAGACTCTTACAATAATATAATCACCTGGTCTCATACCACTCTCCTCTACTCAAGCCCTCGCATCATCTTCTCAACCCTGTCGATCTGCTGTCCACGTTCCAATAACCTGCAAACTATTACTATCCTGTAAACGATCTCGGTCTTTTTGGTTGTTCCACAAGAGGAGGGATTCATGTAATCTCTCTAGTCGCATTAGCATTCGAAGTGTGCTCTCTAATCGACTTATCGTCTTAGCGTAATCGATCCAGATCCTATGCAACCGCGATGCAACGCGGCTGATCGTTTGGCAACGCGAAAGAAAGGCGCCATCGAGGCCCGCTATTCGTGCCGGTTTGGTAATGTAATCGTTTAATCGATGCCTGGGTAAGTAGGCAGTGGCGAACAAGGAAGCTGACGAAACTCATGGAAATGAGGGCCTATCTACTGTAGCTGGCGAACAATACCGTCAACAGAGTTTTGGTCTGGTCGCGACCCGAAATGAAGATCTATTCCGTCGCTCGTACCGTTACTTCGCGACGCTTTAGTCCAATTCAAGTGTTATGCGTCTCTTGCGTGTACTTAATAGTTCATATCTTATATCCTATTCTAATGTTTAACTACTTCAAACATTTCTTTCTGTTACAGGTAAGTGCATTTGGACTTGATGAAACGAAGCAGACGCAGCACACTACATATTTGCAAGTATCATGGGGTAATGTATTATCACGTTGTTACGAAATCACCCTGTACAATGTGTTAGAAAGTTATAGATAAAAGAATGAATTGGAAGGTGTGCGTTTGGTGCACTCCTCTACTCTCCAGCGTACATTCTTTTGCCAGTAGACCGTAGACGTTCTGGAAACGACATAGCAAACTACATACATAGTAGCGATGCTAAACGAGCGGCTACGCAACGGTGACACGAGGCGCAAGACCTGCTGCCACACTGAGAGATCAAAAGCTGCGTGCAATGGCACACGCCTCTCACTATTGCGAAAGTTGTTCGGTGCACGAGCAATTGCCAGATATATGAAACGCTCTGTCGAAGCAGATGATTCGCCACGTAGAAACGACTCGTCGCATTCCTGCTCGTGTTTGGGAATTGGGAATACAATGCGATATGATCGAATTATCGGATGTGTTTTAGAAAAAAATTCGCTTCGAATTCAGTATCGGCTTTCAGTATCATTTAATTAGTAAATATTTAGGTTAACACATTCGCGACCGGCAGATATTTTACGTTTCTAATACCGAGTACTGGCGAAAATAATATCAATCTGAAGCTGGATCTCGCAAAGTATCGTTAGGGTGAAGATAAAAATTATGAAATATGTTTTGAAATATCGATGTTGTAAGTGAATGTAATATGTGATGTATAAAATGAAAAAATTTTCATTCAAGTTTTTTATAACCAGGAATAGAATTTGAAGTGACGTGAATTCACGTCAGCGATCGCGAATGTGTTAACAATGAATCAACCACAGAATAATTGCAGGAGGTAAACGTAGGATTTGACTCGATTATTTCTTTATCAGACAAAATAGAGGACAATACATTTTTCACAACTCAGAAAATATCAGTTTCAATTAATTTAGTACCCATCGACAGCCAGATGCTTTCTTCCGCGCACCTGAGGTTTCCTCGCCACGGAGGAGCAAATTACGTCGCGTTTCGACTAATCGTTCGATCCCAAGCGCATTCTTTCCTAAGCCCGTTCCATTGTCCGTTTACGACACTTTTACCCTCTCGCTTTCCGACCGGACCGGTCACAGTCTCTTCCGCCTTCGTCCGTAACACCGTAACCTCGCAGACGACTGAAAGTTTTCAGAGTAGCGTGAAAAGTCTCCGCGAATGAAATCTTGCTAAGCAGACAGGTGTACCTTGCATAAAAGCGTGCCAGTTAGCAGCCTAGCGAGCGAGTCTCCCTTGGAAACTGGTTCTATCGCGAGGTATCATCGATGCAACCAGCGTAACAGTGGTTTGCTCACTACTAGGCGATGGAACCAATTCAATGGCATCTCCATTAAGGCTGATACGTATCAACTCGCAAGCATTGTGTGTGTTATGGTATCAGACAACCAAGTATGTTATTGTTGCTTTAGTAAAACGAATCTGTTGATGTTTCTCCTGGCAATAGGTGGTGGAATCTTGTAGTGGTCGATGAAGTGCAAATAAGAAAAGAAAAAAGTGTATAGTGATTTGGAATGATTCTCAGACCAAGCACTAGTAATTTTAATCATTTAAATATAACTGGAGTCCTTTTTGTACTATTTGTTTTTAATTGTATCTATTTCTTGTTTAATACGATAGTGTTTAAAAAATATGAAGTGCATAAAAAAAAAAAATGAACATATAATGATTTGGAATGATTCTCAAACCAAACTCTAGTAATTTTAATCATTAAAATGTGACTGGAGTCCTTCTTGTAATATGTTTTTAATTACACTTATTGCATATTAAACAATACTTGCGTAACCAAGAATGCCTCTATCTGGCCACTCATTGTGTCTCATAAATTATTCCAGACACGACCGCGGATACTCCTAGTGTTTACCAGGAATTATACTCTGCGGAGGCCATTCCTTTTAAATTTCAAATCCCACTTTCCCTGTGTGATTCGTTATTGATAGAGAGGGGGCATCGCGGAAATAAAGAAACACCTCTGTGGGTCTGTTTGAGCGTGACTCCGTGATCTGCCGTTTCCGGTGGCGCGGCGAAAGAAAGTGACAGGGCCCGTCGACGAGTGCCGTTGCAAAATCAGCCGAGAACAAACGAAACAGGGCCTCTCGATGGCAGCTGAAAGTGAAACGAGGACCGTCCAATCGAGTTCGCGT
The DNA here is from genome assembly GCF_026283585.1 of Hylaeus volcanicus. Classification (NCBI taxonomy): domain Eukaryota; kingdom Metazoa; phylum Arthropoda; class Insecta; order Hymenoptera; family Colletidae; genus Hylaeus; species Hylaeus volcanicus. The sequence goes on along the minus strand of NC_071979.1, from coordinate 15,982,029 downwards.
CGAGAGGAAGAAATTTCGATTGTAAAACGGTGATTGGAACTCTCTTCGACAGTGACGCTTTATACTGACACAGCCCCCCTCCCCCCAAGTGGAACTTTGGGGCCCATTCAGAAGAAAAAAGAATAGAGAATATTTGTGAATTCGATCTCTATTGAAATAATAAATTTAATTGCTACTGAAGGTTCTTCGGTGGCAATAAAACGAGGCAACCAGACCTAAAGTAATCGATATATACACATTGCTTCTATGTTTTACGAGTGTGTGTATTTTTTCTCTCTAAGTAAAATTCGTCCAAGGAGAATGTACACGCGTGCACGGTAAACATCAATCATCCGATACTTAACTAATTGAACCTGGCATTCGACTAATTCAAGTCGACATAAATTCATTAGCTAATTGCCACGAAAGAAATAGTCTGCTTTTAAACGTCCCAAGTGTCGTAGTACGTTTTACGTGTAGAAAAGAGGTCCTCCTTTGTCCTTGCATGATTAATAGTACTTTTATGGCGGAGGTTAACAATATTCGAAACTCACGGCCTTTTTAATGTCACCACCTTAACATTCAGTTAATATCAGAGGCTTCTATAGCTCGATGCGATTCTAAAATGTAATAATCGCTTAGACAAGGGTCTTAAAGATAATTTCATCGTGTCTGCGTGACCAAACTCAGCCGATAGTTTGATTTTTCCTCGTATCGATGCATCATTAAGGCTGGTGTCCGGTCTTAATAGTACTTTAGGCGAGCTTACGACGACTGGACAATGGCGATTTCCGAAACTAAGCCGAGTTATTGCGCTTTCGATCGCGGTCGCGCACAGATTCGAGTCGCGTGGGGCGTTCACTGCCGATCGGTCCGCACCCTTTTGTCTGGAATTCCATCTGGAATTCCGGCTGGAATTCCTGCCCCGGGAGAAAGTGAAATGCCATTTCTGCCGCGAGACGAAATAAACCCGACGAGACGGGAGGAAAGAGAAAAGGGAGGAAAAAAGAAGGACGTCTAACAATGGGACGCGGTACCACTTGGCGAGAAATATGCCCTCGAAAAGCAGAAGATAAGCATCGAGTCGTTCGAAATCGGTACCGGACGTGTCTACCTGACACAAATTCTTACGCTGCTCTCGCCAGTTTATGTAGTCCACTGCGAGGAAAACAATGTGGATAAATTTATTCCTTCACCGGAGACGGGCTGAAAGGTGCGGTTTCGGGAATTTTTTTAAATAGGAGGGAATTTTTGGATTTATGTCAAAATTGGCACAAATTTAGATCTTTTAGTGTTGTTTAAGAGGATATTATTTGTTTTTTTGGATCACGTTTTGGTTCCTGATTTTATTTGTTCGAAGCTCCAATGCTGTGGGCAAGTTGAAACCCCGATGGTGAAGACAATGTGTCAAATGGTAGATTATTAGCTTCTAGCATTTGTTATTTTGTTGGATTTCTGCGAAAAAAACCGTTAGATTATAATTTGAAAGTTTGAGTTTGTCTGATTTGAGACCTTCGGGCCAATAGTGACCGAAATAGCTAAGTTTGTCGGGGAATTCCCCAAAAAGGGGACTGCAGTCAAACAACGGTATCACTCTGCGCATTTTTAGTCGTCGTAGAAATTCGGCAACCTACGGATCAAACGGCTCGGATAGATCGCGTCACTCGCACCTTTTTTTATAACACCTGTAATTAAGTCACGTTTTGTTTCAATATATTACACTAAGGAATACTTAAAACCTGCGTGTTTTATTTAGCTAAACATTCAACAGTTATGAAGTTATTAATTCATTCGTACACTTACTCCAATTCAAGATGTTCAGAGACGTATAGGATTTGTTGGGATCTTTTGGAGCTGATTTTCGGTAGGACACGGTTGTCCGCGACAGAAATTTATTCTCGAATAACCGAGCAGAAAAGCAACGAAACGGGAGCTGCGTTAACGGCAGGCGGATCGCGCGAGGGTTGCATAGACCGCCAATCGATGGGTTCGAGCATTCACCGAAATCCATTTCAGGTATGGCGGATGGTGTCTGCCGATATTTTCATATCCTCCGTGTGGACGTGTCAACCATTGGCGTGGGCATTGGAGAATCGAGCATCAAACGCCCGCCTCTGGAAGAGTTATATTCATTCGCTCCGAAACCGAGAATATTCATTCGTTCCCTCTTCCATACTCGCGACAAACACGCGCACACACCCCTTCATCGCATGGTAAGCCAATCGAGTTGTTTGGCTACAGCAGCCACGAACTTACACAAGAGCACTCGCGAACCATTATTCGTCATACGTTGTCATGTGTCATTGTGTTTCATTTCTTTTGCTCCATTACTTCATTGCTTCATTACGCGAATATTTGAAATCTCCAAACGACCGACGAGGCGTCCAAAATATAAGTAGCATCCTGACTCTCTCAATTTCCAACAAGTGCACACATGCACGTACACACACGTGGAAGTATTTGCGTGAAAGGTATCGGGAGCGACTTCTTTCAGCCTGGTGAATCTAAGATTCGAGAAACGTGCAGAAATTTCGTGGGAAACGCTGGCAGAAGCCAGAGAAATCGCGGCCGTCGCGACTTCTTCGTTGATTTTCGCTGCGGCTATATACCCGTGACCGAAGTAATGCTAGGTTGAGATGAATCGATCCTCGCGCCCTGAAATATTCACGGGCTGGTATCAAAGTACGTACACAGTGCGGTCTGCGGTGATTCTTGACGATGTGAGGCCTTACACGTGTGTGCGTGCACCAGCGGTCGCAAAGCCTCTTCGCCAGGGCGAGAGCGTGTGGCCCCTGAAGCTTTTACAGCGCCGCGGGCCCGAACTGGGACGGAAACTTAATTGAACCCGATTGAAAATTATCGAATGTACTCGCCGCGACCGATTTCTACTTTCTTTCGCAACCATAATGCATGGTATCCGACGACGAACGTGTTGCATACAGCTGGGAATTCATTGCGCGTGGTTTTTGCATCTTGAATGCTGAGGCGTGTACTTGGGGACACTTGACTTTTTGGGCGAATAGTGGTCGGCAATGAATGGGTTAACAGACTATTGTGACTCTATGGGATATTTAACCACGTTGACTCTGTTCTCGCAATAATTATAATAAACAATGAGTGAAAATTTGTTGTATTCCTACTTCGAAATTGTTATCCAGATGAAAGTTTTGTTGTGTCCAAATGGAAGACACGAAACGCGCAACAAGCGTGGATCGCACCCTGCGCGTCCTGTAACTTTAGCGCAACACGCGATCGCTGGCGTCCCGTAAGGTAAAGAGAATTGTGCGATACACGAGGCTCTCGTTTGTTCAATAAACACGCGCAACGGCCGGCAACCGCTCTCGGCTATTATACTTGCCCGGTCGAGGTGCTAGAATAACGTCGAAACGACGTGGACGAGTTCGGATATGCTTACGCAACGTCAACCAGCAAGAAAAGCTGAATGCAGGTACTACGAGCGTGAGAAGTCAACCCGCCACTACGTACGCCAGTTACGCGAATCGGATTATATTTATTATCCTTCAAACTGTGCATTTTCTGGAGCTTTGATGCTTTGTCCACGCTCGTTTAAAGCTAAACATACCAACCGGGGTTAAATAACATTTTTCATAATCCTTATCGTAGATTTACAAGCAACAAGCAATAAGTTCTCTATAGCTAAACAAAATAGAAATACAGTCCTATATTCAGGAATCTAGAGTCAGAGAGTCTCAGAGTCAGAGAATCCTAGAGTCGGAGAGTCCTAGCGTCAGAGAGTAAAGATCAGAGCCTTTTTTAACATAAAATTTTCTTTATTAAATTGAGAATTTCTTTCTAAAAATCAACGTTTATTTCACAAGGACTCAAATGATCCCTTATGGTAAGAATAGGTACATGTAAAGTGTTGGTACGTTTAGTGTTAAAAATGCCCTCGTTAATTTCACTCCCTTAGCTTCCTGGGTGCGCCACTGATATCTGCCTAGTCGGAGACATTACTTATCGCTCCTTGCAATCCATTGATTATCCATCCTTGGCGACTGATTCACCGAGTTGCGCGTGCTCGTTCCGTTGGGACGCGAAACTGAAAATTACCAGGAACGATACGGAGGAGTCCGTTAATTTAGCGACAGTTAATAGCGACTCGTTGGCGTCCCGGTGGCCTGATGCAACGATCTATTCCCGGCCACGCTCGACAAAGACACACACCGTTTACGCATTTCATCAAAGCCGACGATGGTGTGGCCATCGTTTCTGCATTATTATTACCGTTATTAAGATTATTGGCGGCTTCCTTGACCAAGTATCGTCGTCCCGTTCGAGGCAGCACCGTTGGCTAAAAAATCGAATTGATCGTAGGACCGTGATTAGGGTTTTAGACGAACGAGGACGGGTAATTACCCGATTATTAAATCGCCACCCACACACGGCCCGTTTTATTCGAGAGTAATGACTGGTGCGTCCTACACGCGCCTGCGCAAGCGATGAGAACGAGTTTTCTCTGTTCCGATGCGTATCTCTACTCGCGAGCAGCGAGTAGGTATTATTCGTCACGGAGAAGATGCGAAAGAAAAATGTCTCCAGCGCAAATTTCCAATGCAAAAAAATAACAGAACTAAAATCTAAATTTCAAACCTTAGTTTTCCTTTGATATTCCCTGAATCATTCGTTCCTTTTTCGCGATATACAGTGGTAGAGGAAGATTCAAGGAAGCAGGATGACTTTTTTTAGTACAGGCTTGACGCACACCATTTTCCTTTTACGTGGTCGATAGTTCGCGGGATAAGAGACAATTTCCGATCAACGATTTTGTGGTGAGTATGAGAAATACTTTCCACGGGTGAGAAACCTCCTCGTTTTCTTTTTGTATTTTTTTGCGGTAATACCGCCCACGACGAAACGGTAGCGTTAATTTTTTTGATGCCCTGGTCCATGGCTTTTGCGGTTGACGAATATGCTGGCCATGTGGCAGAGACACGCTGGATTTTCATGAAAGTTCAAACGCTCGTTTTTCTCTTTCCTTCAGCGTATCTCAGTTGGTATTTTTTTTTTTTTTTTTTTTAACTAAATAAAACTCCGATGAAACATTGTAACGTGGAAAATCCTGTTAACATTACATTTAAAATAAACACTTTATTGCGTTGAAAGAATGTTGCTACCATCTTTCATCAAACATGTTTTAAATTCAATCTTTTGATGTATTATTACTACTTTCACTTGTTATAAATTATTTGGTACAAAGTTTCACCGATTTTTGCGCTCCGCGAAGGTTCGCAAATGTGGGCTCGATTTCTGCGAGGATAATGTCGTCGGTTTATCGCGCGCGTTGAACATCAAAGCATCGCGTGCTTGCATGCACGCCCACGCATCCTAGGTGACGACAACGTTTCCGATATATCGGACCGAAAGACGTGTCTTCATATTAGCTGCCCACGCTAGAAATCGTTTCCATTGTTCGGCAGAGTATCGCATTAATTCGTGAAGGTATACAATAATTGATCTACCCACGATGAGTTTGCCCGTTCCTCCTGACTTAATTACACCGTGGCAATGTAATCCGCGGTTTCCGTACGAGTCACTTTGTTCCTTAGCCTCTCCTCTCTACGCGAGGGTGTCCAAGAAAAGAGTAAGATAAACCAAGACCCCCAATCATTGTCTTAACTTTTTTTTAAAACCTTTTTCTATCGTTTCTTACGACATTTGCGCTAAATGTATTTGTTTTCATCGTGATACTACTGAAGTTACGCCTAGTCGCCATATAGAATCCACTATTTTGAATTGCTACATTTTTAGGTCAGATTCAGAATCAGCACCTCCAAAAGCCCCTGTTTACCGAGTTTTCACATTTCATACCGCTATATCGGGTCCGGTATTTTGAATTTTCACATTTTCACTTCAGATTTGAAATCATCGACCCCTAGAAACCCCGGATACCCGCTATCTTCAAAATCGTTCGAAAGGAAAAAAAGATATACGTGTATTTATTCTAAAAAACTTTGAGGGTTTTCCATCCAAGAAATACTACAATGTTAACTACTATTTCTCGGAATCGGGGGTTGTTGAAGAGCGGTATTTATACTATCTAATATTCAGTTATTATCATTGTTAGATGCTCTTAAACAATTGTTTCTTTATGAAAATGAATGTACTTTTAGACATATATTACACGATACACGGGCGCGTAGCGGAAGACGGGCAAAGTTTGTCGAATCCAGCGGCACTTCTGTCAGGAAAACGATTATTGGTCGGTGCAACGTCGTCACTTTGTATGCATAGCCCGTTTCGAGAGGGAAAGTTATGTTATTTTCGTACGGTCGTAGTCACCTGGTCCTCGTTTGCGAAACTCTCGTAGCCATGGTTCGATTGTACTTTGTCGAAACGCTTAGTCCTTCGCCAATCTTTTTCAGGTAGGACGAAAGCACATTAAAAACTCAATCTTTCGCACTAAAAATTGTTTTGTGTTTTCACTGAAACGCTGTCTTAACATATTATAAATTTCAAAAATTGTTATACAGTCTACAATTTTCAAAAATTCTCCAAAAAGTGCTTTTTTCCAAGTGTCTTTTAAGTGTCCTCCCTTAAATCGAAACGATTCAAAGGAATTGGATGCTTGTTGAACGTTTTGCGCGTAGTACCCTCATGGCGCATAATAGTTTACGACCAAAAGAAACCGGCGAGTCGAATGTTTTATGTATTCGTTGCACGAGCGTCGTTTATTGTTACCACACCTAACGGGGAGGCCCGAAATTGATGACAATTGCGCCGCTGGAAAGGAACACAGCCGTGGATGAATCATCTCCCGCCGCGTTCTTTCCATCGCGTGACCTCTTTGTCTTTTCTGGACCCAATGACTCGTCCGTGTACCAGAATTAACCGCGATTTCTCCGGAAGACACGCCGAAAATACCTTCTATTTAGCCAGTCTCCATGCCACAACGATTAATCAGAAGCGTAATCACTGTGAGAAGGAGGAACCCTTCTCGCAATAAGTAATAATAATTCTACGAAATTGAACGAAAACAAAAATTTAACTCTTTTACAGTAATACCTCTATTATTTTTATATTATAAGCTAAATATTAAGTTATCTCGAATATTTAATCGTTACCTCGGGTATCAAAAGTTATCCTGAATGAAACTTATTAATCCGTATCAAAGAGGCTTGGCCTCGGTGGATAGAGTTTTTTTTCGACATCGTCGTGATGCTTATCGCGGGTAAGGAAATCGAGCTTTCGCCTTTCACAAGAGAGGGGGGTCAGCGATGCACCAGTGCACCGCAACGTCTTTGGCGACCTGCGGTAAAGACGACGATGGCGAGACGACGGAAGCACGAGATCGAGGACGAAGGAAGACAGAGAGAGAGCCAGCGATAGCGACGATACGATCTCTCATCAGCAACATGAAGCTAATAAAGCTCGACTCTACTCTCGGTAACCGATAACACGAAACGTCGAGCACACCGACCCTTTGCTACTTTCGCCAGGGCAATTCTGACGTTGCTTCCTCCAAAGGGGACAATTCCACGTCGCTTTCCTCTGTTTGTATTGGCTTTAGGACACCATCCAACAGGACCAAGGATGGGAAACCTGCGGTTCACAGTAGTAGATGTTTCGAAATGTTTTACGTATCACCATTTATTCTGTTTTATAGCACAAATCTATGATTTCTTACAAATATTGGATCATTTAAATTTTCCTTGAAATTTTTGCAATATCAGTATAAAGTCAGAACTCTTTCTCTGTGTTTCGAGATGTTTTATGTACGTATCATCAATTGTTCTGTTTTCCAGCAAAAATGTATGATTCTATTTTCTTACATAAATTGGATCGTTTCGATTTTCCTGGAAATATTTGCATTGAAAATGAAAACCGTTTTCATTGACACGATCTACGGACTATCCATCTCTTGGTCCCCCAGAAAAAGTCTCTGAGCAGTTTTCCACCCTAGCGTTTCGATGCTTCATTATTCGAGACAAAAGCGGTCGGACTTCCCACGAGTATTCGACAGTGGAATCCTTTCCACGAATTAAATAATTACGTTCCCAGCGAAGCCGATAAATATTCCAGCCGGAATTAAATGGAAAATCCTGTTGGTCACTCCAATTGTCCGATCGACGACTCTTGTTCACTTTCGCGTTTTGTTCGTCGCCGTTTACTCCTGGACCATCGAGCTTCGGTGTCCCGCTGTCTGCGTCCTCTTTGTCTGTCGCCGATTCCCAAGGTCCTTTAATAACGGGCGCCGTTGATTTATCGACAACCGGGCATGAAGAGAGGTCCGCCGCAGCTCCAGATTCCCAGATAGATGGACACGCTCTCGGGACAGGTATAAGTACATCGACCTCCTATCGATTCGAACCGTGAGTTTCTCGTTTTTCTTCCGCGTCGACTCTTCTTACGTTTTCATCTCACTGTCAGCTCGAACGGAGTACGCTCTTCCGATCGTTCAACATAACCAGGGATCGAATTAGCATCGAGTTAATCGGAGATATCGATTTCAAGAGAAACGGAACTCCAGGTGTTTGTTTTTAAAACCTTCGTCCCCGCTCGGATGAGGAAGAAGATTTAATCGCGGATTACTCGCGAGCTCCTCCGTCCATAAGTGATCTGTCGACCTGTCGACTTCTGCGGCTTGACTATCACCTGACAGTGGCATACGATTAAACTACGTTTCGTTAGGTTAGAATAGAGATAAGTTACCTCCTTATGAATATTTTTTTTTATTTTTTATCTTATTTATAGTCGCATTAACCACTTTACAGGTTTATTAACAACTCAATCGAAGCTACATAATTTTGAGAAGTTGACCAAACAAGTCCTCATAGAAATCTTTCGTAATCTTGCACTGTAATCGTACTTGCTATGTTTTGCTGTAGCATTGAAAGTATTTTAAAAACTTCATTATCAGTTGCACAGGTTGTTTTGCAGTTGCAATAGTTCCCCATTGTCTCTGACTGAGCGTCACCAGTAACCTCCGGTGGAGTAGTAACGAGTCCCATATTACGGATTATGATTTAATTGTAGGTATATAGACGATGTTCCGGCAACGTTAATGAACCACAATTACGCATGGATACGTAACTCTGCTGTTTGAAAATTTATATCCGCACGATGTCCATATACGCGGCTTAACGATTCGTTATATCTCTTAGGATAACAGTCTCTTAACTTATTGGCTGTCAGATTAATACTTGTGAAACTTATTTTTATTGAATCTAAGGTTGTACTTATTTTTGCGATTTTCGCAAAATTCACGAACTCTACGCTGATCTATTTTCTTTAACACCTTGATTATTTCTTGAATTATTTCAAATCTTCAATGGGAATCCCTTTTTTATAGCAAATCTTGGTTCTCCATTGATCCGATATGATTAGTGTAATATCTTTCACATATGTTGCTGGAATCGAAAGCATTTGAGAACGGAGTTTCCCATTGAAGATTTTGAGAATTAATTTATTCATCTTTAGAATAAATTTATTCAGTTCTTTAGTGAGAAGTCATGTCATCCATATATGGGTGATTAACGTGTTAATATCGAGTATTAATAATCTACCCCACAGAATTGAAGTCTGAAGTTGCCCGTTACTCGTACGAAAAATAATTTGCAAGGAAGGGTCAATACTCGCGTAGACCAAACCGACAAATGAAATTTTTAAAGAATACCCAGCGATAGAACGACGGAGAGGTTCGTTTCCGCGTCCTTTACGAAACCGAGAGCACGATATCGGTGGAATCCGCGTAAGACACATTGAGGAACGAGAAGAAATTCCTTTCTCCTTGTACCCGGAAACCGGTCGAGTCCCAACAGAGGCGGTATCGGTGATCTTCGCGTGGAATTCTCGTTTGTCAGACGTCAGCCAGCTACTCGACCGACCGTGACGATCGCGCGAGGCAGCAGCCACCGAGGGAACGATCCGATCGGAAATCCTCGCCGTTTTGTACGAGCCATCGGGCCTATCTGCCCCTATTAATCCGCCTAGCCCAGGATGACATCGAGTCGCGTTATCATCGACTCGTCGCGGGGCTCGAGGATTCGGGACCCGAGAAAAATCGATTTCTCGCGACACGATTCGTTCCATAGACCCCTAATACCGTCGAACAACACTATACAAGTGGAATTCGCCTTACAAGAAGAACCACAAAGGTTTCTAAAAATCTGAGTGTCACCACTGACGTAACATTGGAAATTATGCATGGCGTAGTGAAAGCGATCAGGTTTCGACCTTCTGCATCGATTTCTCGCGGCGGTCAGCGCATTTGCATAGGCGAGCTTTCGTTCTACGATTTCAATGGCTTCCGTTGCCAATGTTTCGCGAGGAACTCGCAGCGAATGGACTCTTTCTCGAAGCAAGCCTGTAGTTAAACAATCCCCCATGTCCAAAGTTGACACAATTCTAAAACAAGTCCCCAACGTTCCCTTCCCATCCCTTTTGGCGTTTCCGTCTGCAATTTTATTTCAATGCAAATCGATGCCGCCAGAAACAGCAACGACGACCGAGCCGTAAATCGCTGGTCGCGTATGCACCTGCGCATAAAGAAACGGTTCGAGCATACGTCGCGCAATACCAAAGAGGAAAGTCATGGTGACGCCGATGCGGCCCGTGCATAACTGCTCGTGGGTGGCATGGACCGTTCGTGCATGTGCGATTGCGAATGCGCGGCGATACAAAGCGCGTAAAGCGGTTTAGGATTCTGCGACATCGAGGAAACAGGTTGCTCAGCCTGTACTCGTGACACCCTGTGAGGGTTCACGTAGGGTATACGAAGATGTACGTTTTCACGCGGATTCCGCCCTCTGAAAGTCGTTGACGGTGGCAAAGTAATAAGAAGCGGCTTAGCCGACAGATTGCCTGCTCATCCCCACCTCGCGTAATGGAGGCTTCTTTTCCTAACCTAGCACGGCTTCTTTCGATCCTTCCCTGCCTGAGGTCTCTTTCCTTTCGATCTTGGCCTTCTTGGCTCGCCAGACCCTTCATGTGATGCGATGCCAACGAGGTAACTGAAGGAATTTAGGGTTCTACACTTGTCTCAGGCTTTAGTTCCCTTCTAACGGAAGTATATGGTGTGACTGAAGAGTAATTAGACAGGTTGAGTGTTTTCAATTGCAAACCAATATGATCTCCTTCGAGCTAGCTCAATTTAAAGTGTAGCAATTGGTGCTGCATTTGTCTCAAAATCAGACTTTAGCCCTCTCCTAAGGAAAGTGTCCGTCCTTTTCAATTTCTACATTTTTAGGTCAGAGTTTAAATCAGTGACCTCAAGAACCCCTGTACACCAAGTTCCATTCAAATCGAGTCACTTGTCGCATTTTCTCTTCTAAAGAAAGTATAAGGTGTGACTGAAGAGGAATTAGACAGGTTGAGTATTTTCAATTGCAAATCAATATGATCTCTTTCGAGCCAACTAAATTTGAAGCAAAGAAATTGCCAGATTACGCTACAATCGTGACCATGGATTACATTTTGTCCAACGCTGCTTTCTACCATTCGAATGCCTAACCAGCAGAGGCTCTCTCGCCAGTAAAGAGATAGCGAAGGAAGAGTTGGTCTCGCAACGCCCTATACGCGCAGAGGATCGTATCGCCGCGGCCATTCTCTCGCAACGGTAGCAACAATTTCAAAACAACGTCGACTCGACCTCTGGCGACCCGTTCCGCCTTTTCCAACGTGTTCTCCTGCTTCCTATCGTTGCGCCGCGTCTCCGTCGCTCCGATCGCGGCGATGCATCTTCCTGCACGTACTCGCGCACGCACGATTCGCGGTGGCCGCACACAGGGCTAAGCTTTCTCATTACGAAACGAGACTACGCGACTACGAAGGAGCGGGAACGCTGGAGTGCCAGCAGCGTCGCTTTAATGCGCGCCGGCGTGATATACGCGAGTGTACACGGATAAGAAACGGGAATGCGCACGCAGCTACCGCGAGGCTCGCGTGACCGCGCGCACGCATCGCGAATTCTGCGAACAATGTCGCAAACTTTTGTTTGCAACCTGTCGAAGAGGACGTACTTGGTTTCAGGTATGAAGAAAAGTATATGAATTGAGATTAAACCTTTGCACTTCTGAAATAAACAATTTTTGGTTTGAATATCTGTATGTATATTATCGGAATGAAATCAGTTTCTGGTCTGCGCAGATCCATTGAGTTGTCACGTGACCGCACACTCGTGGCCGCATGCGCGTTACTTAATGCTCGCCTCGTTTCCCGCTTCTAGAACGAATGCTTGTCACGAGAATTCTTTTTCTTTCTCGTTTTGAAACAGTCCAACGAAGGAAATGCTGGCATATCGAGCACACTCGAAACATGCGCGGTTTGCATCGGATTAAGTAGCCGCGTCGTTTGATGCTACAGTGACCCATTTCCGCCGTTTAGCTAAGACCGTTCTGTATCAAAACTTGTAGTACTACTACTTTTCTACGTATCCCCAACAATTGCTTCCTTAACCGCTATATATGTGTATCGCTCTCTGCGTATCTTTATCTTTCCAATAACAGTTTTTCAGCATATACTTTTCTTTTTCAATATCAGTTTTCTGCACTGCTACGCGAGAAGGTTAGCCACCCCTTAGTCAGGGTATGCGACAAGAAGCAAAGAGGTTGGGACTTGAATTGGGGGGTCAAAAGATTGCATCGCCGATACCGCGTGTTCGACACGCTGCGGAACACGTGTTTCGATGCGAGCCGAAGCGCATACATCCGCATAGGGAATCCCCTCGGGCATGCGCAGCGTCGAGCTCCACGGAACGATCTCGATTTCGAACTTCTGTTGGCCGAGAAACAACGCGTGTTTTCGTAAATGGAGCAACTCCATTCGACCACGAATTCTAACGAAATCGAACGTCTCTTTCAGTGATGGATCTTGATTAATCGAAGTTTGATGCTGATTATTTCTAGGCAGGAACATACGCAGAACATACTTAGGTGAAAGTTTAACAGTGCTAAGTTATTTAATCTTTGCTAATAGTATTAAAGATGTCTTGAGCTTGCAAGGACAGTTTAGTCGATAAAAAAAAAAAAAGAAAAATATTCTGAAAATGTAGGTCTCTCTTTCAGGAAGTGACGGGGAGGCAGGGGTGCATCGTCTCGCTGAAAAAGTTCGTTTAACAGGTAAGAACGGTTGGCATTTCAAAATTCGCACGCCCGGAAATTGCGAGGCCGGCGCACCGAAGGTTATTGAAGTGCCAGCACAATAAGTCGCGGCATCGAATGGAATCGAAAGTGGGACGGCTTAATCCCAGCCGAAATCCGTTCTCGCGGCAAGATTCATTCTTCAATCCCCTTGGCACAACAATGGCTGCTCCTGCTTCCGTTCTTGAACATATCATCCACTCCCGTTTTGCAATCGCGCCGATAAATGGACGACTTTTCTCTCTGTCCCTCTGATCACGTGGTTTAATTAACGGCACTCGCAACTTGGACGCGAATACGAGATTTGCCTTCACAGGTCGATTTGGCTACGAATGACTAGAAACTTGAAACAGGCAAAATTCTTATTTAAGTTAACAATTTTTAAAAACTATTCGTGAATGAACTACTTTTGATTTGTCATTTGAGAAATAATAATTATAATCTGAAGGGTGTCTATCAGGACAACGTAATAAATATTTTTTTTATATATTTAATATAAGTGTCTATATACTTTTGTTGATTTTCTCCCATTAACTTAACTCTAACTTGAGTTTTCTTTTTTTTTTTTAGGTAAGTCGTGAAAAACTCAACATAGGCGAGGCTATAACTAATTTCAAAAGAAGTTTCTCATCACAGGTATTTATCATAATAACTCATAGTTTAAAAACAGATATTAATCTATCCCATAATTTCAAACGTATAATCTGGTTATATAGCTATACACTCAGGGGGAAGAAAAATAAATTTTAAATTTACTGTTCTGAAAAATGTCAAATTATCACGGACTCAACTATAGAATAGTCCATGCGCGAGTCCCTTCGACCTAATCTCTACCGGTGCAGGATTCGTCGTCCAGCACAGGCCATCTGGTGGTCTCGTCTCCGCTGACGGTGGCTGTAGTCTCGTTGCTGAAAAGGAGGAAGGAAAAAAAATTGCGCTGTTGAAGCGGGAATCGATTCGCGGGTCAAGTACCCTGGCCCCCCTGGTGTCTTTCTCCACGTCGCGCTGATTCCCCCCGGTAGGCGGGTAACTGTATCTCCAATTAAAGTCGGGGTGCCGGCCCGTTGAAGTCAATTTGTTTGAGTGGCGACGTTGGTCCAAGGGGGTTAGAGAAGGTAGCGTCGGATTCATGTCGTATCAACGAGCTCGGTTGCCAACCGCCCACGGCCAAATGCTTCAGCGTGTGCCGATCTCGGTGGCCCTAGGTTGCCGGTTCTTACGCCACTGGGATCGATATCCCGGGAGGCCAAACAGTAAACAGCCGGTTGGTCAGGATAGAGCCGGTGGTGGGGCTGCATAACATGGAGGCACCTACTGCCTTCACCCGCCTACTCTACCTACCACCATCACCTCTGCCCGCCACCCGACGCGGGGGACGAAAGAAGGATGCCGAGTGCCGCGCCGGAAGAACAGGCTAACCCTCTGCGAAGTAGGCGCGACGCTTTGGGATTAACGTACGAAACTGATGCATCGACTCACTGCGTGGAGCTGAGTATCTGTAGCGAGGCTCCAAGGAACCCTGAGTTCGCAATTTGAGAGAAAGCTAGTCCTAAAATGAGAAGAGTCGAGCCAAAAAAGAGATCCAGTCAGTGTCGTTCATTTAAAATGAATCAGAGGCAGTTATTAAAGTTATTGGCTAGTTGTCAAGTTATTAAATTTGAGCCATGAATTATCATTATTTGATATGGATCGCGAGAGTTTTAAAAGGCACAGGAATAGTAGCAGAAGGGTATCTAGTCGGTAAAGTATAGTACTCTATCGGTAGGATTCGGTAATGAAGAGCGCTTGATCGATAACATACGGTATCCTATCGGTATGGAAGAGCGCTTGATGATAAGACAGGTTTCTCCTGGTAACATAGAGTACACTGTCGATAAATCTTTTATGTGACTCTACATTACCGATTCTCACGAACAAACGATGCTACATTATCGATAAAGTGTTGTACCTTACCGATGTGATCGTTGAAGATCCTATGCTACCTAAGAATTGAATACACTTGAGTATAGCCCAGGAGGACTATGGAAGGTGAGGGAGCAGAAAGAAGCTTCATTGCGAACGACAGTGGCCGATAAATCAGGTACGGCTATTAACCGAATTGGGAAAACGCGTCCCCCGAGAAATACGCTGCGCTGGAGGTATGGATTTCCTCCCCTGTAGCGGGGTGGAAATTCCAGGAAACAAGTCGGCAGTGTCGAAGAAAAAAGTGGAAAGCTGCTCTCCGAGATGTATTCCCTTTCTCTCACTCTCTTCTGGGATGGTATCGCCACGCGGGGTTGGGTGGTGAGCTTTGTGAAGGAGTCTGGCGAGCTGGTGGGGATTTCGTCGTCGAGTGGTAACGGCTAAAGGTTGCCGAGGGTGGTTGATCTTCGCGCGTGAACGTGATCGCCAGAAAGGGATACCGACTCTGCCTCCCCCTCCCTGAAGTTCCATCAAAGTGACGCGGTGTAAGGGGGGAGGGGGAGGGTACGCGACGATATTTTTGCTCGACTTCTCGCGGTTTTCTCTTCTGACGTTCTTTAAAACGATCAGGGTGGAAACTTTTTCGCGGATCGCATTTAAACATGTTAAAAAAGTTCTAAAGGAATGCGGGGATTTGGTGACGAGCAGCTTGCGACGCGGGGCGTCCTTTGCGACGGGATAAATGTATTTAAATGGGGTTGTTTTTATTGGTCGCGGAGAGAAGGTTTATGGTCGACGATTCAACCCTTGTGGTATTCACGTTTCACGGAATGAAACAATCGAAATTAATGGTATGATGGAGGCCTGGTGATAATGCCACTAGAACGTGGATGACGATGTATAATGACAGCGTACAATTATGATAAGAACGATATATGTATGTATATAGGATTCTCTATAAAGATTCCTTCATTTGGGGGCTCAGCCGAGATAGAGGATCGGACGGAAACGATAATACAGATATTGAACGATTAAAAGTACAAAGTTGTGCGCGATACAGTTGATCAGTTGTTAAGGTGTAGAGTACAATTTTCGCGTCGTGTTATTTAACCTCAATTTAACAAATTTAAGTTGGAAGATGCTGGCGAAGTGATAAGTTGATTACGCGTCAAACCAATAAGTTGTTAAGTTGTTGAACGAGGGACAGAAGTGCGGCAAAAGAAATTGTCAACAGTTGCAAATGATTAAGTGTATAACGTTGTAGTGTATAAAAAAAAAAAAAGAAGTTCTCGGTTGAGTTTTAGGTAAAAGTAGCTGTTTGCAATTACAAAGATGTCTGACAAAGGTACAAACAATGATATTGGAAATAGCGAGAGTGAGTGTGATAACGGAAATAACACTCTCGTAGAAGTTACAGCACACAAAAAAGATGTAGTTAAACAGGCACGAGCGTTTAAAACGGAAGCTGCTAATCAAAAAGCGACAATTTCTATTTCACGCAGAACAAAGAAGAATAACCCGGAAATAGCAACAAACAATCTACATAAATTAACATTAGAAATAGTTGATTCGTTGCCAATGAGCAGATATAAAAAAAGAATTCTATACGTATGATGATGACATGAAGATAGATACCCAATTTAATTACGTTTATTTATAGTTCGTTCCATCATCTTAGCCGACAATGCTCTCTTTCGTTTTTTACCTCGTATCGACTTACGTATCGTTGTCTCCAGAGGTCGTTTATTCTTTCCTAACGTTCACCGTTAAAACGGGCGAGCGTAGCGGGCCATTCGTCGCGCCAATAGAAAGACGAGCGAGCTCTAACCGACGACGTACGCAATCGACTTCGCGTTTTCCTACGCCCTCTTGAACGTTCAAGGGTTCGAGCTGCTCGGCTTACCTTCGCTGCTCTATCCACCCTTTACCGCTGTGTAGCGACTCGTACCTTCGAGAATCTTCCTCCCTTCGTTCCCTACATCCGCGGAGCACGTAAGTTTTATTTTTATTTTTCCTTCGAATCCCCGACCCTTTCTTTCATCGAACGATTTTCCAGAAGAGCTTTACACCGCTACACACGGATTTATCGAGGTAACGTATTCGAACCTCGCGGGTGAGATGTTTATTTTATTCCGTTTCGTTTACCGCCGAGTTTGTACCTTTTTAGGACGCGATAGTGTGGCACACGAAAGCTTATCATTCTAAATGGTGGAAATTTAATTTTAATCTTTCCTTGACTGTGACTATGACGATTGCTATGATGAGAATCTATAATAAAGATTATGATGGTAAGTGGAACTCTTTATAGGTTCCATATTTTTTTTTTTTTTTTTTTTTTTTTTATAAAGTGGTGATTTTTTCAACAAATAAAGAATACAGAGCCAGAACCGCGGCTGACATAAGTTTTCGACTAGATGGAAACCCATTTTCTTCTGATACGCGTGCATTGGCAAAGAATCTGATGAAACATATGGTAAAGCATCGAAATACGGATTTGAACGGAACAGGAATGTATTCGTCGTCTTATCTCTTCATTTCTCTATCCTGTACTCGATTCGTATACATCGACAACTTTTCGCGACAACCAGAACCTGCAACGAATATTTCCTCGCAACTTTTCTGGCCTTCTCTCTTCCTCGTCCCCACTCGTCACCATTCAACCTTGATCGGTTTGTATTTTTCCGAAACCTATTTGTTTCCTCCGGTCGATCATCAGTTTCCCGATTTGCATCTCGATCTCCGATTTCCCTGGTGATCCGTCGGAACGAGCGCGTTTTCGAACGTGAAAAATGCAGCTACAGGAGTTTTATTCGACATGCGAGAATACACGAATTAATCCCGCTACGGCTACGATAAATGTAGAAACCCATTGTTATTTCGCCATTGTCGAAGAAGTAGATGTGTTTGGGGGGAAATTTCAAACTCACCTTTTGGCTTTTATTTATGGAACGTAGCAGAATGTATTTTCTAACCGAAAAACTAGTATCAGCTTTTTTTAGTTAAACGTGTATTACACGTTTTGCAAAGTTTTGCAATTTTACATTTTAAAATTCTACATACTGTCCAAAACTTTACAATTTTCGATTCTGCTCGATGTCTCAGAGTCTCAGAGTCTCAGAGTCTGAACCAGATACTCCGGTTCCGAGGCGGAGAATCAGGATTCGAGTTCAATCTCACAGCTGCAGATTCGCCCATCTATTATGTAACTCGTCTATCATCGAAGAAATACTTCTTTTCCAAAAGACAAAGCACAATCCATCCGATAAAGGGTTAAGGAATTTGTAATATACATTTGTAGTGAAGAGATGTGTTCTCTAAGTAACGATAACTGAAATCCGCGAACGCAGGACCTGGCAAAGATGGCTGATTTAGTGGAGCGAGAAGACGAAATGTGAGTATTCGTGGGCCGTGTCGGGTCTGTTCCCACACGGTCTAGTTAGCAACACAGTTTTCTGCATGGTTTACACGTGTAACGGACGATGCAACGAGAAGAGACGAATTAGAAATTTGTTCTACATACTTACACCAGTGTAAAGCCGACCGTTTCACGAGTATGATCTCTCGCTTCCCCATATCTAATGTCGCGTTCGTCACGCCCTTTTGTTTTTCATTCTAAACTCAACATAAACCATTCATTAAAGTGCCATAAATCCATCTATCTTTGATTGAAAATGTACACTAGATTTTGCAGTTCAATCGATTCAAAAATCTTTTATATAAATTACTCTTCGTATATTTTTATATATTTATATATTTTTATAGGAACTAATACATTACCTCTATTTTGTGATAACAAATGAACTAAACAATCTGTAATAAACACTTGAGCTTTACATTTAATTGTCATTACAAATTTTCGCGTTAAAGTGTGACATTGGGTTCAACTCGATGCAGTTCACCGCGAAACGGGTCAATCTCAAGCGATTTCGTTCAAACGTCCTGGCAAACGCGAAACCGTGCTGCTACGAATGTAATACAGACGCGGGCGCGTGGATCAAAGCGATTGACGAACCCTGTTCTCTCTGATGTTCGCCCTTAAGCCTGATTCGCACCGTGACGATTCATTTCGCTACTAAAGATTTATTATGTATATCGAAGGCGGTATATATACAATCCAAATATCATATATACGGTATATATATGACGTTCGAACAAATAAAATAAAAATCAAGTAAAAATTATTATTACTATTTATTTATTGTCGCATCAGCTGTTAAGCCATCAGCGACCACTATGAGTTAGATGTTCAACATTTATATACATATAAGACGAAACACTACAATGACTCAGGGTTAGCGATAGAATTTTATTCACTAATTATAATATTTACAATATTTACAATGTTTACACTCTCACTTATAAATTAGGAAACGACGATTAAACCCTATTACTATTATTTCTTTATTTACACTCTAGATATCTTTCCAATTATTGTAAATTTTATTTCTCTGTATATTCTACACACGTGCTCTGTTATATTATATTCTCTGCTTCCGTCTCTCTCTACACAGAATCCGATTGGCGCGCGGAGCATAAGAAACGCGGCAAATCCAAATTCAAATTAAAGAAAGTATACTTTCTTTACATACATACCTGAGTCATAATATAATTAAAATAAATACAGAATAACTTATGGTTAGAATAACTAATACTTACACGTAACAATCATTTTATATAGCATAAAGCATAATAATTAAACGTATATTTTAGACGCTTGTAGTGTCTTGTTAATTCTTGTTTATATTTCTCTAGAAATTTTTGTCCTTTGCAAATAAGATATAACTTTTGATATGCATTTCTTGTTATCTAAGCTGATCTTCAGGGTGGTTGGTTGCCTCAGCCTCGAATATACGAACTCGTAGTTCAGCCATGTATCCTCTAGCTCTCAGCAGCTGAGCTTAATACCCTCTAGCCTCCATTAGCTGAGTCCAGTATCCACTAGTCCTCAGTAGCTGGGCTCATGGAGGGGATAGCTAGTGGACCTCATTTATATAAACTACTCTGTCATCGGAATTGCCTTCGGATAAGTAAGGTTCTACTGTGCTTTCGTACACTACCTCTCCTCATACGCGATCGATATCAATCATTGTATCATCCTAACCGAACGTTCCAAATTTCCCGTGCCCCATCTTTCCGGCAGTCCTCGTTTCAGGATTCCAAAGTAGAATGTTAATCCGCGTCGATCGGCGGCAGTTCCTCGGGACTCCTAGTGCTGGCCTTCTCTTCTCGCGAGTTTTTATTACGCTTGTTCCATATTTTCCGCTCCCGCTACCTCTCTCGTTCCTGGTTCATCCTCACCATCCCTTTTTCTCTGTTCTCCTTCGACGGTTGGTCTCTCGCTCGGTCGTTTCGCCACTCGTTTCTCCCCCCTATCGTATCGTGCCTGGTCTCCTTTCTACCCTCTGTGTTCACCCGATGGCGTTCCTCTCTCGTCTATCGTCACTCCATCCGTCCCTCTTTATCTTCCCCCGCGTCTCTTCCGCCTCTCTTCTCGCTGGGCTCCACACCTCCGCTTAATAATACACACCAGCCAGGCCACCCGCTACTACAACGGCACACCGGCGGCACCGACAGTATGGCATACCACTTTATTGATCTTCTTTCCCCGCTTTCACGGGTTTCAACCCGAATTTTCCACCACTTTATGCAAGCGTCGCCCTCCTGCCCGTTTACGCGCCCCTACGCTCCGGGATTCATCCCTTCGTCGTCGATAAATCGAACCGACCTAACGGCGAGCCATCGTGGAACAGTCGACGCTCCGAGTTCGAGGCGACGCGTTCCGAGGACTCGCGCTAGACCCACGAGGGATCGATTCGCAGGCGACTGGAAAATGGCAAACTTTTGGGCTTCTGTTATTTCGTGGAAAATAGATACACGGGGGAAATAATTCTTTTTGAAGTAATACTGGTTATGCGTGGGTGCATATCTAATTAAATTAAATTTATTGATATTAACACATTCACGGGCGGCAGATATTTTACGTTTCTAATACGGAGTATTGATAAAAATAATAAAATTCTGAAACTGGACATCGGAAATTTTGTATCGTTACGGCGAAGATAAAAATTACAAAATATGTTTTGAAATATCAATGTTGTAAATGTATGTAGTGCATAAAGTAAAAAGATTTTCATAATTTGTTCATAACCAGGAATAGAATTTGAAGTGACGTGAATACACGTTGGCTGCCGGACTAAAACTCGTGAAAATTTCTACAGAGTTAAAATTTTACTGCCTCACCTTCGAAATTCATTTTTTTAGTTCCTTAATGAAAAGTCGTGCCAACCATTTCTGCGTGACGTGTGGTCCAACGTGTTAAGGGAGCGAAGATCTGGTAGATCTATAACCTCCACCTTGCGTGTGTATATGTATTTTCCTAAAATTTACGAAGATCTACGAAATGACACGATACTTGTAAAACGTTTTCAAAGGGTGGTTCAAATGTTTGCTGGTTGTTCTCATTGAATAAAAAACGCTTGGTCAACATAGGTCCTCAGATCAATCCTCTCAGAGTAAACAGCGATTTTCTATTTCAATAATGTAATCCATCAGCGTCTATTCATTGCTTGCGGTAGAAAAACAGAGGATTATCGGAGATTTCGTGGGATTACTTGATTACTTTACTGTTTTTACCTGTTACAAAGGGTATTCTGTACCGTCGTTCATCCATTTCGGTACACATTCGACCTCTTCGTCGAATTTTGTACTGTTTCAAAAATTCGCAAATAATTTGAATTATTGATGTATAAAATTGCTGTTTACGCTAAGTATTTTTATCTAATCAAATGATAAGCAGTCAAGTAATAACGAGCAAAGATTTCAACCACCATCGAAAAAGTATTCTTTGTGCAGTTCTGTTGTAATAGTCGTTTCTTCTCTGCATTTTGCCAGAATATTTGAATATTTCCAGGGAGCGATTGTTAAAACATTTCAGGCTTTTCTATTGATTTATTCATAATGGATCGGGCTTTTGATGTTTGCGAATAAAAATGTTACGCGATTGGGAAATGAAATTTCGATCGAAAAATTCTTGAGTTCCTGCAAAATATGCGAAAAAAAATCATATCGCACTGACACCGACCTATACGGTAGTCCATTAATCGATATAGTGCACCCATGCCGTGCCAAAAGGGTTGGCCTGATGGGACAAATTGTCTCTTGCGGGACTTCTGACAATGTACTCCAAGTAGTCCAACACTGGTAGTAGGTTCGTAAACTAGATTAGCGAACATTGGAGTTGATTAATTCGCGATGAGGGCAATATTATAAATTTGCCCTGAAAGAAGTTACAAGTTCAAATTTTCACGTCTCACTCATTCCAATGACTTACTCATTCCAATCGAACATCATCGTTAAATTCGATGGAAAAATAGCTGAAATAGTTTAACAGATAAAAAAAAGTGACCATTCGATTAGATACCTACGCTATTAGATAGTTAGAGTAGCAACGCATCGGGAGCATTTGAAACGAATTGTAAAATCAAATTCGGACCATGACATCATCGACAGTGGGGCTTCGCTCGGTTTTTCATCCACCGCCTTCGAGAACGGTATTAAAACAATCGATAACGGAATAAAGGCGCCACGATTTATTTCACGCAATCGTGGTAGTAGGCTTTCGTTGTACAACAATTCATTTACGTAACATTACGGGTTACATAATGCGCCGCAATTTTTCAGCGAAGCGAAAACACTTGTTCGTACAATACACAGGTATAATTAAACTGATCAATTCGGCAAATTCCCGACCGCCATTTAAAACAGCAGCCAAGGAAGAAAGGAAAGAAAAAAAAACGATAATTTAAAGCACTCAGGGATTGTTCTGGTTATTTACTTGCACCGCTTGTTCGCCGCAGCTAATTAATATTCGCGTTGTAACCTTAATGGAACGCGGAGCACTCGCGTTCCAAAGATCATGTATACCATACTGGAGGCACTGAAAACGATAACGTTATCGATAGGGGAGGTTTCATTTGGCGTATTAACGTAGGGTTGAGTGTTGAGGTTGAGGCTGAGATTAAACTAATGTAATCATTACTGAAAAAGTGATCGATTTCGATCGTTGGTATTAGAGATTTGTATGATATTGGAATATGTTATAGTCCATGCTAAATTAGGGAGGGTTTAAGTCATCACTTTTCTGGATTCGCAATTAAAACTTTGAGGGCTTGTGTTTCTTATACAATTATAAAACTGGACAAATGATGACTTAAACCTCCCCTAATTTTATGTGGACTTCAACATGCTTCAATATCGTCAAAATCACCCACATGGGTGTACTGCTGGCTCGCGAGAAGAATGAACTATGTACTTACAATAACTATTTCAGTATATCTATAAATTGTATGATATGTATATTGAATACTGAAGTAAGTTTGATATTATGTTAAGAAGTATATTACTGTAGTTGCTTCATTACCGAAAAAGGTTGCGCACCGCTGTTTACATCCTCTTTCGAACTTCCTTCCATCGTCCTTCGTTGCCTCCCCCACCCCCACGCTTTTCCCTCCCTCGTTGCAACGATGCCTACCCGTTGCTTTTAACCCCGGGAAAGAGAAACGCCAGCGAGATTCGTTGGAAAGATTTTTCGACTCGAACGGACGCCGGCGAGGAAAGTAAGGAGAAAATAAAGTTCTCCATCGAATATATCGTCCTCCACCTTATTCTTTTCTTCGAGCCGATCTATTTCCGTCGATGAGAACGGAATTCTCGTGACATTGCACTTGAACAAGATACCGTCTTTGTGTACTGTAAGTTCGTGGCTGGCCAACGTTTCACGGTGCGCACCGCGCTGATGCAGGTGTATCTCTGCAGTTTTGTTATCAAGCTAGCACAAAAAGCGTCGATAACGAGAACCGAACGCTCTTGTCGTTGCTCTACGAGTCTACACCTCGCGTTGATTCGTTCAGGAACTACGGCGCATTCCAATCGCGAGGAATCTTGTACTCCGTTTCCATTATTTTTTTATATATAAATATATATAAAACACTATGTTAAGAAAATTGTTTTTCTCTGTCTAGTTTATTGAATCATAAGTTGCTTATAGAGAAGCTTATCTACTGCATTTATGACCTAAGAATGGTATGTTTCAATGCAGTCAGGGCCTCTATGTAAAGAATGAGTAGTAGTGGTGTTTGTTTGGGACCGTTGGAAACGGTTGTAATGGCAACTGGCCAAACAGCAACGACTCCCACGAGACTCCACAGAATCTTAGATAACCTCGAACAAAATAGTTATCAGAAATATCTTAATAAATTTTTATTTATTTTGAAAGGGTGTATATTGTATTCAACTTAAGTAAGAAAGAATAATCTTTCTTGTTCTCGTTAAAACATCACATTCAATTTGTATTGGGTTGTCTGGGAAGTCCATGTCGATTTTTGATAGGTGGTACAGGTCTGAATATATCGGAATAATTGAAAACAAATAACATGTATGCATCCCTTAACAGGTGGATAGGTTGTGGAACAAGATGGTACCTATGTAATACAATAAATCTGCATCAAAATTTGAATGTGCCTTTGAGTTTTTCTTAAAAATTGGCACAAGCTTTCTGGACAACTCAATAAAAAGATTCATATTAATTCAAACCAACTGCAATCGCAGTTTCAATAGTCTAACCACATTTAAACTACAATTTAATTTGTATCTTCTTTCTGTTGCAGGTAAGTGTTCCGCGGACTTTTTCGCACCTGTTCGTGAATTCTCGGGTAAGCTCAACTATCTTCCAAGCGATTAATTAATTTTATTTTTATTTATTTTTTTAATTCGATCGTCGTCGACATCACGCCTAGCTGTTTCTCATTCATGGTCAAGCCCCGTCGCTTATTTCCATGGAATCTCATTTACTGGGAACGGATCTGTTTAGCTGGGGCGACGAGCGTGATTCAGTTACGTAGATGCGCGATACACCGAGTGGCTCCGGGAGCCATAGTTGTATAAACACACTGTCAGGTCCCGCGCACACTTCTGTGCCTCTAATGAAAACAAGTAGGTAGTAGATGTCATTCCTCGGCAGTGATTCTCATCAATGTTCCGTGTGAAGCGTGTAATTAACCGGGAACGGCACGCCTAATCGACGGTGAATCTGACGTTAAATTGCAATCGGTGCACGGAGAAGGTGCCAATTAACGCAGAACTCGTGTTTCAAAGACTGGGGACAGCAAGGGAAATTGTTATTATTGCGACGATCCGCGTCACGAGATGTCATATCGCGGCCGCTAGGGCTCGTGGAACAGTCTCTAAGCTGGTATTTAAAATTATCTAGCACGCGAATGCGCTCTTTATAGACGATTCTGCTACTGGTATGTTAACATTATAGAATTGGAGGTTGCTATCTATATTGAAAACGATATATCTCTATAATATCCGTTCCACTGATAGCGTAATTCTCAACATAGTATTATCCTTTCGTAACACAAGACATCACGTATGGAGCAAATGTTTTAATTCAAGAGAAATATGGATACCAAACCTTTTCAGCAATTTGCCCCTCGAACAGGTTCTTTTAACCTCCATATACGACCATACTCTTTCTTACAAGTATATCCACGTGCTATCTGCTCAAGAATATCGTTATCGCGTACATTTATTTGAGTAAACGCGACTGGAGGTGTCCAAGCGCGCGAAGACGCGATTAGGCCCGAATTTCGCGTTCAGCGTTTACCTTTTGGCGGCTCTCTGGGTAAACTCGACGTCGCGATCTCGCCGCGGACTTTCTTACTCGCGCCAACGTCCAACGCGACGACTCGACTCTTTGTTCGCCAAAGGAATTCGCTGACGACAGGTTTCGCTGGAATCGCGCGATTACGCGCACGCCCCGAGATAAATCGGAGAACACTGACTGGCTAGCTTAGCGAACAGAGCGAGCGAATTACTGCGGGACACCGACGGGGAACAACCATGCGCGAGTAATTGAAATTTGTCATCCTTAAGGGGCTTTTTGCGACGAACTCTATGGAACGGTTGGCTCGTTAGCGCGGATGCCTGGCTCAGAGGGGAATAACACGAGCGCCGTACGCGTCGGAGATATAAAAATGTTTCTCGTATTGTATTTATTTTACCTACCTACCCTCGGGTTGCCTCCTTTTTGAACCTCGTTTATTCAACCCCAGCAATTCTCAACCTAGGAGGTCGCGCTCCAGAAATACACGACGAGGAAGTTTTAGGTTTTAATCAAAAGAAATTATGGAAAACGAGAGATTAAATATTAGTATACTTCTTTTTACCCCATTGTATAATTATTTTAAATCAACACAGCATATTTTCAATTGCTTGAGATTGTATACGTAAACGTGTAAATCTGTACAATTTTCTACAGCTTCGAATTCATGTATCATCGTTCCTTTAAACTTTGTTACATTTTTACGTAATGCAATTTTGGATCGCACTGAGAATGAGAGAAGGTTGAGAGGCACTGATTTAGCGCGTGTATCTTGATACAGATTCGCGCAGCGTCGCGTTTTGTTGGTTAATATTTTTCACGTCGAGTTCGGTGTGTTCGCGGTCGATGATAAACTGGTTCATAATTTCCCGCGAGCCTGGAAGAATTAGGGGTTGCGTTACGTGGACAGCGCGTAAGAGTGAGGTAAATATTACGGTTGAAAGAAATAATGTGGATTTAATACAGTGATAATTTAATTATAAAAACGTTTGTCTGGTAGTTATCGTTTGTTTTGCGGAGTACTTTTTGCTCACGGGTCCTTTAGACCAATTTATAACCACTTTCATCCGTTTGAATGTACACTTTTATTTTAATTATTCCATAATTGATCCAAATTTTTCGTTAACAAGTTTATTTAATTGTCGGATTCTTTCGCTATAGGAGGGAGGAGGTGTTATAATCGAAATTGTACGCGCATTTTTATTTCCCGTTTCCAAGCTAATTAGTTTCTGATTTAAATACTTCGACTGTAATTGCGTTTACTTCGGTGCAACTGGAAAATTTCTACAGGGTGTCCCGTTAGTGGTGGTACAAACGAGCAGGAGATCATTCTACGATAAAAAATTGAATCGAAAATGTACAATAAAATTTTTTCATATGACGCTTTATTTTCGAAAAAAATAAGTTTGAAAGTTTGTCGATTTTGAAATTTGAAAGTTTCGAAGTCGAAGCTGAAAGTCGAAGTTTGAAAAATTTTCAAATATATTTTTTTCGAAAATAAAGCGACATATGAAATAATTTTATTTTACATTTTCGATTCAATTTTTCACGTAGAATCATTCCCTACTCGCTTTTACCACCAGTTACAGTACACCCTGTATAAGAATTAGTATTACACACTTATATTTTCTTATAGAAAATTCTAAAGGTACCACGATCGTCTGTTTAAAATCCTCAGAGCTTCGTGGCTCCAATCTTCGATCAAAAACACCTCGCTATCACGTTCGAACGGGCGCATCGAGGGGAACCTGATAAGTAACGCTTTTCGTCCGCTATCGCGGCAAGGCACGCGGGGTACAATAATTGGTAACGATAAATAGGAGCGCGACAGAAGGCAATGGGACGGAAAATCAGTCGGTTCTCCAACGGCGTATCGTCGAGGAGGTCGGGAGAGTAGTACTCTCGCATTCCGATGAACAGCAAACCCAGAAACAGGAGGGACTGGCAGGGTGACAAGTTGCGATGAGAGAAAAACCGAGGAGAAGGTGGATTGCTGGGAGAGAGAGGGGCAAGAAAGACAGAGGGAGAGAGTGATCTCGCAAATCAGTAGAAGGCGGCATCGACCTCGCCTTTCTTCTTCTCTTTTCCTCCTTTTCCTCTACGAACATCGCTTTTTCTCTCTTTTCCAGCTCCGTTCCTCTCGCGGAATCCTTTCTTCTGTGTGTGCAT
This sequence comes from Hylaeus volcanicus, assembly GCF_026283585.1. Taxonomy (NCBI): domain Eukaryota; kingdom Metazoa; phylum Arthropoda; class Insecta; order Hymenoptera; family Colletidae; genus Hylaeus; species Hylaeus volcanicus. The sequence continues at coordinate 15,954,219 of NC_071979.1, read as the reverse complement.
TGTGCGGATGATACCCGGTGCCTGGCTTCTTTTTCCGTGGCTGTGGGCGAAAACGAGCACGGTAGATACCGTGGCGGTGGCGGAAAAAAGAGGTACGCGCGATCGGTATTCTCCCCCGCTCGGTCTTGCAGCGCGTTCGTTCTCCTTTCTTCCATGCATTTTCGAAAATAGTCTAACCTAAAAATATGCGGGAACGGCCGGCCGCTAGTCGACGCGGAACGCCGTCTTTCTCTGGAGAAAATTGCAATTTGTTCACTGCGATCGCTGGCCAAGCCTCATGTTTGTCGTTGCTCGACCCACGTCACTAACGAGGGAACTGTCGCACGCTGATTTCCACGAAACTTTTGGATCTAATCGGTGGGTGTTGGAATATTTACTATAATTCAATCTCTTATTTTACCAGAAAAATAAATGTACTGAAAATATATGTACAATGTATATGTCTGTCACTACAGAATAACGAAAGAGAAAGTTTAGGATATGGACTACCCTCTTAAGTGCCTGAGGGGACTTTTCTTATAGTTTCCTAGAGCATAATCAGATGTGTGGAAACTGCAGTATATACTGGTAGAAATTCTTTCTACCTTTTTCTCATAACGTTTGTCGGTCAGTGTTGGCCAGGTCCTCGTAGTGAAAAGATCTCAACTTAATCGTGACATCTTAGTAATAAAATCAACAATTTTAATTAATAAATTTAGTATTTTATTATTTCATTATACCCCATTTCTAATAGTGAGTCTACGTAAGAATTATACTGTACTTTGTTGCTGGTAGATATTGAGCTTGAGAGAGAAACCACCCCTTCTATCAGAGCCACTCAAAAGTAGTATTGTATCGAAGGCCTCTAAATTAATGAAGAAAATTGTTTGAAGATATTAAAAAAAATAATGTGTTACTGAACTTTTTAGTAACTCTAGCGTGTCAGTCGCGACAGAGAAAAGGATAACGTTGATTGGATTCACGGATAGCGCTCCGCAAGTCTCGTTGACGCGAGAAACGAATCGAATTAAACATTAATTCCGCGTCGCCAACGTGTCACGAAGAATTCCGTTCTAGCAGCAAATAGAGTTCGGCACCGGATGCGATGCGAATGGAGAGTGTTGCATTGGAAATGGGCGACCACATCTATTCGATCTTTATTTCGCCAGAAATCGAGCAACGGTTTCACCCTCCGCAAAGTTTAATCCATAGGGTGCACGGTTGAAGGTGCTAGAGCAAGCGCGTCAAACTCATTTTGGCACGGGAGCCAATTTGTGCTTTGCTACCGTATACCGTTCTCCGTGGATGTACAATTATTTACCAGCGGAGTGAAAAATATAAAACCCATACAATATGGTGTGTATCACGTACCAGTTTCTCAATAGATTTATTTATTTATCATTAGTTTAAGACACCAATTAAATCACGGATGTATGAATACCGAAGGAATAATTTATGTCGTGAAAAATAAAATAAAATAAAATTCGTGCATCAGGTTAACGTCTGAATTTCATGTATAACGTACGTCTTGAATCCTACACCTTGTATATTTTAACCAGAAATATTTTGGAGCACTTCGTCGTGGCTTCGTCATCGCGTCCAATCGTCTCCCCTCGCGTTCATCGGGTTCGCGGTCCCTTAATCTCGCCTTATCTTTATTATGTTCTAAAATCGACCCGTAGTTTTTGAGCCGCTCCCCGATCGCTGACGGGTTACGTGTCCGTTAACGCTCGTGCTGATACCAGCATGTTTCACCGTCCAAACTGTTTATAGCCTCTTTGTAATCGTTTTTGTGTGTCACTTCGAAGTCCAATCATCGCGCTTGATTATCGAACGATTACGCGGAAAACTCGTCACGACTACGAAGGGAGATATTATCGCTCGTTGCAGTAAGTTGGGGAGGGGAGAGTTAAACTTTAAAAGTAAACACATTGAATCGTTTATCTTGAAAATTGCCATTAGATAGATAGTCTCTTGGTACGAGGCACGCTGCTTCAAAAAGTGCTGGAGAGAACCTGGCGCTTCTTAGACAGTATTCATTCCATTTTTTAGGACACAATATTATAAAACTTTAGAATGAACCATTAATAATGCATGACAAATTTGATGCAAGTATTCGAAGCATGTATAAATACAAAAATTGAGATCGATAATACCTTTCTTCCGTAATTAATACGCGAAGAAAGCCTAAATTTGCGTTCTCCAGACCAAACCACCCCCTCAACGCTGTTCAGTGTGGTTCACGATCATCAATTATTGGTCCGGTGATGTACGCGCGAATCACCTTCGCAATACCGTGTCCGAACATTTAATTACAAACGTTGCTCCCTTGATCGACCGATGGTGATATTCGCACAATATCTGCACGCGACATCCGAGTTATTAATATTACTTGCCGTTTGGAAGATGCATATCGTGGCTGGTAACGCTGTTCCAAATCTGATCGTTAATTACGGTACCACTTCGTGCAACTGCGATTATTACTTTACGTGGCGAAGTCGAGTATACCGTGACTAATGAAATTATTGGCGGAGCCAAGCGTTGCTCGTAAACATATCTGTAGATCGGAGCAAAAACCACGTTGTCAGTATGAATTTTGAATTTTGAAATACAGCTTTTCAGAATACACAATTTAAGGTCTAGAATTAGGTTTTCGGCACTCCAAACCGTGTTTTGTATGAAAATGCATATTTTATGCGCGAATATTGCACTTATCTGCAAGTCGCAAAAATTTGAGCACTTATCTGTTTGTTTGCGTATGGTGTCACGGTTGCGCGGATCTTTTAGAGTGGGTTGAGTATCACTGGCGGATTTGTAATAAGTGTAAGCGGATCGGTACAGATGCGTCGCTTGCAATGGTCCCGTTTGCGCGCTCGCGCACGTTCTCTTCTTGTCGAATCCCGGCGCACCGTGAAACCATGATGACGCAACGGAGAAGTGTTGGTTCAAAGCGCGGGCGACGTGTCGCGAATGCGCCTGTGTAAAAGCATCGCTGCCAGCTGCACGGCAGCCGATTAAGTCGCGGTCACGACTATACTACCCAAGGTGCGAACGATTTCTATGTTTCGGAGAAAGTTTCGCTGTCTCCGTCACGTTTGTCGAGGAATAATCGATGCCATTGCCTTTTTACCGCTCGAATCACTCGAAAATAACTCTGGTCACTATAAAATTCTAACGTAGCAAACAACATAGGACCTCGAACTGTATAGTTCGAATTAATTAATAACGAGTTCCTCGGTAATGTATAAGGATTGTTTATGTGTTTCGATGAATTGAATTTACACTTTAAGTCATTACTGATATCACGTTTCTTATTGTTATTTAAAATATTAAATGTCTATTATTTGGACCTGATCTAGTTAGCTCTGAGGTGTAAGTTCGATTTTATAAACATTACCAAGAAAAACGCGATGGATGATTTTTAGTATGAGTCACTTAGTCACTTACGCACTGATGTAGCGTAGTACTATCGGACCTATACACGGTAGACGTGTTACGGTACAGTCGTCCTTCGAGAAGGAGAGGTTCTCGAACTTTTGTAAAAATGTGTCGAATTTCATTCGAATAATAAACCACCGCAGATTTCATACATTTATAGCATGCTCGAATAGGATATGAAAAAAATATATATCATTGATAAATATAAGAATGTTTAAAGCTCTTAGATATAATGTTACTAACATAAATACTACCATGTTTTAGAAACTTAACTTTACACAAACATATTGTGAAAGGGACAGTTCCAAATGAATTATCTATTAGACAATAAATATACCTTATGCTTTTTTACAAGTTGATCCAAATTTTGTGTCGTAGGTGAGAATTCTGCCGAATCTGTGGTATAAAACGAGCAGGCAGGCGTAGCTCCGATCGTAACGGAGCACAGCGCGAATCGGAGTCGAAGTCGAAGTCGGATTTGCGACGAGTTGTCTCGGGTCGACTCGGGTTTGGGACGATCGTAGCCGAACGCGTGACTACGTGCGCGCTTCGCCACTGGCGTGCCGTAGCATTCGAGTCGAAACGAAACGAAACGAGACAAGACGACACGAGACGATACGGCACGAGACGATACGAGACGGGACGAGACGGAGCGGGACGGTGCGAGGCGAGGCGAGGCGAGGCGAGGCGAGACGAGGCGAGGCGAGGCGAGGCCAGTCGAACCGAACCGAATCGAAACGAACCGAGAAGAGAGTCAGTGGCTGGCGACTCCTCGGGGCGTCAGGTTCTCTGTGTGGGGTTTGTTGTTGTTTTGCGCTCACTGCAAACCACGTGCGCAGCGTGACAGCTCCGTTCACAGACGTCGAAAGTACACGACCTTACCGCACGACGCCTCCACTTATCGTGATCGAAGTTTTCGGTGACTTTTCCGAACGAAAAAACATTTTTACGACTAAACGGCTCCGAGGAAGAATCGCATCGAACGTTGACATTGCAGACTGAACATTAAACGTGTAAACAGTGAAAGTGCTCCCCGCTTTAATCGACGCTGAAATTACAATGTCGCGTTCGATACAAATGACAGAACACGTTCTGTGATTTTAAAATCCACGACGTTCGAATAAATCGTAATGGTTTAAGCGATCGGTGCGCGCGATACGATTCAACTCTCCAGATCAAGGAGCCACTGATAATGCTCGGTGACACGTCTCAAGGTCCGCAGCCGAGATTCGTGGATATTACAATATTAAATTCGTCATGATGAATCGGTTACGTGTCCTCGACCGGTTATCGCAGCCGAGACTTTCGTTAGCAACTCTTATCAGACTACGCGAATAACCTGACCGCGTCGCGTAAATATTATGAGCGCAGGAATCTTCAAAACGCTCAAGTTGAAATTACGATGTCGCCGAATCGCGTTGCCAACCGCGGAAAACGCACGGAAGAAAACCGCGCCAAGGACGAATGACGCTCCAAAATTTTATCAGCTCGAGTCTCGCAAAATTTTGATCTAACTAAAAAAAAAAAAGAGAGAGAGGACTTTAAATGTGTTATTTGTTAACGAAAACTAAAATGATTTTCACGTTGGTCAGTAGTTAGCGAATATCTTATCCGAATTACTGTCGAATCGGATAGATCGTTACACGGAGTTTCCATACGTCATCCGTTCGAATAGAATTCCGACCAAGATTCTGCATCTACGGAGAGCAAATAAAACGTCAGCGGTAACCCTGCTCGTGGCATCGAGGCGGCAGCGGGCAAAGTAAGTGGACCGCGCCAAGCAAGAACGTAACGCGGGTAAATTAGTCGCGGAACGAGTACGGGTCTGCGACAAGAAACGGAATAATAACGACCGCGGGGCCGGAAGAACGTGGAAACGAGCAAAGAAGAAGGAAGGAGTCGGTCGGTTGTACACACGTATTCGCGAACCGTACCAACTCCGGAACCATAGACAACCACTGCAAAGAGATAGAGAAAGAGAAACAGAGACGGTGGAAAACCCGTACAGGAAGGAGGGAGGTGAAGTAGCGAAGAAGGAAAGCACGATCCCGGAGGAGTGGGAAGAGAGCGGAGAGAAGATTTCTGGGCACGCGCACTCCACCTGCTAGCGTGTAGTGGCACGCGCCATACCCACCCCCCTCCGCCTGTGGACGTTGCGCCCCCCCTCCTCATCCAGCAGTCCCTCTTTGGAGTTACCTCCTGGTTCTACCGCGGCCGCCGCCACCGCCACCGATTCTTCCCTCTCACCCCCGACCCCGAACTCCCCATCCCCCTCCCCCTGGCCCCTCTCGCGATCTCTCCCCCCGCGGAACCTCTCCTCCCGCGGGAATGCCCCCCTCCCCGTGCTCCCCTCACGCGTGCCACGGTTTCAAGCTGTGACGCGCGGGAGTCAATCGCTCGCGGACTTCGATAGGACGAGCACGCAGGTCCTTGCTCTTCCTCTTCTTCTCTCGTACGCCTCTATTCATTCGCGCCTCGTGTTCTACCAATCTCTTCTCCGTCGATTCCTCGTCTCTCCCTACGATTCACTCACGTCTTTCACCCTCCCAGGGATAGTCCGATATCTCAAGGATAGCGAACGCTTGCAACTGTCGCCAAGTTCCACCGTGAATTTTTGCGCGATCGATCATCCACATCGTAATCGAGGAGAGACAGAGTGGCGCGGGCAAGGAAAAGTCCGCAAGCGGTTAGGGTTGTGCCGGCCGATGTTCGCGTATGAAAAAACCCGGTCGCCCGCTACCACCTCTTCCTCCTCTTCTTTCCGGCGTTCGTCTGCTGTCAGGGGTGCAACGTGCCGGCCGATCTGTGCATTGTAAACAAAGAGAACAAAGGGCTGACGGCGTCATCGAAGAAGACGACGACGACGACGAAGACGAGGAATGAGGACGGGGTGAAAAACCGGCGAGGAAAAGCGGGGAAGGGAAAACGAACGTAAGGAGGAAGGAAAGCGATCGCGATAGAGAGTGGGGGGGCCTGACGCGTGCTACTACCGCCCCGTTACTTCCAGCGCAACAAAAATAGTCGAATCTCCGCGACGGTGGAACAGAGAACGAGAAAGGGAGGATAGCCGTCGAGAAAGAGGAGGAATAAAGTTATCGTAATATATACACGCACACGTGCGACGACGTTCCGCGGCGTACAGTGGGGTCACGCAGCGATACAGTGGTTCGGTGCAACTTGTCTTCTGCTCGTCTTGTGTGACGTATCGCTCGAGACAAATACGATTCCCGTGAAGCGAAAATAAATTTGAGATAAATTTTCGGCCGAATCGCGAGTAGCAAGTCACGGGAGAAGAAGAAACGAAACGTGGAAAGTGTCGAATAGAAAAGTTTTTACCAAGATCTGACATTCGGAGCGCCCTTCGGCGTGACAGATCGGTGCACCGATCAGCTGTTCCAAACGTGGAAGCCTCGCAACGTCAGCCATCGCTGTCATCGTCGTGGAATTGTTTCTCGAGTGAGATTCGGAGTGGACGTATCGACGGAGAACATTCTCATTCTCCGTACGCGTGTTTCGAGTCGACGTTCTCGAACCACCTGTTGACGATTTACGAGGGAAAATCGACGCGGTCTACGCGATTGTCCGAGTCGTTCCGCCATCGGGAGCGACGAGGGATTCCCCTTGGATCCTGGGAAAAGTGAATATACTCCCTTGTGCCGGATGACGAAACAAAAATCGAGAAAACGTGGAAAATTATTCTCGCCATGGGTTCGATAACATTTCGCGGGAGAAGTGTCGCACGGACGCGTGTGGAATCGGTGGCGGAACATTGACATGCAAATTCGGAGTGAGTTTTTGTCGCAGGAAGTCGGTGTTAGCTGGCGTATAATGCGCCCGATTAGGGAACCGATAAAAGCAATCCTGACGAAGCTCGACGGAGGAATTTTACGGAGTTCGTGTGTGATATTTTCCAACAACTCTGCTGGTCGGTATAGTTTATTTTGAGCATTAATTCACGGACACGTAAACAAACGAAGAAATAGTTTCCGTTCCGAAGAAGAAAATAAAATTGGAGCGTCGGAGGGGGTAGGCGTAGCGGAGAGAGAGAAACGTCGGCTGTTTTTCGGAGCGAGCGTTATCGAGACGTTGTTAATACTCGTTATCGGTCGCTCGCATCGCCAGTGACAGAGACTCGACGCGGAAAGGTTCGGAGGTCACGGAACCGTTGGACGATATGCGGCACGCAAACTCGTTTCGACGAGCAGAGAATTTTGGCCCGCGGAACAAAGGGGCGCGCTCACGTCGACCGGGAGACCAATCCCGAGTGATATGCTCGGGGGACACGGGAGCGTCGATTCTATTCCCGGCGTCTTTTTCTTCGACGTCGCGTTGAACGGGGAGAGTGCACGCGCGGGAACTTCGAGTGGGTGATAGCTAGTCAAGTGATCGGAAGGGCATTACGTTTTACGGGCATCGTGGGCGGGTTCGTGTATAATAAGAGGCTTTCGAGGTAGACTTAAGTTTTTGTACAGTAATGAAAGAATATTCTACACTGTTGATCGACGACGGATTACCATTTCGTGGACCCGCGAGTTACGGTTACTGTGCACGCGTACGTACATGAGTATAGTACGAGTACGGTACATCTATACATGTACATGTGTACAATATAGTGTTTCTTTTCGACGTAGTACGTTTACTACGAACATGCACACGGTGCATCGATCAAACTCTTTTTTTTAAGTAATTCAGAGGTGCCCGTGTGTCGTTCTTCGAAATAACTTTTCAATCGACGTTCGAAGGGCCCAGGGTCGGCAGCCCTTGACGCCCATGCCTTATTTCGACCCTATCAACGGATAGGAGTGCCATTCAAAACCGTTCGACGCCTTGTACATTTCGTTTCTGTTATATGCGGCATCACGGGACCGAAAATTGTTACGTTGCGGTGACAGAAACTCGGGAGAGGCGGGCGCCGCGACCGTTTCCGGAAAAGTGTGGAGGAAACGACGAAAGTGAAAGTGTCGCACGGCGTGTGTTTGGCGCGCGCGAAGAAAATGACCTTCAAGTTTCGTTGAGGATTTTCCAACGGAATCGAAGGGAAGAAAACATGGATCTGTAACCGGGGGGTGGGTGATTCGTCGATCGAGGAAAAGAATCGCGACAGTGTGTTAGTGAGGATATTAAAGTGACGCGAAGAAGTGATAGACGGAGGGGCATGGTGGGCCCCCACCAACCAGGGCCACAGGCCCGGGTGGCCCCCCTGTAAAAAGGAAATCTCGCTATCGTGCCGCTCGTGCTCCATTAGACTGCCTGGAATGATGGTAAGTCTAAGAAAATAATGTTCTTATCTGTGTTTGTTGACATAGTTTGTTTTCTACGCGCTCGTTTCACAGCCTCGTACAATGAAAGGGAATCAGTATCCTCGATGCGTCTGACGCTATCGTGAAAACTATTGGAAATACACGTGGGAATAACATCGGTAAATGAAGGTGATAAGGAAATAAATGGCTTAATTTTTATATCGAATAAAATTATGGGGGAGACTAGGAGAGTCGAGTGTGAACATTTTTGGAGCGTAGTTTGTAGGTTTTGTTGATTGTAAATACTGACAGCAGCGACACAATAATAACATGTTACTTCACTCTTGGCTGTGGCGATTTATTACGATGGTCTCGCACAACTAAATGTTCCAAACAGTGATTTCTCAATCGTCGCTATCTAAATCGATGAGTAACAATGAACCAGGCGTGAACTTGACAAGGAATTAGTGCGACTAATATTCGCGTTAAAATTTCTATGCTAGCAATCTAGTATTTCGACGATGCATATTTACGTAATTGCATTTCCTTTAAAAGGAACCAAATTCACGGGTTACATTCGTCACAATATTTGTTCTCCTCAGAGAATCATCACGTTTTCAATTTCACCATGTAAATCACGGTCTGCGCATTTTTCCAAATAAGGTCCAGCGAACATTAAGGGATTAAGGTTCCGCGAACAATGAACTGCGACACGCTATCGGGGTTTTTCCATCTCTACCCCGGTTGAATGTTAATGCAGATAAAGGATATCGATTTGTGAATTTTTTATCTCCAGCGTTGTCTGTCGGTGACTTTGAATACGCGCGAAATGTCACCAGATAACGGAAATTCCGGGGAACCGATAAAAATTATTCGAGCCTGCGAAACTCATCGAGAAAATCGTGATTTATTTTCGCCGGTATCGATTCACGGATTCTCGCGATGATGTATTCACCGCTCTTGGAACGACACGCCGCGCTGGAATCTATTTCTTGTCTTACCCACGCATTGGTCTCTCCGAAGGATTCAAAGAAACCGGAAACGTCTGACCGCCGTAACTGTATTGCACCACACGAGCTCGTTGTTTGTATTGAAATTGCGGTGCGTGTCTCTCCAGGCATATAACACGGTCGTAGTTATTATACCGTGACTTTGTTGTACCGGTGCAGTGCTCGAGTGATCGAACAGAAATTGTGATCACACTAGTTTTCGTTAGAAAGAGTTTTCTTGTTTGGAAATGCCTCCGTTGTAAATGTAAAATACGCGAGGGGGTATATTTTTTGGCAACGAGGGTATAATAGATTAATTTCATTCCAGTAATAGACCTGTAGTAATTTATTCGACGAGTTAAATTCATACTTGTGGATTAATTTCATTGTATGATTTCAATTCATATTTTCTTCTAATTCAATAATAAATGCTCGATTCAGCTTTCATTCGCTATTCGCTATTTTTATCTGGATAAGAATTCGACCCATCTCGGTGTAAAAATACAAGCGTTAGGATCGTAAAGCAGACGCTTTGGAAGTTCAGATCACCTTAGATTTCTCTTCGTCTCCTCTAAAGAATTCCTCAAAATATGGGCCAGCAGCTGGTGTGGTAACAAACATAGAACTTTGTACACGCAGAATAGTTCTGATTTCACTTCGATCACACCTAGTTCCGCAGCATTCGGTGAACAGACGTGGCATCGTCGACTCGGCGCTCTGTAAACTTTCGGTCCAGTCATCTTCGAGTCCTCCAACCTCCAAAAGTTGATTGAAAACATAGACCACAGCGGTTACCGAGTTAATTGAGATCGAACGTATGGAAATAATTTTAATGGTTCCACGCTTATTACTATTTGGCCAGCATCGATCATAAAGAACTTCTTTATAGTGTTCAAAATTATTTCACAATTTGAGCCTGACAACTTTCAATTAATGTTCCTCAAATCGTAATTCACTTAAGGTATTTTTAAGGATAGATTAACTCTTTGCACTCCGAATTATCTATATTTCAATTTCGTTACCAGCAGCTCACAACACTTTTAAGTGTTTTACTTGAAATTTACTTTAACCAAGAAATATGGCAATTTAAATAAATAAAGGAAGAAACAAATTCACTTAAATACCAGTTTTATTCTCACTTTTGTAGTATTTTGTAATTTTCAAGTGTGTGATATTTCTTGAAACAATTTCCTTCCCTATTGATTTGAACATGAAAGAATGTCGAGTTGGATTCGACAAAGGAACTCCTGAAATAAAAACTGATGTCGAGTTACACTCGACCATAGGCGTGCAAAGTTTTAAGCAATATTATTGTACATGAGATCGTAAGCGGAAGTGAGACTATGCAATCCTTAGGGAGGCATTAGAATAAATACATACCTAAGGTATTTCAGATTCAATTTCTCTGCTACTTACCCCTGTACCCAAATACCACAAGTCATCGTAGTCGTACAGACTCCTCGAGATTAAGATCCAATCATCTGAGACCGTCTGTATTTTCTAAAAGTTGCTTCCAACTGTAATTCAGCGGCAGTGAAATGTATTATAATTTGATAACACGATCGTGGGTATCGTGATACAAGCAAAAATCATGAAAGTGGCGCTATCGATTCCGTCCCAGTTAGGCCGTTGGCTTCGCTCTCCGAGCGTTCCAGGAGCGTCAAGATCGCATGCACACACGTAGAACAATAGATTGACCGTCGACTAACGGCATTCTAGCGGTCGGACGACCGATAATAGGGGCATCCAGCGCGAGTTCGCGGACATTCCGCGTTTCTCCTGTCCTAGGCGCACCGGTTCCGTTGCACTAACGACCGAGGGCGTTAGTCGGGAATCGGCCAATCGTGGACGTTTCGCCTTCTACCGTTCTTTAAAACTGTTCACCAGTTTTCGTCCACCAATCGTGAGAGTAACGTGTTACACTGTCGTACTGCTACCATCAACTCCGACAATCTAAGTTTGTTCGAATAACTAATTACCTTAATTCCCATTTGAAGATATTGTATAGCGAATGAAGCTTTGGTCGTGGAGAAAATGTAGAAAATATATTTGGTGTAGATTGATTGTATGTTGGAACTCCTAGTGATAGTTGAGATTTTTGTGTGTTTGTCTTCGATTCGTTTCTTCTTTAGAAATTAATTGTATTCAACTAGAGTTGGCTATATACCAAAGGATGCAACCGAATAAGAAGAGACAATTTGGACCAACGCGAATGATTTTCATTTTTGTCACATATGTTCCCATAAGTCTCACTTGCAATTTGGCCAAAAGCAATCAGAAGTATTCACTGATACATATACAGTCGGTCTCATAAATATTCGTACCGTCTATGTCTATCAAAAAAGTTTTCTAAATTAAATAATAAATTGGGTGTTTTCAAATAAATGTTTCATTATAAATATGAACGTGGATAAACTTTACACTTGTACATTAAAATATATATAATGATAAATTGATTTGGAAACATTAAACCTGTTATTTAATTTAGACAAATTCCTTCAATAAATACAGAGGGTACGAATATTTATGGGATTAATTGTATGTCCCACTAGGGTCGAAAGGGCTGAAGAAAATGACTAATGAAAAGAATTTTCGCGCTGGTCAATTAGGTGGAAGAGCCTTCTGCTTCTAAACTGCTTCTTTTTTGTTCCAAAAATGTCCACTCGCGAAGAATCACATACAAGTACCACGCTGTTTCCCATGCGCAGAAAAGATAGAAGTCAACAAACCTCTGTTGTTTCATAACTCGTTGAAAATGGTAACAGTGTCTGGTTTTCTCATGAAGAAGGGGTTACCGTCTGTCGTCGCACGCCTCGCCGTCCCGATTCCGGCGTGTCATAACAGGGGAATGAGCTTCGCTCGGGTGGCCGGCTCATGGCTGCGCGTCGGAATTATTTATACCACTTGATTACACGCGTTGCGCAGAGCCGAGCAGCGCCGAGCGTGCGATGAAAACGGCCGACGACGAACGAGGCGTTCTCGGTTGGGAGTGCATCGTGCACACATCGCTCTATCGAGCATCGATGCGAGGAATCCGGCATACTTTGCCCGCTTCCGCGATATCGAGCGAACAATAAACGAGGACAAGACGCGTTGCGAAAGAAGGGCACGGAAGGGAACCGCAGAGTTTCTTGCGTCGCTTCGTTTTTGCTTTCTCGGTTGGTTCCTCCGCGGTCTAGGGAGAGGTAATTGGGTAATTGAAATTTCTACGCTCGTTTAACACTCGCTCAGCGGAGGCCCGCGCCTGTTTCTGACCCGGGACTGATTTTAATCGGTTGAGTCAGACACTCGACGCGGCGTTTGTTGCGTGAAGGAAATATACAGCAAATGTACCTTGTACTATTGGGGTGGCCCAGTCCTCGGGGGTTGCAGCATGCGAATGTGCAGCTACATGTATCAAAGACAAGACTAATGTAATTGGAATGTATGGAGTTGTGTAACGATAACGTGAACTAAGTTGCTGACTATAGAAGCCTAAAAGTAAGGAGTTATGTGTCTTACCAAAATAATATTAACACGCGCGCCACAGCGAACTGTACTGTACGAACTGTGTTAAATTGAGACATACTGGTTGCTTTTAAGTTTTTGTTCGGGTGAAAAAGGTACTGGTTCCTGATTATTTTTGAACCACGTGTTGGTATTGAAAAGTTGGTACTTTGTTCGGAAGCTCTTCTACTTATTTTATTAGACGTTTCTATTGTGTGTGTTTATATTGTGTTGTGTGTATATTCGCGATCCACCGTTCGAGGTTTCGTCGTATCGATTGTCGCGCGTGCATCGCGAAGACGCTTCGCTTGAAACGGCTTTGCAGAGTTTCTGATAATCGTTCGCGCCTCGGGGAAACTCCGTGGCCTTGTCTCCGAAGATACAAACTTTATTAGCTGTCGCGACTGACAACGATACTGTCGTTACAAGAAACACGCACTCTCGCAAGGAACTGTTCCCCGCAAGCTTCCTTTTTCACCCGAACGGAAACTTAAAAGCAACCAGTATGTTACCTCGATTTAAACTTAATCGAATTAAAAAATGTGCTAATTTTGATAAACACAACGATGTCCACTGAATACGTAAGACACTATTCGATAACTTCTAAAGGTTTGTTTGTTTTAGATAAATTTTTCAAACATTATTTATACGAGTGTTTGAAAAATTGTAAAAATTGTGGTAATACTTATAGTTCATTTCGACAGACAGTTTAAAAATAACCAGGAAGCCTAGTGACTAAAACGCGCAATATTTTCTGGGACACCCTAATAGGACGTTTCAATATTTATGAACGCGGGAGGGTCGTTCCGACCGTTTTAATTCGCGAATAAACCAGTATGAAACCTGTTTGTTAGGTATATCATGATTCGTTTTAGAAACACGCGGCTGTCTGGGGAGCAAATTTATTCTGCTCGATCGAGAAGACGATGCTGCACCGAAATGTTTAATACCCTTTACTTGTTCACAACGACAACTGATAGCATTTTTAAAACTTTGCTTTTTACAGGTCGACATTGGATTTCATTTTTATTAATTTCGTCTAAAATAATTCGTCTCTGAAAGTGTTAAACATAATACCTATTAAAATACATTTCCACCTTTAAACATGTACCGCAATTAAATTTAAGTTAAAAAGATAAGAGAGCAGTTCATACCAGGAAAACTTTGCGTACGCGATAGTACGCGTAATGTAGTGTTTCGTTTTCCGTTGCAAGCAGGGAGAGTTGAAATTTATTCGAATCGAATCACAAAATATTGGTTCCACGAGTAAACACCTCCAAGGCTGAGTCGCTCGGGAGATCTCCCCACCACGAACTTGTTAATGTGTTTCGAAAAGAGTCGGCTGGGTTGCAGTCGTGTCTTCCCCGCGATACACGTTGGCTCGTAATTAGCAGCCACTCGAAGACTATTAATTCCCCGGTAGACGCGGAATCCCGTAACTCTCGATTCGAGGCACCGAAATACGTCTCGACGACCTTGCCGCGTTATTAGGCTACGCTTTAAACGAGATTTTCAGTAGCGTCTTGCCGTTCTGTCGATAGACTCCGTGTCTGTGAAGATATATTTAGCTACGAGGCGGGGTACCGTGGATCGTCGATGCAGAGGGGCGATCCGACTCGAGAACAGATAGACGAGCAGATAGATAACACTCGAGCTTGTCTCGCGAATATAATTCGCGCTTCTTGGTATCTTTATTTATTTCATCGACCAGACCCGTACTTTTTCAAGCATTCTTTTGAATCTATCGAAGATAAGAAGAATATTGATCAAAACTTGATGGAATGGAGAGATTATAGGGCTTTCTGATCGATAGTTTCACCTGGACTCTCGCGCAGACTCCAAATATTTTGGCCGTTCAAAACCATCGATTCTACAGATTAATCACAGTGATTATAATAGATCTTCACTAACCCTACAAGGGACGTCTCACGTACAATATTTTTTCATTCATAAAATATCACAAATAAATTGAAATCCTCCTTATTCAATTCTCAACTTCATCCCCCCAAAAGTACACGATACTCCAATAAATTCCCCTAGCAGTAAAAAAAAAAGTGTTTTCTCAAACCTCTTTTAGACAGGACACCGATACTTAATGGGTCAAGGGATGAAGCATCTCGTAATCCTAAATCTCTCAGATAATTCGTGGAATTTCTCTGGAACGGAGCGAACAACAGACGCAAGAGTAGAAGACGGTCTTGGAAATAATCACGATTCGTGATCCCCGACTGGCCTGTCGTCGCAAATATTCCACGACGTGGGTACGTCCGATACTTTAGCGCGTGCTGTAACTCGCGTTGGCGTCGTACGCCAGTCTTCTCCGTCGCTCTTATTCTCCCCTTGCTCCCTTTAGCGTCTCGCGGTCGGTGTTGTTACCGTCCTGGTCGGCTGTTTGCGCGCGCCATTCCTCGAGATGCGACCGCGCTTTACGATGCGATAAACCACCGCGTTTCTCAGCTAATTTCCACTCTGACGAAAAGTCGTTCCGGCCATGAATCCTCCCGCCCAGAAATATCGCGCTGGGATTTCAGGACCCGCAAAAAATATTCTCTGGACAAACTACTTAATAAACTTTGGAATAAATATTAGTGTTTTTATTGCTCTTAGAAGACGGGAAATAAATCCTCTATAATACAAAATATGCGAAAATTTTATAAATAAATGCAAAATGCACTAAGTCTCATGAAAATTTTTCAAAGTTATTGTACAATTTCGTCTCGAGGCTGTTCAAGATTAGATAATTTAACAATTGTCGTAGTATTTAATTTTTTAACCCATTTAATTCACAAATCCTATCAAAAATTTATTTTTATTATCGTCTCACTTTTGGAATTAATTTGTTCAGTGTCTTACCGAAAAGTTCTGTGCCCCATTTCTGGGTGACATGGCGACCAACGTGTTAAAGAAACGAAAAGACTCGTATTTTCCTCCAAAACATCTATATTCTTCGATCTATTAACCGACTTTTCCCCATCACCTCGTTAAACGAATTCATTTCTTCTAAGTCCCATCGGGTGGTTTGAGCATCGCTGTTTGTAAGTTTGATAGAAACTAAAGATCCCTGGATAATGATCGCTTCGCCAGTGGATGTCGGTTAACCCAGAGAACTTGCTCGTTCCGCAAACATACCGAAAGAATTCTTCTCGCGCACCATTGAAATTCCTCTCGCCCTCTCCACCGGTGCTGCCACACAAACGGAATTAGCGGCATCGTTCTCACGACCAGAAACGCTTAGTTTCAATCAGACGATGGCGCGTAACGGCGCGTAGGTGTCTCGAAAGCGTGGAGAGCTATAAAGACGCGTTATTGGCTCCCCCCGTCTCTTTCTCTCCCTCGTGCGTGTTTCTACGCAGGGGTGAGGGAGACAAAGGCGATACCAGGCGGAAAGACGGAGAGAATAGGCCCCGATAGAGGGGTTTACTCAGTTGCTTTTCCTTCTCGCGGAGGACTTTACCCGTGGAAAGAGGGTGGCAAGGGTCGTCGAGCTTGCGGAGGGCGGAGGACGCGTAAAACCTCCGGCCGCAGATCGATAGGAAGGTCGGAGGTGTGTCGTGTCTGTTAGAGTTTGGCCCGAACTCGCGATTACGTAGCCTTTGCTGCTGGTTGCTTACTCGTGCTTACTCGTGTCCCGTGCACCAGCGATTTCCTCAGTGGACGTCGCTGGAGCGAAGCTCTTGAGCTTTGTCGCGTCGAGGAGCACCAGCTTTCAATCCTAAACACGTGGTTTTTTCGAGAATTTTTTGAGGCGACTCTAAGCGTCCAATCAAAAAATGTTACGGACGCACTACAACTGCATACTTTGAACCACATTTGTACCAATTTTCATGAAAATATGTTTATCCGTATACGAAATATGGACGTCCTCGTAACGCGTTACCGAAATTCACCAGTTGCGTTGGGATTCTGAGAAGAGGTTCATCTTCCCGAATTTTTTTCTCGAACACTGTTTGCGATAGTCTTTTCAAACTTTTTATATTTGGTTTCTGCACGTTTTGGGAAAACATTTGTTTTTTTTTTCGTAAGGAAGTATTAATTTATTGGGAAGATACGTGAGAGCGCGAATTATTGAAACCGAACCTCCGGTAGCCTGGGGTGGCGAGGTTGAAAATACTCGACGTGTCGCCCCGAGGACGATACACGCGGTAGGATTATTCCTTGACAATAAAAACACTAAAGATACTCGTCGACGAGGCTGACAGCTTGCTCGCGAGATATTAGCACCAGAATTCTCATAACACACGTTTTGTCACAGATAAAACCGGTTGACTTCTTCGTCACACTCTGGACGAGATAAACTTATTCCAATAAAATCACTTTAGTCCCTCTCTCCGACAGATAAGCGTTAGGATAAAAATCGTTGTAAACTCTATTTTGATACTCCTTATCCTAGTATGTTTCGTTTCCAATTGCTCGATCGGCCGTAATCGTGTTTACCGATTACGATATTTTCGGGCCCGCGCCGAGATTATTATTAATACCTCGTGTATCGATAAAGTAAACGACATGGCAAAATTCATGTAATGTATCTCTAACTACACCAATTAACATGAAAAATTTCATATCAATTTATCGTATATTTTTCTAAAAAAGAAACTCAAAGTTTGTTGATCTTTTTGATTTGAGATAAGACGGAATAGTGGTTATCGAGTAAGCATTAAAATTTGGTGTATTAGACATGTTAATCGAGTTTCAGAGTTAGTTGATCGTTGGAATTATTCCTATCTAATTGTAAGTCTGCGTGTGGGGCACGAGAAATAAAAAAAGCACGTGGCGTTCTCCGCAGCGCGAATGCAGAGTTATCGACCAAGTATTACCGGAAGCCATAAGCGTGCATAGAACGCGAGCAGGCCTGTCGGATATATCGCGACGAGTATCCTTAATTATCGGCGTCGCACGACCAACAAAACGTTGCTCTGTAACCTAATAAAGCACCCGTTGAGACGTGGAACACGCTGAGAGACACGGTATTATCATATACCGGGTGGCTCTTAACCTTTCAGCTTGTGACATATTAAATTTGCCTAGATCATTTATCCCTTAAAATAGTACACGTTGAATTTCATTTATTTTAATTTCTCTGAATTTTTTCTTTGGGCACAAAAATCATTCTTAGTTCAAAGACCGAATTCGATATTCATTCCTCGCCTTCAAATTTTTATTTAGACCAAAATTTGACCTGTCTTTGAGAAAGGCAAGGGACAGCGTCTGTTCGTCATTGGTCGACGGAATATCGAGCAGAAACTGTGCGTAACGATCACGAAACAGAAAAAGTTCGTGAGACCGTTCAGCGGAAGCAATCGCGCGGTCCATCGCGAATTAATATGGATATCCGGTGATTCGTATGCAAAACGACACAACGGGATTTTTCGGTGGAGACGGGAGGGGGGGGGGGCGTAAATAATTTTTCAAAATCAATAAACGGGAGCGCGCCGGGCTCGTTGTAAATTCAGATCAGAGAGTATACCAGTCGGTGAGCCGGCGGACTAACTGTGGACCGCGATAATTAATGATGTAACGGAGCGAGTGCGATCGATCCTCGAATCTGCTCCCCTTCAATTATTTACCTGGTATTATCTGAAAAGAAATTCCTGAATAAAATTCATCCGGATTTGATGAAAATACCGGATGATATAGGGAAAGCATAAACACAAGGTTTTTGAATTTTCCACAAGGGCTACAACATTCGCATTCGCACAGCGCCGTTCATATGAAATTCTCCATAGTTTCTCGTTTGATTTCTGTTTTTACTCCTATTCCGCACCTCCCTAATCTCAAATAAAATAAAAACATCTCTAATATCAAAAATAAAACGAGTATGCGATATTTTAACCTACTGCTCTGTTAATTAATTCGTGAACGTAGAAATAACGAAATAGTCTCTTTCTCGATAGATGAAATAAACGTTACACAGCGAGAGATCGAAAAGCGTCTCGTGCGTTCTTTGGTTGCGATCTAGGGATGGTAAGCTCACTTTAAACCGGTGCCGACTCGTCAATTTCCGTGGCGGCTCGCGTTGCGTTTCGCGCGCATCGCAGAACGGTAACGGAAGATTTGTAACGAGCCGTATCGGGCACGACGCCATAACGGAACAGCCGTAAATCATTCGGGCGTACTCTTTCGCAATTAAATCGCTCGCGCTCATTTTGAAGGGAAACATATCAGCCGCGAGGGGCACTGTAAATCACGAACGGTTAATAAAGCTCGGTGGGGGCAGGCATCGTGCCTTCCTCGTTCGTGAGCTCTCGCGACAGCTAAGAAATTTGAGAGCACTGAGAACTGCATTACGGCCTATCGGAGGCGTCTCTGCCATCGCAAGCTTTATTAACCCTTTACGGTCCTATATCGAGCGAGGCTCGACTGAAATGTACCGCGATCAGGACATTCTGACCGCTAAGGATAAACCCTTCTAATTGCTACGACCACAAATTGTAACATGGTTGGTGCTTCAATCTGCTTATCGTACTTTAACCCTTTGTACTTGGACCCATTTCGTTACAGATGTGCAAACAGGGATCATTTTCTATTACATAATGTAACTTATAAAGCATGTGACTTGCTGTAATGATACTCGAGCTTATATGAATTTTTAGATATTGAGGAATATATTTATGTCAAAAATCAAAATTTTATACTATTCTAATATGTGATAATGTGTGAAACAGTCATAGATATGCATTAATAGTTTCTATCTTTTAAGTTTTGCAATCTTAGGCTTCTTTGTTTATCTTCATAAATTGCACCATGCCATACAAAATATGTTCGCACATCCTACTTTCTTATACAAATGCTCTTTGTTGCTTTTTTAAGATGTAGATTCACACATTCTTTTTGTATGTAACACAAGCTCATATTTGTTATATGTATCTTAATACATGTACCATATTTTCATTTGATTTTTCGTGATATTTGTACAGAAACCTTCAAGATATCGTACCCTTTTACAAATTTTACGCTCCCATAAGTTCATCCTGTGTAATCACTAGACTGCTGATTTTTATGCATTTATAGGGAATTTGAATGTGCAAGAAACTACAAAATACACACAGTATGCAAGAATATAAAAAATATTGAGAGTATAGTTCATATTATAATATTTGCAGAGTAAAATAAATTCCTATTTAGGTTCAATTTTTGTAGGTACGTTCGCCAAGATTTTATTTTGCATAAAGATCCGTAGTCTAGTAATCACTAATAAAGTTTACCTGGACTTACGATGTCCTCTTAAAAGAGACATCCGACTGCAAAGGGTTCAGCAAATATAAATTTTGTATTTTTGTTTATTGATTAAAATGAACTTTAAGTACATGCGACAGTGTATTTTGTTTTTTATTTTAAAAGGTACCATGTGGAGTTGATCAAAATTGTTCGTTTCAGAGTTAGAACATAAATTCAGAAAGATTACATGAATAAGTTGGCATTTCGTTCAGGTTTGCTGGCGTCGGTAAGGCTGACCCAGCGAACCTTGCCTTCAAATGAATAATTTTGATGAACTCTCTATGATAAACCCCTTTTCCTTGACATTTATTCTCCTGACTACGTTTGTAACGTTAGTGTAAAACTTCTTACTATTCACACTTTTATTCATATTCGTTATAGCGTTGTTTTATTTAATACTCGTCATTGTTACATTCACGACTGTTTATTATGTACCTAAACTAATTGATATTTTCTTTTTCTTCCAGGTAAGTGCTCTATGGAGTTTCTGAAACCAAGCTGATGATTCGTGGGTAAGCTTCAAGTATCTCTAACTTGTATCATCAAAATTTACACACAACTATAATTCAGAACAATTTCTTTCATAAAATATAATTCAACGAAGCAATCTATCGTTGAAATCGTGAATTGAAACATTGCCTCGCGTCGTGGTGTCTTGATTCAATATGACATTTGATGAAAAATGATTCTGAAAAGACGCCAAGACATTATCGAGCAACGTTCCGTGGCATAAAAACCGCGACGTCCATCAACGTTGACCACACACAATAGTAAAACCGACGGCGACGCTACGCCACGTGCGATCTGTTCGTGAAACAGCGTTGTGAACTCCCTCGCGAAACATCGCCCCACCCGACGATACAAAGACAGGGAAGTCAAAACATTGTCCCAGGTTTTTGATCTTCACCGTCGAGAAACTTTCAGCGACTCGAGGGCAAGTCGCCGCCCGGAAGTTGCCACTCGTGGGTAAAGTTCACGAGACCGTGCCGACACTTGCACCCTCTCGTTGCTTCTTCTTCTTTCACCCTTCGGTACATCCCCCTTCTTCCTCGGTTCCTCTCTTTCTTGAACTCTCGTTTGCTCTGCGTTTGATTCACCAACGGTTCGATCCTCCTCCCTCGTTCTTATATCTGTCCTCTCCACCACCTCGATGAAGAAACGTCTTTTACTTCACCCCTTTCGATAGAATTAAATTCTTATTCTTATCATTTGAATTTGAATTTGAATTTAATGTATAAGTAATAGGTTTCTCAACGTTCGTGTCTATTTCTTCCTAAAACATCTTATTTTCGTTTCTCTTTTCTATTTCAAATCCATCAAATAAATGAGTACATTGTTCCCCAGGAATTTGTCTTCTTTAAGCTCTGCAGAGTAAGTTTCCCGCACCTTTTTCTTTCTGGAACGCTCGTTTGCTCTACGTTTGGTTCCACCACCCCCCTCCTGTCGTTCGATTCTTCTTCCTCTTTCTTGTATCTGTCTCGGCGCGCGCGCGTGACGACGACTTTCATGCAAAGCAACCCTCCACCGAGCCAACGTTGGGAGCGTGAACGCGTTCAGAGGAGGGTGAAAGAGGTCGAAGGGAATCGATATTCGGCGGAGGCACGACGCGAAAATCGGGACGGTGGCCCAAGTCGTTTAACCCCTCGTCGTCACGACGAGGTGCTAAAAACCCTGCCGGTTGCTGCTCGTTCTCTGAACGTGATAGCCGCGACGCGAATTTTAAACGACCACCCTTGTTGCCGCGCGATCTGCGACTTCGAGCATCGAAACGGGGGATGCACTACGTCTGAAGTTGTTAACTGATCGTGTATACAAACAGAACATTATATTTCTACCGTTATCGTGCATATTAACTTCGTTAATAGGTTTATATACTTTTATTTATTTCATATTGGAGTTAGAATATGTTCGAAAGTTATGGTAGAGTCAATTATGGAAACAAACTGATGTTATTTTCCATACATAACGATCCTCCAGAAAAAATCGAGCAGATTTTCGATGAAAGGTGAGGTAAAGATCGCTGCAACGCGCGAGGTGGATATCGTTGTAATAAGAAAAGCTGTGATTGGCCTCGTTGCTGATGATCGAAGCTCCCCAAGCCTGGTCAGTTATAAATTGGTTTATTGGTTTTATTTTTTAGAAATAAAAGAGCACCAAATGTTGTTTCACTATTTTCTAGACTCTATAAACTTTCTCCCACGAGTATATGTTTGAATACATTTAGACAAAGAAGTAAATCTATTCGTTTTTCTGCTTCGAAGCACACACATTTTGTTCGAGTTCTTGGAACACTATTTATCAAATATAGGTAGCACAGGTACATAAATTTCTAACCATACTTTATAGCCCCTTGGAATCCACGTCGAACCAACCTCGTTGTTTGCATATGACCATGCTATTTCACTCGGTATCATCTTTTAAATATTACCTGTTTTTCTCCACATAAAGATTGATGAACTTTCTTCGTAAATTCTTCAAACCAAAATTCTGAGCATTATAAATTTTTGACGCTAAAAAAAAATACTCCTTTAATCGTGTAATTAGATAGCAGGCTCGTAAATTGAATTTATCGTTACAAGATAAGATAGCCCTGGAAGTTTCAATGCCTGTGGCTGGCCCGCTAGCGAATTAGCGTAGTTCGGTTGCTGGAATAATAACGTTCGTTTCGAGCCAGTGCGCAGCCGAGTTAGGCTGGACGTTAAATTGCACTCGTTTCCGTGTCTGTCCGTGGCGTTAGCGAAGATATTCGCACGAGAAGCTGTCTGCACAGGAGTATCTTTTTTAATTAAGCGTCCAACCGTTCCAGCGTCTGATGACATAGTTGAATAAATGATAAGTAGGAATAATCTCGCCTGCCGCGTACGCTACGCGTCCTAATGAATATTTATCCTGCCCTGGAAACATTGCGTTCATCCAATCAAAATTATTTCTCTTTCAATTTTTCCTTGTATTCATTGGAGAAGACAAAAATATTCTCCATATGCAGCAGGTCTCTCAAAATTTCGTTAAACCCTTTGCACTCTAGGCCTTTTTTTTGGTATTTTTTAGCAACTCGAGATGCTTACTTAGCATTCTATTGCCACGAATGCTAACCTTACATTGACTGTGAAAATGATCACTTTTGCCTCATCGACAATCATTTTATTGACACTTCGAGTTCCAAAATCGAGCAGATTCTCGACAAAAGATGAGGGAAAAGGGATCACTGCAACTCGTAAGGTAGATATCGTTGTAATAAGAAAAGCTGTGATTGGTCTCGTTGTTGGAGCTCGAAGCTCTCCAAGCCTGGTCAGTTATAAATTTCCAAGAGGACTTTCATTCCCTTCGTCGAGTTTTAGTTCGATGGTTTCAATCGGAGGTGTGCTCCTCTCACGGTGTAAGCAGTCGCTGGGCGACTGTCGACGTAAGTCAGGCATCACGCTGTTTGTTCAATAATCAATTCGGCGCCCCGATGGGAGTCGTGCCAACGTGGTGAGATATTTTGCAGGAAAGCTTGCTCCGGTGCGTCGTGAACGCGGTGCCCCGTACGAGCTCCGAGAATTTATCGTCGCGTCGAAATGCGGCCCAGCCTGCAGGCTGGAAGCCTGCGTTGCACTGGCCCGATCGATCTGCCCTTTCTACCCTGTGTTCCCCTTTCTCTGCTCCCCCGAAAAAGCTGGGAACGTTGTTTGCAGGAACTTTCCTGGTAACACGCTGTACACTTGTAGCGTTTTACTGTCTAGGCAGGAATAATTAGATCGGAACGTAAATCACTATTCAGCGTGGGACGTCAAGGATTTTTTAATATTAAACCTACCACGATTAATCTATTGGTTTGTCTGGAAACTCCATGGTGATTTTTGATAGGTGGTATAGGTGTGAATATATCCGAATAGTTGAAAACAAATAACATGCGTACATCCCTTAAAAGGTGGAAAGGTTATGGAACAAAGTGGTACATATATATATATTTTCAGTGAAAAGGAATTTCATAGGAATTTCAATTTCAATATATATATATAATTCAACAGTTTCCTTAAATGCACAAGTTTCTCTACGATAAATGGACAGTAACATAATCCGGGATCGGATATCTCGAAGAGACAATGCTAATTCAACGATCAAACTTTTTTTTATTATTACCGTTTTTATTGTAAAACTGCTGCCATCATATTCCTGATGTTTTTCTGATTAAAATGAGACCAAACACGATGTAATTCGCAACATATTTACTACATATCGTCTCACCGAAATAATCCCGGTGTTGGTCGCCATTTTCGCATGACGCTCCGTCCTCTTCTTCATTCGCTGTCCTTCTCTGCACTCGAAGTTTGTTGGCAAAACATTAGAAGATACAGTATCGGCTGAAGGAGGCATGCAAAATCGGAGACCCAAAACATTGCACTCAAGGTTTTTATGTGTTTACACTTGACACGTGTCGAGCGTCGAACGTAGAAAAGGACAGATAGTGAAAGAGAAAGAGGTTCGAGAAAAAGAAAACACTCGCAGAAGCGTATCAATCGGTTCGGATCATATTACACCGGTGGTCGGGGCTACTCGGGCGAAACTACGGGCAAAAGAAATAAGAATGGCCTGGCAGCGGTGGGGTAGTAGGTATCTGAGAGACATACAAGGTGTCCCAGCCTAAGTGA
This sequence comes from Hylaeus volcanicus, assembly GCF_026283585.1. Classification (NCBI taxonomy): domain Eukaryota; kingdom Metazoa; phylum Arthropoda; class Insecta; order Hymenoptera; family Colletidae; genus Hylaeus; species Hylaeus volcanicus. The sequence goes on along the minus strand of NC_071979.1, from coordinate 15,929,241 downwards.
TACCGGAGCTCGAACTCCAAAACTATCGGCCGAATGCAAAATTTCAAATATGGAAATTGCATGGTAAAATGAGGCTCATGTTTCAGCGAAAAGGAATTTCATATTTTGTTAACTTTGTTATTTAACGAGATATGATGGTCAAGATTCGTTTTTCAAATGGAACTATATATTTTTGTTTATACCATGCGATAGTACTTTTCAAGAAGAATTCATTAAGCTTTTATGTATTTACCCGATTTTTAATAGTTTTCAAGCTATAACGCTTCAAAGTTTGCTAATTTTCAAGGAGAAAACTCGGTTCGGTCCCATTGATGCAGTAAGCACCATGCGGTTCTTGAAATCGATACGGAGGGTTGGGATTCTAGGCCCAACGAAGGAAAATTGGAAGAAACCCAATATTCTGGGATTATAATTCAATAACTACATATTAAAATTCAAATGTGCCTTTGAACTTTTCTTATAAATTGGCATGAACTTTCTAGACAAGCCAATATTTTAGTCCTTAGACTGTTTAACCTTAAACTTTTGCAGCTCTTATAGCCAGTCCCATAAATATTCGTACCCTATGTGTTTATTGGAGGAATTTATCTAAATTAAATGATAGGTTTGATGTTTTCAAATAAATCTTTCATTATAAATATATACAAGTGTAAAGTTTATCTATGTAAACATTGAAACTATTATTTAATTTAGACAAACTTCTTTAATAGACATAGAGGATACGCATATTTATAAGACTGACTGTATATACAATTATTCCATCTATTATTTAATTTAGTACCACGTAAAATATTTTTGCATTCAATTAAAAAAAGTGTTTGTGAGATCAGTCATTTGATCGACTCCAGTAGATCTCGGTAGGTTTAGTATTAATCTTATCTTTAGTATTAATCTTATGTTATCTTTAGATTCTATAAAATGTTGAGTCGTTAACAATTGCGCCTAATAAAAGAGCCTTACGAGTAACCACCGTTCCTTTCATAAATAATTTCAAGAACGCACATACAGAGAGCAATTTTCTAAAATTACCAAGACCACCCCTTCAAGGAAGCAGTATGAGTCATAACCGCGAAGAAAACGAGGGTGTCGTACACGCGGCAGTTAATTCTCAACGAAGAGAAACAGAAGCCGTGTAGGTGCATGTGATTACGTGCCGGCGCAAGGGTTAACACAACAGTTGCAATACTGCGCGAGGGGGACGCGCGCGGCGAAGTTTTTTAAACCGTTGGCGAACAAGTGTACGCGCGCCTTAGAGAGGGTGGCGGGCGTTGCGCACGCAATCGGCGTCGCGACGCAAGGGTTACCTCGCAAAACTTGTCGCGTGCGCGTACTTTCGTTTCGCAAATGGGAATCTCCCACGCTTATAGTGAATAATTTCACGTACAGCTCCTGAATTATGCGCGTGCATCATCAACTGTGTCGCACATACGCTCGACGCCGCGCGAGACGGTTGGGGGCTGCTTGGTCGATACGAAATTAATACCCTCGAGTATCATCGAGTTTCGCCGCCCGTGCATCCACCCGCTAGCTGATTCGTTCGTTTTTTCACGGTGTTCCTTGTAGCCTTTGCTGTAACCACTGAAAAATGTCGCGTCAGGTAATTTGTAGGGTAAACGTTCTAAATTTTTTAACGAGTCCTTCCTAAAATGCGTGGAAATTGTCGGTTAGTGCTATGGAAGGGAGTAAAAAAGTTTGTCACTATTATTAAAGAATGTATTATGTATGCGTACGTGTTATTACATGTTAGATATGAAATTTGGAAAATTTACGGTTCGAATTTAGGTAAAAGTCTAGAGTGCTTCGTTTCTAATATTTTGATACTGGTAAATGGACTGACAGAGCCAAAATTAATTTTCTTCCCGTCACTCCGCGAGTCGAGCTAATATTTCAAATTTTCAAGATTTTCGGAGTAGATAGATGGGGTCAACACGTCAAAATCTATCTCCTGCCCCCGATTAGAGACATTCCTTCGCAAACTTCATTATTTTGCGATAAACAAGTCTTCACTCTATAAAAATTCATTATCTTCCCTCGTGTTTCTCTATACATGAAACGTCGTACCTTTATAAATATCTATTCTCTATACGAAACTGAAGTACTCGTTAGAAATGTAATGTTCATTAATTGTGTACGCGCAATAAGCACCACTTTATCGTTTGGAATGAACTGCATTTAATTCCTCTTCGAATAACTATGCGCGTTGACGAGTGGATAATTCTGCTTGAAACAGTTTTATTATTCGTTGTTTTCGTTCCTTTTTCTCGTAGAATTTTTTTATTTAATGGATCATAGTGAAAAAGTTGATAGACATCAAAGAATCTTACAATTTTTATATCTACACACATTTATTACAGCAAAAAGGAGTTGGAAGTTAAGAGATATTCAGATGACAAATATAAATGCACAAATACGTTGATTAATTTCAGGAATTGAAATGGATTATAGCAGAGAAAATTGCTAGATGTGACGTATGCATACACAATTATTCTAAGTGGAATTGGCTTTGACGAAGAAGTAAATAGGTGCAAAGAATTATTATTTGTAGTTCTATAAATATGCAGAGTTATCGTAAAAATTGGGATTATTGTTATTATTTCTTTACATACCTTGAAATTATTCGAAGTCGCAAGTTTGGTCATCGAGGTGACTTTCAGAGGTTTCAGAGCGCGTTAATCTCTCGCTGAACACGAATTCACGAGGATTTCTGACGTGGTGGTGCGTACGGTCGATGTACGCTTCTCGTATCGCGGTATTGTGCCGTTTACGCACGTTACGATCACGTGATTCCATTATGCCTGCCTCTGCGCGATTTGTTATTGTAATTACTGGAATCTGCATATCGAGCGACGAAAGTCTACGGCCGCGCTTGTGCTTTGTACCATGACACGCGGAACTATCATGCGCCAGTAATAGTTGACGCGCGATATCATCTATCAACGGAATACGAAAAACCGATCCTGTTTTCGGAATCAGAAGAGATGCCGTAACTATCTGTAACCGGTGACTTTTAGGTCGCGTAATCATTTACGTAGGTAGCACTGTTTGTCAATGCTGGAATTACAGAGATCGGCTTTCGGGGTCATTTGTGATCCTTGAATTTTAGTTTTATCAAGGGTTAATCGGATGAATTTTTTTCAGTTTCTTCATGTCTCTTCCTATCATAGAAAATTCGCTTTAATTTATTGTGCACATTGTAAAGGATTCCCGTGTCATATTTTTGATAATTACTATACAAAGATATTCCGAAGAGGATATCTCAAATTTACTTAAAGAGAAATTTTGCTCGTAGACCTGCTCAGTATTTGCTTCCAACTGCCTTTATTGTAAAGTTCCACGAGTGTGGGGTGCTTGAATTCTTACGAGCACCGTAGTGGAAAATAATAACCCATCACGGTGTCACAATGCGAACCGATTTGCTGGCTATTCGACAGCAAACGCCTCTTCGTTCAGGGTCGATAAGGTCGTTATGCTGGGGTGGAAAAAATGGGTCAGAAAGTTGGAGGTCCACTTCTGTGACTCCTTCTCATCGGAAGATGCGCTACTGTCTCCCCAAACTGGTCGTGTCTTGCGCCCTTCTTTCTTGCGCCATCCCTCCAGCTCTCGTCGAATCGTTCGTTGTGGTTCGTTGGCCGCTTAGAATCCGGATGTAGGCGGGAAAGTTGATCGTAATGTTGTCCACGAAAGCTTCACTCATAGGAACGCTCGCTGTCACGCATAGACTTGCTACTCTGACGCTCTGAAAAGTAATTTTATTTCGCAAATCTTTACTCTACTCTAGATTTTATATTCGAAGATATTATTACTATTTAGCAGTTGATTAGCTCGCTATTACTCGTGACGATAGTTCGTTACTTCGAACATGAGAAGTGTTACACGTATTCGTGGAACATTTGTGCAAATTACTTGTACTGTTCTCGAGAAACAAATGGATAGTATAATATCTCGTTTCGTTGCTGGATTCCAATATACATATACAGTCAGTCTCATAATACTCGTATCCTCTATATTTATTGAAGTTATTTGTCTAATTTAAATGAATGCTTCATGTTTCCAAATAAATTTGTAATTGTAAATATATACATGTGTGAAGTTTATTCATGTACATATTTATTATGGAAAATTGATTTGGAAACATGAAACCTATCATTTAAATTAGACAAATTTCTTCAATAGATATAGAGAGTACGAATATTTATTGGACTGACTGTATGTTGTTTTTCTATGGACGAATATATACGCCCTTCGTAGTCTGAGCCTAATTTTCGAGGACGGATATATACGCCCTTCGTAGTCAAAGGGTTAACCGCATCGCTTCAACCGCAATTACAGTGCGCCATCGTACACTCGTGGCTTGACACGATATTACTAGGCACTGATAATAAAGTTACACAGAGATAGCCACCGTGATGGTGTACCGTTGCTCTCCGTGCACCTGCGACGGATAAATCGTTTGATAATTATGCAATCAGGAGTCTTCGACCATTCCAGTTCGCGTGAGATTACGGTGCTATGCCAGAGGGAATTAAAATTAAACTTTTCCAGGGGAGGGGTAGCGGAACAAATTCTATTACAGGCAACAGACAGTGACAATATTTATAATTATTTTATGTTAACCGGAAGGATGCAGTTACGTTTTATATTCAAACTCTCCGTTTCTTCTATCGTTGATCTTGATAGACGAGGTGCGCCAAGAATAATGTTCAGTTATTAATTTACTATTGTAATTTTTTTACTCTAATTCTAAAAATGCGTAGTGTTACCCTTTTCAACGCAGTGGAAACCTTTTCAAATTGTAAAAGACTGTTTGCTAATAATTATTTCTTCAGGATTCGTCAAATATTTGAATTCCTATCAAGTTATATGTAGCGTTAAACATCGACCGTAGTGATACGTAACTTCTTGACTGAAATGTTTTTCCTTGTTCGTATGTCGTTCCTATTTTTATCCTGGATGTTCAGTTGCAAGCCTTGCTTATGCTTATTAAACGATGACGCAATAATGCGACTAATTTGAATAATGTGTCCCATTAGCTACGAATAATATATACTGACGTGCGAATTTTCTTAGTCACTGGAAAGTATTTCAGAAATATAAATGCGAATAGACCATTTTATTTAATTATGTTATATATTGCATTATATTATGTTGTACTATACTATGCTATGAAACATTATTCATAGTACATATATTATACTACCTCATTATATTCTAGACGCATTCGTTACTGTGGCGCGTTCTTTTTACGAGAACACTTTAATTAAACAATTCCCTTGCAATGAGTGCCTTACAAGCACAAGGAAGCCTGTATAAGTTTGTTTCCTTTCATACTATTCTTATTTTTCAGGCAACTTCTTCCAAGTAAACTTACGTTTTGTACCATCGAATCTTCCTTCCTTCTTTTTATTCTATAATTACTCACTTGACCCAATAAATTTTCTTTCATTGCTCGGCTCAAGAAGAATCGATGCAAATGACTCTTACCTACTTCGCGAGATACTTATTGCATAAAAAGTAATAAACAAAAAGTACAGTTAAGAATTTCGTAAAATTAATATTCTACTTAGAATAGAATTTTATTTTAAATAAAAGAATTTATAATTAATGGTGGCAGTTAAATTAGATTATCTTAGGTAATCTCATTTTTTTATTTGAAAAAGAGCCCATTTTCTACGACCGAACAGTAAGAATTTGTTTACTACCATGAAACGAGCGTATATACTTTCAAGAAAGAGCACGATCGGCAGCAAGTCCAACCTACATGCGATAAGACTCGTTAATTATCTTATCCCTCAATCAGCAGCACAGATTCCGAAGACAGTCATAATTAAGACGCTAGCGCTATCGCGAGACTGATCGTGCTATAGAAAATTACACTTTCGCGTCTATCTCGGGCATATCGTTTACACGAGGAATCGTTTATATACCACGCATTCGGAAGCGGGCCGAACTCGTAAAAATTTACCGAGCGGTAATTGCCACGTTTTTGCTACAAAGTCCACGGTAATTAGGGTACAGTGTCGATATAATAAGGATCGTCGATAAGGGTATTAAGCGAGCGTGGATGAGAGAGCACGGAGAGAGGAATCTATATTTCTTGTCGGTGGATCAAATCGCCGTGTTACATTTACATTTGCACAGAGCAGTATCATAATTACATCTGCGTCCATGACACGCAAACGAAGACGAAAAATAACTCCACGTAAAACCCATCTTATAAAAATGAAGTCAGAAGAGTTTATGTTTCTTCAAGTAGCAGCAGCGAAGTTGAAAAGCCGAACTTCAAAGCAGTGCAGTACGTATATCAATAGATTGGCAAGGTTTCTATTGATTCATTTTTGAAAAGTTTGAAACTGCATGAAATTCAAAGTAGTACCAATATGGTCGTATTTGGACTCATTTTCATTGGAAAAACGTCACCAATCCTTTGGCAATGTTGCCATGAATGACGAAGAATGTCAATATGTAGTGAGATATGTTCGTTCGTCTTCCGTCGAGCAATGTAGTAGAAGAATCGATTGCTCTCGATCGAAAGCAAATTACGATGAAGCGACAATTGTAGCAGCATCGCGCGTCGACCGTGCTGAATTGATATTTATACGTCTGCGTCTAAATTAGAACGGCTTATAAATACGCGGGCCACAAATAGCGTGCCATCCGCGACACGTGCGACCACATAAGATGCGCTTCATCCGCTGTTTATTATTTACTGTTTACCCTTTGACACGCCCTTCCTCCGATTACACCAGGTCGATGCAACCGTGTTTGTAGTCGAATTTGAGTTGGATTTCCTTCGTTGCGCCATCGAGAGTAGTTTGTATACATATAAAGTGGACCGTAACATCAGGTATCTGAATGTAACGTCAAATTCGCGTTTGAAAGTAATTTCAGACCGATACCAGTGGGCAGCGATACGAATCATTTTTATTGCCATTTCGACTCTGAGTTTGGGTTATTTGAAGTCCTAAAAATAGAATGAAATATTAATTAAATTTAATTTTAGATGAATTTGAGGTTTTAGATGAAATTTGTTTGTGAAGTTTAATTCATTAGCTAGGAGCAGAAACGTTACTAAGCTTATAAAGACTGTATCAAATACAATCATGTGGTTAATCCTTTAGCCTACAACGACACGTGAGACTCGTAGTAAGTAAATTGGACCAAAAATAATAAGCTATTGAACGAGCAATTGAAAGATAATGTGTAGATCAAAGGGTTGAGATAATAAATTTCTCTCCAAGATTTTAAAAATCGTTTTCCTCGATAAGAGAGGCTCGAGCGAAAAAATTGTATGGTTTGTTTTGTATTTGTTTTTTCATGAAGAATCATCCCCGGTTGTGCCACGATTGCTGGACCAGTATGCGTATCCACGAAGCGATTAACCCCTTTGTTGCGAAACGTGTCGAACGTAAAGCACTCGGTGCTGGTGGACGCACGGAAACTGTCCGGTCACGTTGGTTTTGATGCGTGACAATGTTCGTTCGTGCTCCCTCTGGTTCACAGATACGTCCTTCATCGCGAAAAGGTTAATAGTCTCTTGATATATATATCGTAAACGCGTTTGAAATATGAAGGAACAAATTCGTGCTGACTGTCTGCAAGCTGAAAAAGCATCTCTTGTTAGCGACAACCCGCGAACTGCGCCCCATTTAGGAACGAAAAAGATGCATAAACGACTGCTCTTTTCAGATTTCGTAATTTCCATCGTGAAACAATGAACCACGTCAATAGAGTAAATGGCTGAGAATAGTCTTTGCGTTTCCAAATTAAAACACAGAGGCAAGTTTTTATAGAAAGAAAATATAGAATAAACATTTTTCATGTGAGGCTTTGTTTCCGAGAATATCGACTTTGAAATTTCGCTATGACTTTTATTTATGTGGTCATACTGTTGCACCGGAGGATTGAACACCGCGAAGAATTCATTATAACAGTCAAAATACCGTCGCAACAATACTAAATCAATTGTGTATTCTGAATTGAAAGAGAAGATTATTGTAGCCTTTCATACATTAAAACAATCGAATACGTTAGAAAGCGTTTATAGAAATTTAATTAGAAGAGCAGAATGTATGTATTCGGCAGAATGAGAAACATTTTCAACAATTTCTGTAATAATAAACTTTATGATGATTTCAACAACTTCTATTTCGTTACGTGTTCCTAATTTTTCGTTACGATAAAAACAAACATAAACTGCGATAATAACCATCGAAACAACGATTTACAGTGAGATTTGTTATAACGAGACATGATCAAGTGCACCCGTACCCGGTAAAAATTCAAAGTCGATTTTCTCGAAAACAAAGCCTTACATGAAAAATTTGTATTCTATATTTTATACTTATTTTTTCATGTAGAATCACCCCTTTTCGCTTGTGCCACCAGTTACCGAACACCCTGTATATCTTAATACATGTACCATATTTTTATTTGATTTTTCGTGATATTTGAATAGAAGCCTTCAAGGAATCATACACTTTTACGAATTTTACGTTCCCATAAGTTTATCCTGTGTAATCACTAATAAAATTTGCCTGGCCTTACGATGTCCCCTCAGAAGAGATATCCGAGTGCAAAGGGTTAATGTTAGTATACATATAATGTTGTTATTCTTCGTCCATCGTTTGAATAAAATAGTGGCCATGTCTGGATGAAAAGCACGAGACTGTCGTCTCGCCGACTGATATTTAGGTCGTGTTAACAGTTGCGTCGCTAGCGGAGAGCGTCGTTAACGAAACGTAGCGCTCAATAGAGCGGCGTATCCTCCCACGCAGGAGGCAGCTCGCGCGCGCGTCAAGGTTACTGACACGCTTCTTCTTATCTTCTCGTACCGCTAGTGCACGCTACTCAGAATTCATCAGTCGCTCACCATATCACAGTGCTCTGAGAAGCCATATTCTTTATTATTGCCATTATTTATCTATCGAAATTTATTTACAAAAGGCAATACGCTTCGAATACCCGCCAGATTAAGGGGTTACTCGCCCCTAATCTTACGATTAGGTTGCACGTTTTAATTTTCGGAAATGTATTCATTTAGCCGGTTGCAACGCGGCGTTGTATTACTTCCGGTCGAAGTAGCGGAACGTTGGCCCGAAGTTTGGTAAACTCGTCTACGCAGTCGTTAACCGATTTCGGGGGTTGAATCGGGCGGGCCAACTCGCGCGACTCCCGTCTATTAATTCGCAATCGCTAAGCGGCAGAATTAATCAGTCGTGCGAGTTCTTCGAGCGTGACAAAGAGCTGAACCAGAGGGTGGGGGCAACTGGAGAGCCACCGGGAGGGAAAAAGATGGCGCGATAGGGGTAGCAACGAGAAGGGTGCGTGGGAGGAAAGCGCGAGTTGATGAAACCGAATCGGACGGGAATGAAAGTCGGAAAAGATTTATGTTCGCGTTAATAACTGCGTCACAGTTCCTGGCGGCGCCGTCGACGATCTCGATTATGCTTCACGGTGGCAGGAAAAATCGATGAACCCTTCGACACCTCCTCTTGGTCGTGTTTTGCGAAAACAGAGCAGAATTGAGCTATCAGTTTGTCATTATTTTTGTTCCGTTTTAATTCATTATTTAATCATTTGTATTTTGTATAGAGACTTGATCAATATCAGCAGTTGTAATAATTAAAATTCAATTATTTGCAATTGTCAAAATAATGAGTAGTTGTGGCTATCGATCGAGTACTTTGTAATTACAATCGTGGGTTACATTTCACCCAACAGTGATATGGGATTAGCTTCCGTGGATCATTAGAAATTCAGCGATCAATGATCATTAGATCATTTAGTATTGTATACATTTTATTTTATCTCTCGCAAACGTAATTAGTTTATGATAATACAGATATGGAATACCTATTCACGGAAATATGGATAATTAAAAGTGCTTGGGGTAAATTCAGGAAAGCGGTGGAGCGTGGTAGATCGATCGCTCGCGAGAACGGATTCTACGAATTCTTCGGCGCGAGGTTTAAAGAATCACTCTTCCCTCGAGAAGTTTGGAGCGATCGTTGAAACTTCGTGGTCCATTCTTGAAAACTTCAGTGCACGCACGTCGCGTTTAGGAGGATCGATAATAGACTTCGGAATTTAATTCTTGAGGACTTCTATGTCGCTAGAAAAAATACTGGAGTGAAGGCAACTTAAAAAAAAAAACAAAAACTTGTTAGGAATGTGATATCAAAATAGATTCATAAGATCTAAACATGGTCACGAAAAATGGTAAAACCTGAAGAAGTCGAGGAAACTTCACGCATTGAAAGAATTCACTTGGATTCCCTCGAGCCTCGGCTGCTTGTTTATACATTCTGGTTTGTTTGAAAATAAAATCGAATTTTTTGGTAGTCTCCGGTCCCCCTTTGATCATATCTTCTCTGTGCTACGCATCTGCAACTGACACACTTTTTAGAGACACGGCACTCGGTTCGCTATAGTGCTTTCCTACATAATTATATTCGACAGTTGTCGATCAATCTTAACCATCACTGATTTGCTAGACCATTTTATCTATTTTAGTTTTTTCAAACACGTAGAGAATAAAGGTGATAGCAAAATGAAATCCACGGTTTATTTAAATATTGTATTTTCAAAGAAAATAATAAACTATATCAATTCACAATTTGAGAAAAGGACTAACTGGGAGTTAAAATAATAATAATAAAAAAAATAATCACACACCTGTATTCCAGTAACATATTTATCAATACTAAATCATAAATTTAGAAACTTAAATTCAAAAAAATTTTTTGAAAAGACGAACTGGGAGTTAAACTAATAATAATAAAAAAAAAATAAACACACCTATATTCCAGTAACATATTTATCAGCACTAAATCATAACGAATCGAGATTGACGAATAGATGGCTGAAACATTTTTCCGTGGACTCGTACGAATCGCAAGCAGAAAAGTGGACCGAGAGGGGTGGCGCAGGATATTGACGCCAGCGAGAGCGGTGGTTTTCCGTTGTCTGGGAAGGCCTGTGCACTTTTCGCGCTACGAAATTGCTCCGCTAAAGGCGTCGGTTGCCGGAGCCCGACCGAAACTGCTCCCTGGGATCCCGTCTCGCATCTATTACGACTTACGTACACACAATCCTTGGGGCTTTCTCGTTTTTTTCTAGGCGAAAAATATGGGCGTTCTGGTTCCGCGCGACGCTACGGAAATGTCTGCATTACCGCACGCTCTCTCCACAATTTCCTTAGGGGCCGTCAATACGTCGACTTTAAATTGTTAGCATTTCATAACCGTATAGTGAATTCTATCTAATGATAAAAGGTGCGCGAAGTCCCTATCTAAGATATGCGTTGTCATCCCCTCCATTTCTTGTAACTGTTCGACTTGCATCATATGGGATAGGCCATCGTCTAGGAGGCATAGCCCAGAACCGAGACAGAATTCACTGTATCTCGAGATCGATAAGAAATGGAAAGTGTAAAGGGAAAAAAGTGGAATGGTATAGTAGTGACTACTTTTCTACGACTTCACTTTTGTCGTAACTACCGCGGTGTACGACAAAAAAACCAAGTATTAGGTCATCTCATAAGTTCGTGCTACAGACTGATCCAATATTTAATAAAAAAAAAGATAGAAATTTTATAGTGATGGTATAATGACTATATCAGAAAGGTGGAAATGTATTGTAAAACGAGAGAGATTACTTTTTCTTATAACACTTAAAGGTATATTTCATATATTAATTTAAGTGGCATAAACTTATGGCACGTCCTAACAATATGCATTTAATACAGTAAAATGTTCGTTTTGTGGCAAATTTTCAATCGCAGAATGCGTACGTAGCTTCATCTCGGAGAAGCCCTCCTGCAAACGGAGTAGACTTGATGGAATATCGTATTACATCTGCGACAGACGCGGTCTCGGTTGGAGACACGAGCCAGGTACAGGGGTTGCGGCGGATGCACGCGGAAACGTAGGACGCCCGATTCGCTATTAGAGGGTAATACGTATTATCGATTTTGGAACGAGGCAGAGGTTATCCCGGTTCAAATCGTGACAAATGCACGCTGGTGTGCGCCCCTGGTTGTCCACGTGCATCTGTGTGCGACGCGGCGGCGTGGCCGCACCCTGGAAAAACTTTTTCCAATCTTTTTTCCCCCACCCTCTATCGACGGTCGCATATATCGCTCGAAAACTGGTCCCTCGGATTAGCCTCCGTCGTGCACGCGTTTCTCCGTCTGTAGAAGCTCGAAATTTTTGTTCGGTTTATTATTTTGAACATACCTGTAGTGGCCATGGAAGCTGCGTTGATTTGGAGAATATAGTTTTGCAAAAATACGAAGATGAAAATTAATGAAGACCATCGGGTATTGTTTTAGATGCGTGAGGCTGAGTATTGATAAATTACTAAAGTGTGACGTAATCGACGCATTCGTCGAGTTTTCAGTCGTAACTCAAATGTACGCAAATGTTGGCCAGGATAAATGATTCAGTATCGTTATCGCGATCGAACCAACCGCATCGACGCATCGCGAAATGCCATAAGCTCACGTGCCGCGCGTCACTAGATTCGCGTAGAGATTTACGCGTATCGCGGAGACATGAGAGTCTTTGTCAGAAATACAGTCCATGGCAAAAATATAGCATATAGCGCACTAAATTTATTTTTGCCATTAATTCATGTCGAATCATTGTTGAATTCCTACCTGAAGGTAGCGATTAATGTACCATATGGCTATTAATATTTTAAACATTATTTTTACGTTATGAACGAAATGAAAGGACGCGCTGTCTTCTTGGCGTGGACTGTGAAGGAAGCTGTCGCCGATCCATCGTCGTTTCGTCTCTCGTGGACGTCGATGTACAGCATAAAGTCTCGCGGAGAAAAAGAGTTGGCAGTATTGACAGGCACGGTGAGAAATTGCCGGGTTAATTGCGAAAGAAACTGCGAACGGAACGAGGCATCCTGGCTCGCGAGTTAAATATCCTGTGCTACTGGTTGCCCGACTCGGGATCCCAGAAAAAGCAGCGAGTTTAAAGGAACTAGTTACGTTTTGCCTTGACCCACGAACAGAATGTTGACGGATGCTTCTCCTTTTTCGATCTAGAAGTCATTATCGCGTGCCTTATTTCTTTGCCATCGTCCTGATTCACGCGACTATCGTTGGGTGTCCTCTACGCGCGAGGTGCAATGAGTTAAAATTAATAACCGTTAGAATTAAATGTAAAATTGCATAATATATTCTCCATTTTTAAAAGCGTGAGTCCTGTTACCGTCGAATAGGTTCTTCGTTGCAATGGCAAATGCGATGCTGAAAGATGTCGAAAGACTTTGAAAAATGTTTAATATAAATCTTCACCGCATTAAATGTCCCTATGAATAATGTCCAGATCTGCTAAGTAGCCTCGTTAACATGATCACTAGCACTTCCTGCTTATTCTTCTTTCATTCTTGCCTCAATCTAAGACAAGGATCTGAGACAACATAAAGGACTGAGGCAAGAATGGAAAGGGAGTAAGTAGGAAGTGCTGGTGAACTCTTTACTAAGTAAGGTTAACCCTTTCAGTAATTTAAGTTTTAGGGTTAACTTGGACTAAAATTAGTATGGAAAAAATAAAAAAAAATTCTAATCGTATAGTTTTGAAATTGTTGAAAAATCTTTCTGTTAAAAGGTAAATAATAGAACGCGAGCACTTGTATAAGGAACAATTATAATATATATTTTGTGAAAATTAGATACAAAATAATCCAGAATTAGAAAAATTAAGATTGACTTAGCGCTTTTATAAACGTATGCTTTCAAAGACCGTGTATCGTCGACTGACTAGTCAAATCATATTCCCCGATACCGTGGAAAGACCGTTAGCTTTAATGTTTTTGTACAACGGTCTGCTCCTTTGTTGTTTATGTACATTGATAATACACACCTCTCCCTTTCCGCATTATAGAATGCTAATATGTATATATATATGGTACATATATTTTCAACATGTAGTTTCCGAGGTAAACTGATTTTCCTTCATGCACAAATACATAAGAACATTCGCCTTAAACGATAGTGTCTGTAATTTTTAAATTTTGTGTCCTCAATTGTGGACACCAGGTCTGAAAAGGTTAACTAGCAGATCTTTATAGCTTCTAATGTAATCCAAGAAGTATTCAACAGTTTTCCTTACAAACGATACATTAAAAGAGTTTGTTAAGTGCCCAACCACGAATCTCTTTGTCACCCACCCTATCCCAGTTATACTTGACTAATCGATATTTCCTCTTTCTCGTTTCAGCAGCAAAAATTCGTGAAGAGGACGGCCGAGGAGTTGGAGCCATCCGGTGGCGGTAGCGGTGACGCTGGGTTCGGGGAGCCCCCGGTGAAGCTGCAATGCACGCAGGCGCAGCATCAGCACCAGCAAGGTCCCGGAGGCGGCGGTGGGGGTGGGCCTCATCACGGCCACGGTCAACACACGCCTGGAAACGGCGCGAATTCGACGGGCCCGACTCACGGTGGCGGCGGCGGCGGTGGCGGAGGCGGTGGGAACGAAGGTCTGACCAAGTTCTCGGTGGAGATCGTTCAGCAGCTGGAGTTCACCACGTCCGCTGCGAACTCTCAGGCCCAACAGATATCGACGAACGTGACCGTGAAAGCCTTGACGAACGCTTCGGTGAAGAGCGACCTGCTGAACGCCTCGTCGTCGCCAAAGTCGGGACCGGATACGCCAGCGTCGCAGACGTCAAGGTCTCAAACCGGCGGTGGCGGTGGTCCTGGCAACGGTCCTGGCGGTGGAGGCGGTGGTCCACCTCCAGGAGGTGGCATCGGTTGCGTGGACATAGGTAACCTGGTGGAGTGCAAGCAAGAACCTGACAACGAGTTCGTTGACCTGGAGCAGTGCGCTGCCGCGCTGGAGAAAGACGCTGCGGCCAACGGCGCCGGGTTCCCCGGGTTCTCCGACTTCATGGGAGACGATACGGGCGACGAGATCATCACCTCCGACGCCTTCAAGGATCTCATTTCCGAGATCTCCGATTTCCATCCGGAGTTCATGAAGGATTTCGGCTTCGAGGAGAAGATACCGGTGGAAGCACTGGCGAACAACGCTGCGGTGGCTGCTGCCGCAGCCGCAGCAGCGAACAACAACAACAACAACAACAACAACAACAGCATCGGGACGAATAACGGGCAGATCAAGATCGAGGACGACAAGGACTCGATACACCAGCAGCACGGGAACGCTAATAACAACAGCGTGAACAACGGCACCGGGACGAACAACGGGAACGTGCCTGCTAATTCCAGTCCAGGTGCACTTGGCTCGGCCCAGTACTCGCCTGCTAGATTGCCTTATTCGAGCCTGGATTTCAAGTCTGAGATGAGTCCCGCCGCCCAGACTTTGAAACAAATGGCCGAGCAGCATCAGCACAAGAGCCAACAGCTTGGTCTTGGTGGTTTCAACCCCAGCGCTGCCGCCGCAGCCAGAGGACCTACTGCTAGGTCTCCTTACGCGGAGTTCCCTCAATTCGGTAGCACGCCTGACTATCTTGGTAGCCCTGGCAGCAACGGACCACCGGGTGGACAGCCCCAAGCGACGACTGGCACCGGTTCTTATCACAAAAACAACGGCGCGTCGGGATTCCAGAGCCAGCAGACCAACGACATGTTCGTCAGCTCCCAGACTCAATTTGCTACGGGGTTGGCGGACATGAAGAGACCACAGCCTGCCGGTGGCGGTAAACCGAGCATGCTAGGTCCAAGCGGAGGATATAAGCAGCAGTATTCGCCGTACGGCGGTAGTCCAGGATCGATGCCGAACCACGGGAGCCCCGGTTATCCGCTTCCACCCAGAGGTTCCCAGGGAGCTGGACCCAATCAAACCAGCTCCCAGGGACCCTTCACTAGCTCCACGCCGCCGAGACCTCCCTCGGGACCCGGCACTTCCTCCCTGCAAATCAACCAGGTCCAGCAGCTACACATCAACAATCCAGGACATCAGATTCAGGTTAGTGGGAATCTTGGCTTGTTATCGTGTTTAGTGGTTGGGATTGTCGGCCGTCGAATGGGTTTCTCAATAGATGCGGCTAATCGTGGTCCTAGTATCGATGGCGTTGGAGGACGTCGGGTGCAAGTGACTTTTTTTAACTGATAGGTTGTGTGTCAACTTATTTTACACCGAGCAGAAATGGCAAATTCATAGTCGAATAGAAATTTTGAAACATAGAAGATGAATAAATTCTATATAATTGTGAATGTAATTGAAAACATTATTTACATCCAAGCAGGAATCATCTTATCGTATACCAAATATCGATCTTCATTATTTTACAATCGAAAACCCCTCTATCGATACTTTGTGATTTTCCTACTACCTTTCACATGATCCTGCAAAGGTGATGAAGGGGTTTTCTAAGACTCGCCGCATATAACATCTAAATGCGTGACCACTGGCAGTGGTTTTCCGCCTAAACATCGATCGACAAAAGCCTTCAAGGCTTTAGTTTTCGGCAGAGCCGGGACCAGGACCCTATATCAGCGCTCGGTATAATCACTCTCGTTGTTAAGTGGGCTACTGTCTAGAGAAACGTTTTGCTACTTTGTTTCTTTATGAACTCTAGACGTTAATACGTTCCGTGCCAAGTCGTTTTTGCTCGACTTGTCAATCAGACCATTTGATGTTTTGGCTAAAAATTGATATATTATCACACAATATTTCATTACATCATCAATTCATAACTAGTTAGCTTGTTTAGAGTGGTTATCATATCGTGTGTCACTTGTGCTTCATTCTTTTGGTGGAAATATATTTTACAGAATTAAATTTGTCATAAAATATATGTTTTCAGCGAATTAAATAAATATGTCTGCGTGTACCATTTATTTTACACATGACCTGAAGGTCAAGTTTAGCGTGTACCACCGGTGATATACGTGGCACGGAATGTGTTAATGATTTCAAGTTTTTACGTTCGCGGACTCATAGACACTTACATCAGCTGACTGACATAAAAATGGTGTACTAACAAAAGAGCCACCCTCAATTCCTTGTAACTACGTAGCAGATTGTAAAACGTGGAAGGAACTATTTCATTATTCGAAGAACGGTGATAAAGAACAAAGAATTATTTAATTATCGAGATCGCGAAGGATGAGGAAATGGAATGCAAGATTCAGGACGAAGCCGTCGGAATTCCTCGCGCGCGAGCCAGGCGAGGCCGAATGATATCTGTTGCGTCGCGACGACACGTCTATTTTTGTCGGGCGGGATTACGAGTCGAAGTCGGTGGCGTCGACGACGTAGCTGACGGGTGGTGGTGGTAACGACGTCGACTGGTGGCGTCGCCAGCGAAGGGGCGCGCTGGCCCCAGTGCTTCCCAACAGGTGTGACGCGGCACTTTCTTCTGGCGTGATAAGGCTGTTTTTCATTCATTCTTCGAAAAGTTTTGTCCAGATAAGAATTTACCCAAGTCCAGTCACGAAAATCACAAAATAAAGGAGTTTTCCATTGTAAAATAGCGAAAATCGATATTTGATATACAATAAGATGGTTCCTGATTGGATGAGAATAATGTTTTCATGGTAGTGTAACGATTAAACAATTACATTCACAATTACAGTCAGTCCTAAAAATATTCATACCCTCTGTGTTTATCGTGAAGTTTATCTAAATTAAATGGCAAATCTATCATTTAATTTAATAAAATTTCTTCGATAGACATAGAGGATGTTCTGGAATTCTTTTTTTCAAAATTTCTATTCGACTATGAATTTTTCATTTCTGCTCGGTGTAAAATAGGTTGAGAAGCACTGGCCCAGTGAACGATGCTAGCGGTAACGTCGAGCAACGCGAAGGGCGGAAACGAAGGGGTGCACTGGCGTCACGAGGGCGCCGCGACGCGCAACAAGTAGTCTACCCCCTCCGTAGCTCTCTTTATAAATTTTCCTTCTCGCCTTCCCCGTCCTTCGATGAAACACGAGGGTGGGGGAAGGAGAACGATCGACGGAGGAGAAAAGAGGGCTGCATGGCCGCGCGCAGCCCGCGTCGCGACGCCGCCACCGTCTGCTCGATTTAACCTGCGCCTGCAACCCGCGTCAATACGCTCTGGTCGGTAGTCGCGAGGCTGCACTCGCGACAACCTGCACGGGAGCTGATTTTGTCCTCGTCGATTTATTTTCGAGCGTTGTTTTATTTATATAAAACGACGCGGAAGTGGCATACGCGACAGGCGGCGTTCGGCATGAATGGCGTAATACTTGGCGCCGTGTCGTCAGTGGAACGCTCTTTCCACCGATGGATCCCGCGACGCCATTCAAATAGAAAGAATCAGACAATTTTTGGACGGTAACCTTTTATTTTTGTTGAGTTGGATTCACATTAGGAAATATCTAATATTAGGAAAGGACAGGTTTTAATAACTATAGATACTATTATCAGTTCTGCTTATGTTTAAGTAATCTTAATTTGGGATTATTTTATGTTTTAGTTCTGATTAATCTATGCCGATCAACGGTTCGAATTATATAATACGCTGATGACGAGACTAGCTATGCAATTATAAAAAGTTCGGTTATAGTTTAAGTTTCCAAATAATTTTTCCTTATTTCTTATTGAATGAAAGTATCAAATCGATATCATTTTTGGGTCACTCCTCCTTGATCATCAGCTTCATCACACAAGAGAAAGATACAGATCCAATTTTCTTTTAATTTCCACTCTCAATGTAAGGGTGGAAGAACAAGTTTCAGATGTCATCTGGAAGCTACCGATAGAGGAAACCGGAGTCTGTCCAAACGGTTACTCGATTGTATAAAATCCCTCGTCTATTGTGACCGCCTCGAACAGATCTTATCTAGCTCTTCCAACGAACGCTTCGGAACACCGAAACCTACTCTGTCCCAATCACGTATGGACACGTCTATCCCTCGTAAATCACGCCAGCTATCGCGCGTATTTGCATCTCAATGCGTGTCGAGACGAATGACGCCTCCCTTCTTCTTCATCCCTTTCCATGCTTCTTCCATATTCCATTTTGTCTTCTTAGATTCTTCCTCTTAGTAGTATTGTTATCAGTAGGTCTTAAAATGTGTTTTTCTGTAAAAAATCATGCTTACATCCGTTTACATTAGAGTTCCTTCGACGAATGACTCATAATCAAAGATAATGACTTCAAAACAGTTTTCTCTTCGAGTTCAACCATCTCCAAGACCAGATTTTCCTCCCAATGCTCGATTCATACAATTAACCAGCCCTGACACGTCACAATAAACAAGATACTATCGTATCTTTATCTCAAGACCTGATTTTTATGGAAGGATTGCCTCAAACTATTTACCACAGGTCATCACCCTTCATGCACGCTTCCGTTGGTACGAAACGTGTCGAAAATTTAAAGCAACGTCATATCAAAGAACATTATCTCGCCAGGAATTTGCATATCAGTCTCCTGCGACACCAAAAACGGTCGACTTTCCCACGTTGTTTTCCTTCGGTTAATCGGCTCGGGTTATCGCGACGGAAGTCGAAAAGGTGCCGAAACGAGCCACGTTAATCGTCACATATCCCCCTACCCCAACCCTCGTGCTTTGCTATCAAGAGCTCGTGTTCCACCGCGCAGAAAGCTGCTGGAAATTATAACGATTACGCATTGTTATCGAATTCAGACGCTAACGCGCGGAATGTAAACGACTTGAACATTTGGGTCACAGGCGTTCATGCGTGACTCCGCGATGGAAATGGATTAAGTCTAGAAGAATTAACACGAACGTTTCGGGACGCAAATAACTCGTGACATTTTACGTTTCATTCCATCGTCGATGGGCTGAAAGATTTCGAGATGGGACATATTTTTTAATTGTGTCCAATTCTGCTTTTGGTTCAATGGTTAAAGGAGATTTAAACGAAGAATTCTTAATCTATAATAGTATAAAATATTCAATAAATTATTTCTTGTTTAACACTATTTTAAACGTGTCAGAATTACATTTCTTAGCGAGCGGTTAAATTCGCGTTGAGAATATCGATCGACTTTTGAATTCTGACCAACTTTTGGGAAATCTCTCCTCTGTTCCCGAGGGGCGGGAGGGAATTACACCACACGTGTTGGCGCGTACTCGAAACACGTACGATCGAAGGTTTACGTAACCTTTGAACCCGAACGGAACGCGCTTGCGCGCACGGTCAATTTCCGGCAATACGCGTGTGTCCGTTTATTAAGAAGCGCGACGAGGAAAACACTCGTATTCGGATATTCTGATCCGTTGTTGTTGGAATCGGTCCAAAAGGCTCGCGAAGTATCGCAATCGGAGCCGACGTCGATCGGAAACTTCGCAACCTTCGTCCCGCTGCTCAAGGATGAGTAGCTAGGTATTTCAATTTATCTCGCGATCCAGTAACATCTTCGCTATCCGAATTCGTAGGGTTGCAAGGTCTGGATGTTTACGAGATATATTAGGTTGGCTAAAAAGTTTGTTCGGATCTTAAGGCACAAATAAACAGCGATTTTTTTTTTTTAGACAATGAAATATATTTACTCTGTTACATATGGTCTATGATCTTTTCCATCTTTTGGGAATACGCATGATTCATAGCCAAGCGAACTGCAGAGAAACATACATCATCACAAACTGACCAAACTTTTTGGCCAAGCTAATATAAGAGGAGGAATTAAGATCTCCTTTTTTTAAATATGGAATTTAGTGAATTCATTTAACCCATTCACTGCCAACTACGAGATGCCTCGAAGTTCAAATTGATTGCAATTACTCAAGGGATAAGTTTATAGTTTATATCCTTTTGAGTCACGAATTATTGGAAAAAAAGATCGTAAAGTTTCTTTTTAAAACAACAATTTTAATATTACTTTTTATTATGAAAATAATAACCTAGATTACACCTCAAGGTAAAACGCTTTAAATTTACTTGGCAGAGTATGGGTTCAAATGTAAACCTACGAACTACTTAGTCTAGATATCACCGTAGAATTGAAATTCTCATTATGGATAGCAGTAGCACAGAAAATTTTATTTAGCGATGAGGAACGAAGATGGTCAAGATGAAGGTCGCTCGAAAGGGAAACGCGTCTTGTTGCGCGGATATGCAGATCAACGCGGGTCAATCGATAACCCTTCAACGATGAGCTGGGTAACTTACGAGCGACCAAACGTTGGACATATCGCACGGGATCTAACAGCCACGGACAAACAACGATCGATCGAAGGATAAAAAATAAAAGAAAGGAGGTTGCCACCTTTAGAAAAGGAGGAAGTGCGTATACGGACGCCATTATCATTCGAATGCGCCACCGAGCTTCTGACGATTTGAATATTTCGTCAATTAAGCCAATGCCCGATTTGCATAGGTGAGACAGGGTCACCAACCGGCGGCGATTTATTCCATCCGTAGCGAACGCTACCGATACCAATTCTCGCCCTGGAAGATAGAATCTGTCCCTTCCCTTTCAATTCTACCTTAACCTTGATTTTTCGACCGAGGTAGTTGCTTTCGATCCTCGAAGAAAAATGCATGAGAACCAATAGACGGGCGGAACATCTCCTCCAAGTTAGCTTTGACAATCGCTAATTTAATACCACCGTTAAGTGAGCCGTCCACTGCACAAATCGATCAACACTACTTTTTGAAAAATCTTAAATGTAAGTGTCAATGCACTTGGTATAGTCATAACTGTATATTTCATCGGATTTTTCAACTTTTTGTTTTATGGAGTTAATCGAATTATGCAATGAACAGCTCAAATATTGGTACTATTATCTTCTCTACGTTCTTCGCTTCACTTCATCACAGTTTGTTCTGAAAACCACCGCAATCGCATTTCCAATTTTTACCATAAAAAGCAACCAAAGCAGAACACATTTGTAAACGATTCCACAGAGAAATTGAGCCTTCCCTGCACGGTGGTTTCTCGTCTTTCCTGGACGGATCGTCGAGCAGTTCGTTCCGCGTGAACAGGAAAATTCAGACGTCGCGTAAACAAGTATTCACGGGGGTGGAACGTTCGCCATTGGTCCGCGGCGCGTTATGTTTCTGCGCGGTGTGTACCACCGCTTGAAACGTGATTCGATAATGAAACAGCACTCGCCCTAGCTTGACTTTCGCGCCTCCGGACCGCAGAACTGTCTCGCGTTGTTCGAGCGTCGCGACGTGCGGTCCAGATATTAACGCGACAATCTCTTGCGCAACGTGTCGACACCGTGTTGTTTTCTATTAATTAACGCCCGCTATACATGCGGCGCACCTGCTGGAAATCGGCCACGGTGATAGGTTGCAGGGTTGGGGAACAATATTGGAATGCGTATTGGTTTAGATGGAGTCGATGGTGATTGGCTTTGTTGTTTGGGATGAACTCGGTAGAACTGATCCTTCAATTGCTTTATTATCTACTTTATTTCCATAATTGGTTAGTTATGTATATTTTACTTGCACGAATCGAGTGTTCTCATAATTCTAGGAATAAAAGTATAGAGGTACAAGTATCGAAAAACGAATATTTCAGGTGATATTTGAGAATGAAGTATGGTTGGAGTTGCGTTTGGGGCGCGCCAATTACTCGCAGAGCTAACTCAGCGCTTTGTTCTCGAATAACTCTTAAAGTACTCATTTTTTAGTACCTCTACCTTAATACTTTTATGTGCAGAATATTCAGAGCTATCGATTTATGTAAAAGAACAGGGTGTCGCTTAAACAAAGTACAATTTAACGCAGTTTCCGTTCGCCAGTGTCTCTCAACACGGTTTTAAACGTAGATGGAGATCCCCGAATATCCTTCGGACGTATGGGGAGCACCGACAGAACGTTAGAAGGTACATTCCACAGCGGTGCTGCGTACCGCGCTGAAATCGATATCCATGTCCCTCTGTTTGTAACCTACATCGTGTCTGCTCTGGCAACACGCGTACAGTCGATAGCAAAACGCATTGTTTCGTTGTCTACGATAAGCTAGTCTGACGTTTGAACCATTTAATCGGAATGAGCATATTGATTCGATAAAGAAGTCTGAACTTTTTTACCCATTTTCTGCTTTATCAGTTTGAAAGATAAGTAATTTCTGAAAAGTGAAGAAAAATGGAGTTTTAGATTAGAATAAATTAGATTAATAGATTAGAAAATATATATTTCAATTAATCGTAATAGCGGAAAAAAATTTGTTTATCATTAAATACCATAACCATATTGTGCAAACAATCTACGCCATGGTATTAGGTTACATTTCTTTACCAACGATATCCTGGATCAGCATCGAAGCGGAAGGCTGTCGAAAGCACGACCGTGACGCGTTTTGCGCGCATACTTCGCTATTCGTTAATATTTATGCGTTACGTTTCTCCGGGTAATGTTGTGCTTTACATGCAAATATACGAGTGAATCGAAAAAAAGTGCTGTCACTGCGCCGCGGAAAAATTAAAGCGGTCCATGCGTGATTTATATCGCTGCACATAAAACGTGTAATGAATGGCGGCGCGCGTATGTGCGGACCTGCTCGCGTGGCCGCGCGCGCCGCACGCGCGAAAACCCGCGTAATCGATACAGGCTTTAAGTTTGTTTGGCGTCGACGACCCAGCGAGCGGTCCCGCGCGACCAATGCGAAATGGATTTAGCGAATTACGTCACCTTCGTGGCGACGAACATATTTGAAAAATGTTCTTTACGTAAAATGGTACTTAGGATTCTTGGGGGGTTGTTCATAGTCTTATCAGTTGGCCATTTTTAAGAACACATTTCGGAATTGTTGATTTTCTTTAATGCAAAAAAAATAAAACAACGTTCCAATTGTTCCACTCACTTTCATCAGTAATAATAGACTTTTCAAACGCACTTTCACCATTCCTGACTTTTCCCTCGTTTCAACTTACGGAATCATCCCTAGAAAGATCCTCCACAGTACGCGCAACGACCATCGATTAAAATTTAAAATTCACATCTCGCTGCTGGAAAAAATAATTAATAAATGGGGAATAATGACGGTACAAACCGATAGCTTCGCGGCAGCGTGTTCGAATTCGTCGTCGAGGCGGCTCCGTGGCTCGCGTCGCACCGGAGAATCCGGTTGACTTGCTAATTTTAACTCGACCATGACACCGCACAAGTGCACTATACCGCGGCGGTTTCGTACGTACGGGTACGATTGTCTCGTAGCCAGACGGGTCCAGGGTTCCGCCACCGATAAACAGGAAAAAGGCTAACGGCCGTTTGCGCCGAACGGGTTAATTAAACCGTCGGTTAATTATCGCGATGCATCGTCGGTTAACGCCGCGCCTCGGATCGGGTCATGCTTGGACTTTCGACCAGCGCGCAGTATTCGTTGATTCGGCTCGGTTCGGTTCAATGAATTCGCGAAAGGTAATTCGAGTGTTGCGTGTTCCCGGTCCCAGAAATTGTAATTAATCGAAACCTGGCTATAAGCAAAACGCTGTCGACGCGATTATTGTTTATCAGCGACTGGACGCGACGAATACTGAGAACACCAGAGCTCTTCGTTTTTTCCCAGGACGCGTTTCTATGGAATCTGCACGCGTTTTCGATCCAGACGAAAGTACCTAACGATCTTCACAGTTGCTTTTCTGTATCATGGCGGTTCTTATCTTCAAAGAGCACAGTAGAATTTCAATCACTGCAGCGTTAGTTATTTTCCATGAGAGGTAATGAGAAAATAACTCGTAGTAGCGACCATATTACACTTACCCTGTCTAAGTGGTGCTCCTACCCCCATCGAATACGTTGCTTCGATTACCGCACGAACCCCCGTCGTTGCAGGAATGTTCAGCTCTCTTTCCCTTCAATAATCGAGGTCCATCCTCCACCCTGCATTTTCATCTTCTCTTATTTTTCATTCCATCGCGCGCACCAAAGGCTCCAAAGCCGCTGAAATTCTCGTGCCGCAAAGCGTTTAATCTGGCGCGTCGCCGAAAATTTCGCGGATTCCAAATTCGTCGGCAAGTAGCCCGCGCGCGCAACTACGCGGCGTATTTTTGGTCGGTCCTCCGTGAAACCCCAGCTAATAATGACTCGTTCGAGGAACTATCGGCCGCCTTCTGGAACTCATAACTATATATTTGATCCGGGCCAGATAAACATTGCTCTCGAAAATAGTAACCGACCGTGGTCTCGCTCGTGGCGTTAAGCCTCTCGCGATACGTCTTCGTAAGGTTCACCCTGACTTTTTTCCTTCATTTTTCTAACGAAGGAACAGGGACGAAGATACCGAGGGCAAGGAGGATGTACGGGAGCAGCCATGCTCTTCGTCGAGCAACAGACGGTGCTCATGCGCTCGAGATCTCTCATCCGCCCGTTCGATCTCTCGTACGTTTCTTTCCACGGCCCGAGATAGCTCGCCTCTAAAGATAGGCCGCTTGTTCTACACGCGTTTCGTATTATGCCGCCATTATCGATAAACCGACCGCGTAGTGGATATTTTTGGCCTCTAAAAGGTTCTTCTGCGCCGAGGCATTTCGGAGCATCCTTCGTTGATCGCTGAAAACACTGGGGAAAAAAGATCAAAAGGAAGGATTAAGGAACCTCGCGAGGAGAGGGAGTACGTAATAATTTTACATAAATTTTGACTTGAACCGAGGACTCCTCGATGGCGTGTACGTTCCTCTTGACCTAGGGCTGCAATAACGAAGGTGACAATCGCTTAGAATCGTAGGCCTAGGAAGAAAAGGTCAGGGATTGGTAAATGTATTCCAAGATGAACTTTCTCAGATGAGGAGACTGCTAATATAAGTTTCATGTAGATGTTCAGAGATTAATTCTCACGGTCTGGAGATTTGTTCACGAGTTTGCCAATCGCTTGAAATACTAGACCTGGCGTAAGAAGAAATTTAATTCCGATGTGGATATTCAAACAGTAACTAGACTATATGTTTATACGCGTGATTCATTCGTAGTAGAAGAAAGACTTGGAATATTACAGTTACGAAGAAAGAATCTCTTGTCGATGTAAACGATCAGAGATTGATTCTCTTGAACAAGGAAAGTAATAATGGAAGTGACAATTACGTGGAAAGGTAGGTTCAAAAAGAAAGGGTTCAACGGCATTATGATCATTGAAAGATTCGAATACCAAGAACTTTCTCAGTTAAAAATGTACAAAATGTAAATTATATAAATTTGTAATAATATTAATAATGCAAATGATATAAAAACGAGTCAGTTAGAGTATTAGGCAGAGAGTCTCTTCTTGTCTGGAGATATAGAAATGAAAGTGACCATCAGTATTCTCAAGAAGGTCTCATCGATGTGGATAATCAAAGATTATCAAAGATTATCTCTAGTAGACGTTCGGAGATTAATTCTCTTGGTCAAGGAAAGTAATAATGAAAGTGGCAATCACTTGGAATAGTAGGCCTGAGAAGAAAAGTTTCAAAGACAATATGTACATTCGAAGATGAACTTTCTCGGTTAGAGATTGCTAACATAAGTTGAAGTCGCTTGAGATATTAATGTGACGAAGAAAGAATCCTTTGACGACGTAGATATTCAGAGATTTGTTCTCTTGGTCTACAGGTATAATAACGAAGGTGACTATCACTTGATAGCACTTAGCCTAGTGAAAGAACAGACATAACATTGATGTGGACATTCGAGGAGACTGACTTTCTCTGTTGGATTATTATTATAAAGGACGAGTCACTAGAAATATTAAAGTGATAGTTGAGATTAATTCTCTTAGTCAAAGAAAGTGATAACGAAGATGACAATTATTTGGAATTTTAGGCCCAAGAGGAAATGATTTGGAAAAGATTCAGGGTGACGAAGAAACTATCTCCGGTCGTCAAGGTGACTAATAGAGATAAGAATCGTTCGAAAGATGTATCAACGAGGTACACACGATCAGAGATTAATTCCCTCTAGAGAAGCAATAATTCATAAGACAGTGGGAACATAAAGCGCAAGAACAAAGAATCTATTGACGAAGCGAGTGGAAGCTATCGAAGCATTGCCAGTGAAAAAGTTAGGAACGCAATGTTGTTCGTTTTGGAAGTCTCCAGGCGTTCTTGACTCTTTCTTCTGGTGCAGACGTTCGTTCCAGCGCTGAATACAGAGTTATGAAATGGCAGCGTTAAGTATGCGATAATCTTGTCTTCGATGCGCCAGTTTAACCATGCCTCTGGTCTCCTGTTTGGTGCAAAAACAGACCGTGATCCGCGTGCAATCGCGCGACTGCAAATAACTCGGCTTCTGGCCGGCATGGGATGCTCGAAGTTGTAAACACTATGCTCGATTCGATCGGCGGGCTCGAAATGTTTCATTCGAACCCGAGGGAACTATTTGTGACTTTTACAATCGATGGCTGCGATCGAACGTGACTATAATTATCTATTTGTTTAGCTAATAGACTGGTCCAAACAGATCGAGAGAACGGGAAGGTTGATGCACAGGAAGCAGCCAATAGTCGCAAGTTTCGCAAGATAAAAGCATCAGACAAAGAATATTCTCCTTTTTTCCTGATCAATATTCGTTCGCTTTTTCCTATATTCTACCGAAGAGGATACAGCCGATACTAAGTTGAAACGTTTTAAATATATTTATCATTTATGACGAAAGCTTTTGCTACAATTTATTATTGAATTTTTGCTTCCACGATTATTCAGATGTAAAAACTTTGACAGGGTTTTCGAACGGATTAAAATTCACTGACTGTTCCAAAACATGATTATCGAATGGACCAGTGGAACGTTCAATGTACGCGAAGAAGACTAATAGAAATCGCGCTTACGTCATTCCTTATATGAGAAGACGGTCTCCGATATCATTGCGAGCATCTCATCGTCGTCTAGCCACGGCTAATTATCATCCCCTTTTTCGTATATATATATATATATAGAGAGAGAGAGAGAGGGGGGGGGCTGTGAGTGGCGAACTAACCACGAAAATCTCGAGAGATGCTGGACGAAGCATGGGTCGATTCGTATCAGAAGAGGTCAGAGTTGAGCAATGATTACTTTGGTAACTGTTCGTCTGATCAATCAGCGATTAATAAATTGTATTAATCATCAACCATTCTCTAAATAAGTATGTATTTCAGGCATTGTTGAAAGTTTTGGTTCGGAGCGTAAAACGATGTTATCCTCCTCGATGTGTATACCAAGGTTAACTCGTGTTTACGACTCAACTTGACGAGCATAAATTTTGTAAACAATTTTCATTATTACTGTTATCGTTATGCGAGTAAGGTACGGACCGTTAATAGGTAGTAATGCATAAAATATGCGTAGCGAGTCTTTATCGTTGTTATGAAATCAGGTATAATCGCAAAGCTGAAATGCAATTAACTATAACTCTCGCAGAGATCTGTTACTTTTCGAATACTGATGCCCTTATAAAACTTAATACTTGAACTTTTATATTTGAATAGTTTTATATACGTAGACTATGATTTATATTGCTAGTTACAGTCTTGCATTCTAAATTTTTAAAAATTCGGATTTAACCCTTTACACCTCGAATTATATTTCAATTTTGTTACTAGCAGCTCCTAACGTTTTTAAGTGTTTTATTTTAAATTTTCTTTAACTACAAAAATTGAACCTAAATAAGAATTTATTTTATTCTGCAAATATTCTAACATGAACTTTACTTTCAATCTTTTTTATCTTCTTACATATTGATTGCATTTTGTAGTTTCTTGCACATTCAAATTTCCTATAAATGCATAAAGATCCGCAGTTTAACGATATCTCTTGAAATAATTTCCAGGATCCTGGTTTTCGTTCGCATGTTTCACGAAAAAAATTTGTTTCTCTTCTTCCTCCAAGTATTTTTCTATTGGTACAAAATGCACGATCCTTGTGTTTTCGGGATGTACAAAAATGACATTAGACTTTCCATCTAAACGATCATGTGTATATGTTCCAAGCCGTCCCTAATGATTTGGGCATAAAAGATGTCGAGTGGGACTTGACAATGAAAATCTTCTGAAATAAAAACTGATGTCGAGTCTCGCTCGACATAGGAGTGCAAAGGGTTAATACAGTTTGCTTGGTCCTTTCCTAAATCGATTGGGTTTCGTAACTCCGAATACCGAATCGACATAATCGCGATAAGGATAGCCTACACGCGACCAATGCGATTCGTCGATAACAACCGGGCACGGTATTTGCAGAAAAGAGTCGCGGAGGAATGACACTGTGCTAAATTCGTGATTTACAAGTGGAGCGGAAGTGGCTATCGCACAAAGCCGTGGCGGGAACCTAATGCAGTCGTAAACGAATTTTATTGTCGCGAGGTTGCGCAAACAAGTAGCCAGAGGCATGGCGTGGCGGAAAATAGAGCTGTGTGCGTTGCGGCCAGCCGCGTAGACCTCGGCACCGTCGATACCTCGAATCATATTGAACGTCGAGCCTCGAGAGTAATTTCCTCGTCGTCGTCGCCATTAAACGGCGCCTTACATTGGTTACAGGTCTCCCATAAACTTCCACAGTACACGTTTCAATTTTCTGTATCACAGGTTTGTCTCCAGTTTTCCAATGGCAGCAGTGGCTTGCGAAATTCTTATCTAGTTAACAATTGTGAATGACGAACAAAATAAAGCAAACGTAACGCAGTGCTTTGGTGGGAATTAAACTAAGTAAGGAAGGCGTTAATACTCTGAAGAATTGAGAATAAATACTTCAATTATTCTAATCATTTTTAATGGTACATATTGACTCACTCTCCTCCTAAATCTAAGAACACAAATATAAAGTCTCAATCGCAATCGTAGGACACTTAAAAGTTTCAAACAAAGCCTGACGTGTCATCGAGTTCCAAATGGTATCGAATTCATCCGACTCATCCGACTTGTTCGATCAGCAAATTTTTCAACGACCACAGCATGCCACAAGCACTCGATTACGTCAACGAATTACACACATCCTTTTCAACGATTAAACGCGATATTCGTAATTGCGCTCTTCCTCGTTCGGGTTTGTAAAAATGAACCACCGTTCGCGCCATTGTCCGAATTAGTCCACATCTTGAATAATTAGGTTACCCGCCGAGCAGGCTAATGCGAAACCCGATGCCGTGTTTGTCGCGAGTTTCTGAATTACACGGACAAGGTCGGCCGCTGCGTTATCGCGCCGGAGTGCGCTGCTGATATTGCATAATAGTTCTTGGATCGACGTTGTATCGCTTATCGTCGCGTGTTTTCCGTCCGTCGCGATTAATTGGAAATACCTAATAAAATCGAGGACGTTCGATCGCTGAGGCTTTCGTAACCACTGGAAACGATCATGGTTGAAACACGTTACATCTTAGAAATGTACACGAATCATCGTAGTGGCGGATAGGCGCTAAGAGACATCACGACAAACTCTGAATTTTGGGAAAAATAATCGAAGTGTTCAATGCTCTATCGATTTCCACAATATGTAACTTATTTACGTTGGTTTTTCCTCGCTGTTGTATGCTAATGCGTCCAACTGGCGCAATACGCATTGATTCCACTACCGTGAGAAAACTGATAAAGGTGAAAACAGCGGATGAACCCTGGCAAAGCTACTACGCAATATCCAACGAACAAATACTTTATACTTTTCAAGAAGCGTTATTTTTCACCTCAATAACTCATTTGATGAAAAGAAGGCTTCATTACGAGTCTAGATATTTCTGACAAAACTGTTAACCAATATTTCCACCAACTTAAAGTCAAGAACTACAGCATACTCCTTACTTTGATCCAATATTTGCGAATATTGGTGCAAAGTTTGATGCTGCGTTCCCTCGTCAGTCCCATCGCTGGTTGGGAGAGTCACGTTTTATAACGCGGCTGGGTAGAAGTTACTTTCGGAAATGGACGGCTCCAGCCGCGAATGTAACCACTGGGGTATCGTGGACCAGGCAGACGAGATGGAATGGCGTCTGCGAACTGACAAGCAGGGAGAGCCAGCCATAGAGAAAGGGATGGATAGATGGAGAGAGGAAGAGAGAAGTCGGACGTAAAGGGAGACGCATTGTTTACAGTAATGAAGGCGTAAATAAGTGATGAGCCGCGCGACGCATCGATCTCGGCCAGGCTCCAGCTCTGTTTGATACGGCACTGTTCGCGAGGTGGCTACCCCCTATGTGCCAGCCACCCTCCAACCGCGCACAGACGGTCGACCAGGTCTTTTCCCGCCTACTCTCTCGGTTTAATAATCTTTCTTCTGCTATCGCGAACCGCGATAAGCGAGGGGCGCCGCCGTTCTGCGGATCATCGAGTGTGCGTCGTTAATTAATAATTAAAACTTCGGCTAATCTAGTTTGTGTTTTCTTTCGCCGCAGAATTAATGAAATCAAATCGACGAACGGCCGATTACTGGAGCTTTGTTTCATTGACGATAATTAAATTATCTGACGGAAGATTTGTACCATTAGTAGTATTACAGTACATACACTACCGCTCAAAAGTATCTGGACACTTGCGAAATACATTTGTATGTATTAGCATTGTATAAAAGTTATTTAAGTACCTAAAGTAGTGACCAAAATCGATTTTTACTAGTTTCTTACGAAATATCTAACGTTTTAAATTAAAAATTACGTATGTCGAACTTACCAATATTGCACAAAAATTAAATACGGGATTCATCGATGTACCCGTTGCGGTTAGATATTATCGCTTGCAATAATCTTGCATTAATTCTTCTCTCTCTCTCTCTCTCTCTCTCTCTCTCTCTCTCTCTCTCTCTCT